>NC_143038.1:65947500-66260000 GCF_057628025.1 Oncorhynchus mykiss
TGGAAGAAGGTGCTCTGGTCAGATGAAACCAAAATTGAACTTTTTGGCAACAATGCAAAACGTTATGTTTGGCGTAAAAGCAACACAGCTGAACACACCATCCCCAGAGTCAAACATGGTGGTGGCAGCATCATGGTTTGGCCTGCTTTTCTTCAGCAGGGACAGGGAAGATGGTTAAAATTGATGGGAATATGGATGGAGCAAATACAGGACCATTCTGGAAGAAAACCTGATGGAGTCTGCAAAAGACCTGAGACTGGGACGGAGATTTGTCTTCCAACAAGACAATGATCCAAAACATAAAGCAAAATCTACAATGGAATGGTTCAAAAATAAACATATACAGGTGTTAGAATGGCCAAGTCAAAGTCCAGACCTGAATCCAATCGAGAATCTGTGGAAAGAACTGAAAATTGCTGTTCACAAATGCTCTCCATCCAACCTCACTGAGCTCGAGCTGTTTTGCAAGGAGGAATGGGAAAAAATGTCAGTCTCTCGATGTGCAAAACTGATAGAGACAAACCCCAAGCGACTTACAGCTGTAATCGCAGCAAAAGGTGGCGCTACAAAGTATTAACTTCAGGGGGCTGAATAATTTTGCACGCCCAATTTTTCAGTTTTTGATTTGTTAAAAAAGTTTGAAATATCCAATAAATGTCGTTCCACTTCATGATTGTGTCCCACTTGTTGTTGATTCTTCACAAAAAAATACAGTTTTATATCTTTATGTTTGAAGCCTGAAATGTGGCAAAAGGTCGCAAAGTTCAAGGGGGCCGAATACTTTCGCAAGGCACTGTATTTCCATCATCAATTTCTCTCAGCCAATCATCAGTCATTTGTGTAAGTAACGTGTCTCTCTATGGGCTGAAGTGGTAAAGGCCAAATTAAATATATTGTTTTTATACCTGAAGGGATCCTACATTTAAAATAGCTAAATGACCCATGGTATGACCATCTTAAAACGGCTTAGAATTTTACCCAATGCCACTGACATCCAGCAATTTGAAGAGGTAAGGGTAGAGGTGGACTTCTAACGCTTACAGTAACATCAGTCATGTTTTTGTATGACCCCATGAGATGTATTACGCCTTTTGTTTTCATTGGTTGTGGCTCCCATTAGGCAACCCGATTGGGGAGCTGAGTGAGGGAGTGAAATATAGCTATGACATTTTCTAAACCCCAATGTTAAGTGGGAATCAGAACTGGGCTGTTCCAAAACCAAATGGGGTCCTTCTCTGGCTGTTATAAATCTTGCAGTCTGGTCTGCTGTGAAATTCTGTCATTCTTTTCACTCGGGCGAATGTCTGTCTCCAAATGGAAGTCAGGCATATAAACTCTCTGCTATGTTAAGCTAAATGTAATCATATAACAAATGAAAAACGGATCAGTTAGACACAGCAGGAAGGGAGATGTACTCTATGATCTGCAGGACTGGTCAGATCCATGTAAAATGGCCTGAGAATGTACTTAATGTAAGTAAGCATATGTTTGGTTGTGTGTGTGTGTGTGCTTGTGCATGCTTCCTTTGTCTGTGTGTGTCCCTGCGTGTCAGTGTTCGTGTGTCGGATGTTGTGATAATTTGTCAGGATTCAGATGCACCTTTCCTCACACACCCACGTAATACAATACCATGTGATGTGAAGAGTTTGGCCCTGGAATACATAGGGAATACCACTAATGACTGGTGATGTCATCCCCAGTGGAACAGACTGAACGCACGCACGCACGCGCGCACACACACACACACACACACACACACACACACACACACACACACAGAGACCAATATCTCACTGCACTTACTGAACTTCAAAAATAATGTCAATGACAACTCTGATTATGGGATGGATGGACTGAAATAGTAACCTGTGGTATTACAACATCTAGAGGAGTGGTTTTCAAACCTTTTCAGTGGGGAACCCATTTATTTAGCCAGTATTTCTGAGGACCCTAGAATTTCTGGTGATCCAACTCCAAATCTAATGACACAACCTTAAAATTGGTCAACCATTTTTCTTTCTCAAAAAACATTTGTATGTTGTCCCATACAATAATCAGTATTTTTTTTTATTGTTTGTCATTGACCCCTACCCAAAAAGGTATTTGACCCCAACTTTGAATACCACTGATCTAGAGTATTGCAGAGGCAAGCAATGATGCTTCAAGCATATAGATGTATCCTCAAGGGAAAACTAGACTGTTTTTCTTATGCACTTATGTCTGAAAAGTGATTTTTTTTGTTGTTGTTGCTTGTGCTACTGAGTGTATCATTCTTAAAACACAGTAAGCAAATCACCATAAGCCTCTCTGTCTGCCACGTCTCAGTGGTGTGTGTGTGTATCCTGGCCAATGTGGACTCTGGTTTGTGCCATCTGGTCCACAGACATGCTCCAGTGGTAGTATTTCCAGCCTGACAAACCCAGAGTCTGGACACGTGTTTGCCTTGGAACCCTGCATCCATTTGGCATGTGGTGTTTTTGTTTGGAACTCTCACATCATGCATTCCAAATGGTGCCTTATTCACTATATAGTGCACTGCCTTTTACCAGGACACATGTAGGGCTCTGGTAAAATGTAGTGCACTATATAGGGAACAGACACCATTTGGGATGCATCCATACTCCCAGTCTGTATTAGATAGAACGATGCGGTCCCACCTGCCTTGGGGGAAACCAACCCATGGTTACCTTGGTTACCCCATTGGGTCACAGCAAAAACCTTTTTCAAATGCAATTTTCTTGTTGTCTGCTTCTTTTAGTCAATAACAAAATTACATTTAAGAAAAGTCCAACATGTCTAAAGATAACTTTCAACAGTGCCTGCTCTCAGGTGTTCTCACTACTTAAACGTAATACGATAGGTTTTCCCTCATGCCCCTTTTCATGATGGTGCTAGCAGCCACGTGAGTGAGTGTTAGCTAGCTACCGACCGGAACATTAAGACCAAAAACACAAACAAATATACTACAAAACTACAAGTAGTGAGTAGAGTAACACATGTTGTCACGAGAAACTTGGGGCATGAGGGAAGAATCAGGCGCAGAGAGCATATAGTTCCACAAGAAGACTTTAAGCACTTTAATATTGTACTGAGAACAATTCCCAACAACACAGGGTGCGGAAAAAGTGGACCAACCCAACACACAGGGTAGCAGGTCCAGAGCACGAACACCAAAAAACATACAGACGTCACATATGAGTAATCCCGCATGAAACAAGGGCGGGTAAACGTACTTTAAATAAGGAAGCCCATCAGGCACACAAATAGACACAGGTGCAACTAATAAGAGGTACTGTAGGCCCCTCACCCGGCGTCTCGAGTCCAGAATGCCACGTACTGTGTACGCCGGGGGCCCCTCGATGTCCAGAGGGGGAGGAGGGACCTCAAGCACCTCACCTTCCTGAAGGGGACCAGCCACCACCGGCCTGAGGAGAGAAACATGAAACGAGGGGTTAATACGATAATACCTAGGAAGTTGTAACCTGTAACACACCTCGTTTATTCTCCTCAGGACTTTAAATGGCCCCACACACTGCGGCCCCAGCTTTCGGCAGGGCAGACGGAGGGGCAGGTTTCGGGTCGAGAGCCAGACCCGGTCCCCCGGTGCGAACACGGGGGCCTCACTGCGGTGCTGGTCAGCGCTCCTCTTCTGCCGTCCCCCCGCCAGTCTCAGCGACTCCTGGATGGCTTTCCAGGTGTCCTTTGAGCGCTGTACCCATTCCTCTACCGTAGGAGCCTCAGTCTGGCTCTGATGCCATGGGGCCAGGACCGGCTGGTAACCCAACACACACAAACGGGGACATGTTCGTTGAGGAGTGGCGGATGGAGTTCTGAGCCAGCTCAGCCCAAGGAACATATCTCGCCCACTCACCTGGCCGGTCCCGGGAATATGACCTCAGAAACCTGCCCACATCCTGGTTTACGCGCTCCACCTGCCCATTACTCTCGGGGTGAAAACCCGAGGTCAAGCTGACTGAGACCCCAAGTCTCTCTATAAATGCCCTCCAAACTCTGGACTGGAATTGGGGGTCCCGATCAGAAACAATGTCCTCAGGCACCCCATAGTGCCAGACGACATGCGTAAACAGGGCCTCCGCAGTGTGCAGGGCCGTGGGGAGACAGGGCAGCGGGATGAGACGGCAGGACTTAGAAAACCGATCCACAACGACCAGGATCGTAGTACTTCCCTGGGACGGGGGAAGGTCAATAAGAATGTCCACCGATAAGTGTGTCCACAGCCGTTGTAGAACGGGGAGGGGCTGTAACTTCCCTCTAGGCAAGTGTCGAGGAGCCTTGCTTTGAGCTCACACCGAGCAGGAGGAGACATAAAATCTCACATCCTTGGCCAACGTGGGCCACCAGTATCTTCCCCTAAGACTCTGCACTGTCCTCTTGATGCCAGGATGACCCGAGGAGGGTAGAGTATGAGCCCAACGTATTAGTTTATCACGGACCCCCCTCAGCACGTACTGAGCACCTGCTGGACACTGAGGGGGGGGGGGGGCGGCTCTAACCGTGATGCCCTCTCTATCTCCGCGTCCACCTCCCATACTACCGGTGCCACGAGACATGAAGGTGGAATGATGGGGGTCGGCTCAACGGACCGCTCCTCGGTATCATTGAGGCGGGACAGTGCGTTGGCTTTGGTGTTTTGGGAGCCTGGCCGGTACGAGATGGTGAAACGAAACCTGGTAACAAACATGGCCCATCTAGCCTGACGCGGATTTAGTCTCCTCGCTGCCCAGATATACTCGAGATTGCGATGGTCAGTCCAGATGTGAAAAGGGTGTTTAGCCCCCTCAAGCCAATGTCTCCACACCTTCAGATCCTTGACTACAGCTAACAACTCCCGGTCCCCCACGTCATAGTTTCGCTCCGCAAGACCGAGCTTCCTCGAAAAGAAGGCACAAGGGCGGAGCTTTGGTGGCATTCCCGAGTGCTGGGACAGCACGTCCCTGACCCCAGCCTCGGACACGTCCACCTCCACTATGAACGATAAAGAGGGTTCCGGATGCGCCAACACGGGTGCATTGGTGAACAGCTCCTTCAGATGACTGAAAGCTCTGCCCGCCTCTGCTGACCAACGCAAGTGCACCGGTCCTCCCTTCAGCAGTGAGGTAATGGGAGCAGCCACCTGATCAAAACCCCGGATAAACCTCCGGTAGTAATTGGCAAACCCTAAAAACCACAGCACCTCTTTCACCATGGTCAGAGTCTGCCAATTACGCACGGCTGTAATGTGGTCACACTCCATCACCACCCCGGAGGTGGAAATACGATAACCTAGGAAGATATCTAGATATCTCCTCTGTGGTGTGTTTGAAGAACACACATTTCTCGGCCTTGCAATACAGGTCATGCTCCAGCAGTCGCCCAAGTACCTTATGGACCAGAGACACGTGCGCCGCGCGTGTGGCAGAATAGATCAAGATGTCATCGACCTGCCCGAGCAGGTCTCGGAGAATCTCATCTACGAAGGATTGGAAGACGGCTGGAGCATTCTTCAACCCATATGGCATGACGCGGTACTCATAATGGCCAGATGTAGTACTAAATGCGGTTTTCCACTCATCTCCTCCCCGGATACGCACCAGATTATATGCACTCCTCAGGTCCAGTTTTGTGAAGAGGCACGCCCCTTGAAATGATTCCACCGCCATAGCGATGAGAGGTAGTGGGTAACTAAACCCCACTGTGATAGAATTTAGACCTCGATAATCAATGCACGGACGCAGACCTCCCTCCTTCGTCTTCACAAAAAAAGAAGCTTGATGAGACGGGTGATGCGGAGGGCCGAATGTACCCCTGTCCCAGCGATTCAGCAACATATGTCTTCATAGCTACTGTCTCCTCCTGGTACAATGGATACACGTGACTCCTAGGAAGTACAGCGTTCTCCAGGTGGTCTATCGCGCAGTCCCCTCGACGATGGGGTGGTAATTGGGTCGCCTTCTTTTTACTGAAGGCGATAGCCAAATCGGCATATTCAACAACAGGAAACAACAGGGCCTGTTCCGGACGCCCACGGGAAGCCAGCAGGTTGTCAAGACGAATGGACATGTCTATAAGTTAATCCAAACTGAGGGTGGTGTCCCGACACGCTAGTTCCCTGCGGACGTCCTCCCTGAGGCTACAGTGGTAGTGGTCTATCAACGCCCTGTCATTCCACCCCGCTCCTGCGGCCAAGGTCCTGAACTCCAGGGCAAAGTCCTGCACGCTCCTCTTCTCCTGTCGCAGGTGGAACAGCCGTTCACGACCCTCTGGTGGGTGATCGAACACGGCTCGTTATCGGCGGGTGAACTCGGGGTAATGATCCCTCGCCGAGTCTGGGCCATTCCACACTGCGTTCGCCCACTCCAGGGCTCGTCCCGTCAGACTGGAGACGAGGACGCTCACGCTCTCCTCCCCGGAGGGAGTAGGACGGGCAGTCGCAAGGTATAGTTCTAGTTGGAGGAGGAACCCCTGACACCCAGCCGCCATCCCATCATACTCCCTAGGGAGCGCCAGACGCAGAGCCTCGGAGTCGGATGCTGTAGCAGGGGTAGGAGGTGCTGGTGGAGGGGGTGCTGGAGATGAGGTGGGAAGGCCACTCCTCTCCCATCGGTCCATATGTGTAACTTAGTCTTGGACATTACCCCTAAATATACTACCATAGATTGGTTAGAGCCTGTAAGTAAGCATTTCACTGTAAGGTTTTACCCGTTGTATTCAGCGCATGTGACAAATAAACTTTTTTTTAGAAGTAGGTTATACTAAACAGCTGTTGCAGAAGAGACAGTAGCAGAGGGATGGAGGTGTGGATTCATCCAATATATCTGGTATATCTGGTGTTCTATCAATCTATATATATCGCCTCTGTGGTGTGTTCTATCAATCTATATATATTGCCTATGTGGTGTGTTCTATCAATCTATATATATCTCCTCTGTGGTGTGTTGTATCAATCTATATATATCGCCTCTGTGGTGTGTTCTATCAATCTATATATATCTCCTCTGTGGTGTGTTCTAGCAATCTCTAGATATCTCCTCTGTGGTGTGTTCAATCAATATATAGATATCTCCCCTGTGGTGTGTTCAATCAATCCATATAAATCTGTTTGATTATGGGCTTGAGATGAGCCAGCTCAGTTCCACAGGCACCCCTCCGGATGGGGCATGTTATGTCCATAACACAATATGAGAGTTGATCTGAACTGCAGTGATCTTGACAGCATGAAGATGAAGAGGAAGACATGGTAGTTGGTAGCCGGCTTGATTTAGGGCTGCCAACCCTTTTTAAACATTGTCTGTTTGAGCTGTAGACTTTTGAGTTGATTAACCGGGGCTGAGCTAGAGCAGTGTTTGTGAGATAAGGGCACATCCCGAAGGGTCCCGGGGCCTGGGGCTGAGTCTTTCTTTTACAAAAGGTCTGTATAGACAGAATGGTTATAGCTCCAAAATAGTCAAATGTATCTATTAAAAGCTGAGACTGTCACAAACACCCACGTGTAACATGTTTTGCTCTATGATGCAAGCTACACAAGTGTCGTTAGAAGGTAAGTGGTTCATCTACATAGAAGATCGCAGGAAATCGTAGGACATAGTGTCTATAATACTGTAATAAGCTTAAATAGTTGCTGTCACAAACTACAAACTTCACAAAACTGTCACTGACTAGTTGAATATTAATTTCCCTCTGAGCAAACAATTCATGTGCTTACAGAATTTATATAAATTCATTTTTATCAGGTTTTTTCTCTGGGGACCTTCTTTTTTTAAATGGCATGTGTCAATAACACATGAATAGAACTGATTATGTCAAATTTGTATTCTACTTGTAAATGTGTATTCTACTTAGATGTCCTGAAAAGAAAATGGTTAAACACTTAATTGTGAGGCTAAATATAAGGGACGGGTACGCAGATAAATGAAAGTCAGATAAATGAAAGGCTGATTTTTGCCGAGGTCTCAAGACTGACAGGGTTTTAAGGATTACTTAATGCATTAACTCCATATGAACTGTCACATTACGTGTGTAGACAATGCAAAGAAAAACTCCAGGGAAATGATTCAAGACAACCATGAAGAGTCTCATCCACCTCTACCTGCACCAGGAGGACAAGTAGAAATTAATGTTTGGATTTCATATGCATGAAGTGAATCTCACTTCCACTGCGCCATTTAAGGTAAAATAGCTGCAGAACGGCAGTTATTCAATATCCAGTGCTTCTTCCTTCACTTTTATACCATTCTGCATTCTACTGACCTACTTGTCTGTAGATCTGTAGGCTAAGCAGCTCAGAATGATGGTCCCACTCCTACGCTCTTGGCTGCATCAATGGTCTTTGCACTACAGCCTCATCCTTCTATTCCTGCAGTAATAGTCAGAGTTCAACTGAGAAAATTGTGTCAGTTACATAACACTTTGACTGCAGGGGTCCTGCTTGTTTGTGTGGGATGGCACAGTGTTGATTGGCGCTGGCAGGGTGTACTTTCCCTGCTGTGACGACTGCCTTCGAGGTTTGGCCATTTTGGATTTGGCAAGTCTGTTCTTTTAAAAAGCCTGTTTGTGACTAAGCAGAAAATATATGTGTAAAAGGAGTCAACTGACAAAAAATGTCCTTTCTGCGCCAAACTTGTAACACACCCTCCCTAAACCTACAGTGGCTGTGGTAGAGAAAGACAAAGGTTCAGGAATAATCCTATATATACTGTGGGAGCTTAGCTTTTCACTCAGAATTTAGTGTTTAAATTGCTGTTTTTCCTGTGTTTTGTATCATATTGTACAACAGCTGATGAAACTAACACTGTAAAAGTGTGAATAAATGTGATCAGTGATATTCCCTGATAGTTGCTAGTTAAAAATACTATCTACGTAGGACTTTCTAATCAGCAGGTTTGCATGGGCGGCAGTTTCGGCTTTCCATGGTGACATCGCCATGCGGTAAATTGGTTAAGAGATGGGTTAGTGACAACGTTTCACGCTTTGCTGAGGCAGAAGCCCTTGAGTTGTTGTGATTCCGGATGACCAGATAGCTACCAAAAATGATAACAAACCGTATTGTGTGGATTCTCTCAAGCTCTCAGAGTCTCACTTCAGAATTAGATGTTCATCCATGTTTCTCAAACGTCACATGTCAAAGTTGTTCCCAATGTCACATTTCAACATTTTTAAGGTTCAGTTAAGGCATTAATTCCAGATAACAGAAATACTCATACTCAGTACTCATCATAAACGGCAGATAACAGAAATACATCATAAATATTCCCTTACCTTTGATGATCTTTCATCAGAATGCAGTGCAAGGAGTCCTAGTTCCACAATAAATTGTTGTTTTGTTCCATAATGTCCAATAGTAGTGTCCAATTAGCTGCATTTCCTAGCACTTTCAGCTCACGTGCCCAAAAGCTAACGCTGGTCCAGGAGAACTCGGACGAAAACTTCAAAAAGATATATTCCAGGTCAAATAAACTGGTCAAACTAAGTAGAGAATCAATCTTCAGATTGTTATTTTCATATATATCCAATAACGTTCCAACCGGATCATACGTTTTCATCTGCAGCCAAATGGAACGACGGTGACATCAGCAGACAAATGCACCACAGGGAAATTGCATTCTGCCAGGACAGTGACTATTTCCCCTCCCATTTGGTCAAAGTTCACACCAGAAGCTCCATTCCACGTTCTACTGAATGAGGACATCTAGTGGAAGGTGTAGGAAGATCCATATCTTATTTGGAAGTGAATAGGCGATGACTTGAAATTAGACATGTATTCAGAATTTCACTTCCTGTTTGGAAGATTGTCTGCCCTATGAGTTCTGTTATACTCACAGACATAATTCAAACAGTTTTATAAACTTCAGAGTGTTTTCAATCCAATAGTAATGATAATATGCATATATTAGCAATCTAGGACAGAGTAGGATGCAGTTCACTATGGACACGCAATTCATCCAAAGTGAAAATACTGCCCCCTATCCACAACAAGTTTTAACTAGGCAAGTAGGTTGAGAACAAATTCTTAATTTACAACGAGGGCCTAAAGTTTGGGATAGGTTTAAAACAAAAATGGCAAATACTGCTTCCTGTTACTGGATTTAAACATGTAACCTTTGGCACCAGCGGCAGGTGCCTATCCTCCATAACCAACGCAAACTGAAACCTATTTGAAGGTAACAGTACTCACTGTTGCCCCTAGTGGCCGGTTTCTATGTCATCACCTGACATCCTCAGACATGGAGGGATGTCGAATACGGACTTGTATCATGGGTGACCTGGCTGTTTTAATCCATAGCTAATTTGATAACTGCTTATATAGACGTGCTTCTACAGTAGATGGCTCAGTAGTGGGAGACAAAGGTATAACAGCTAAATGTGGGGAAAGTGGGGAAAGTATAGCTGCAACTCTCACTTTTAAGATTGACTCCTTTTGCTTTCACAAGATTGCAATTTCAGCCAACCTATTGTATCCCACACATGCACGCATACTGTGTACACACACAAACACACACACACACACGCGCACACACACACACACACACAGACACATTCCTTCAGGAGAGTGGCTGCTGCATAGCTGCCGTAATTGTATTAGATTGTATGACGGATTGAGGAGTGAGCTTGACTAGCTTGAGTGAATGAGGAACAATGTGATTAGTAGCGATCTGTTCTGGGAAACGGAAGGGCTGGCTCCCAGGCTTTTCCCAGGCTGTTATCCAGGTGGCTGTGATGCTAACACTGGGACCCAGCTTTGGACGGGTGACCTAGTGATACACTTTGTCCTGTCCTGTTTTAAACACTGACCTCTGAGTCTCAAGGCATGTCACCTCTTCCCTTCTGTGGACATCGATGTCACATCAGGTTTGTCTATTCCACAGCCCAGGGAACAAAGACAGGGAGTTATTTGAATGTTCTATTTACAGTATTGTAAATAATTCAGAAAGTAACCTATACATATCATACATGCAATGTACATACAATACACTCCATTGCCTGCAACTTTGTGCAGGCAAAAAAACTAAGATAATTATTGTATTAATCCTATTATAGCCATTTTCGGTTAGTGAACATATGGAATATTAATCCGACTCTAGATCCAGTTTCATCATTTGGAGCTTTATCTGTAAATCCTCATCATTGTTATTAAACAGCAGCACAAAGGATTACAATGATCATATTACAATAATATTAAACCATAAATAACATGATCATTTCTAGATAACAATATAAAAATGATGGAAAACATTCAAAATATGTGAAAATATGTGAAACACACCATAGGTGTTTCTTGTCAACCAGCTCATTTTCCAATCACTCAAGATGGTGATCGTCATGAGACAGAGATGTTAAAGGGAAGGAGGACGCTGATGCCTCTCTGCTGGAGGCCATGTTATAAGATAAATCAGAGCTGTGAGCTTTCTGTCATGGAGACACATAGACGTGTCGTCTTCTCACTGGGGGCCTTTGGTCATATGGAAGACGAGCCACAGTGTTGTGTTGCTGCTCCCTCTTGTCCCCACACGCCTGCCTGTCTGTGTTTGTCTGTGTTTGTCTGTGTTTGTGTGTGTGTGTGTGTGTGTGTGTGTTTGACTGTGTTTGTGTGTGTGTGTTTGACTGTGTGTATTTGCGCACACCCCTGTCTCTGCCCCCCTGTTTCTGCCCCCCTGTTTCTGCCCCCCGTTTCTGTCCCCCTGATTCTGCCCCCCTGTTTCTGCCCCCCTGTTTCTGCCCCTGTCTGATAAGCTCCATTCTGACAGACCCAGAACACACAGCACAGGAAGTGGCAGTGGAAATGTGGAATCTGGGACTCTGATCTAAATTTAACAGATATATGAGGACGAGACTGTTATATAAAGCTTGTTCTCCTTCTTCCTACACTCTTAGAAAAAAGGGTTCCAAAAGGGTTCTTCAGCTGTCCCCATAGAATAACCATTTTGGATTCCAGGAAAACCCCTTTTTTGTTCTAGGTAGAACCATTTTGGGTTCCATGTAGAACCCTCTGTGAAAAGGGTTCTACATGGAACCTAAAACAGTTATACTTGGAAACAAAAGAGATCGACCTAGAACCAACAATGGTTCTTCAAAAGGTCCTCCTATGGGGACAGCCGGAGAACCCTTTTAAGTTCTAGACAGTACCTTATTTTCTAAGAGTGTAGTGGTCAGCTGTAGTGCAGTGGTTCTCAAATAGTTTGGCCTTGGGACCCAGATTTGACCAGGCTGTTTTAGTCGCCACCCAATATTTGCATCGCGGATGCCATCTGGAAAGCTATGTTTAATGCTATATTGAAAGTAAATGTAGAAATGTATATGACAAGGGAACAACATTCCCACCTTTTCCATTATCAACAATTCAGTTTGACCATATTGTAAATGAAGAATGTTAGTAATCACACTGATTTGAGAGCACAAAATCTGTTTATTGCTGTATATAAAGAGCTATTTGTAATTTCACAATGTTCAATCTAGTTCAATTTAAAGATGATTGATTGTTTGTAAATCCAGCACATTAAAACCACAATTTGAACATCCCCTAACAACAGGTTTTCTTTTCACATTTGACTATTCAGGTGAGTTTTTCCCTCGGAATTGAAACAAGAGTGAATCAATGGCATTACAAGACTCAGGTTCAACATAAAGAGATAATGCATAAGTGTGCAGGCTGTACTAAACTTGAAATGCCCTCAACTTTGGATAGTAAGACTCGGCCCTGTAGGGTAAGGGCTCTGCAACTAGCAATTAAAAATGAATTTAGCCTTTTTGTATTTTAGGCAGAACATTTAGATTAGCCTGAAGAGGGCTTCTTGGTAGCTAGTTATGAGGTCGGGAGATTGGGATCCTATCTGGGCTAGCTAAAGACAACTTCATACAATTGCTAGTGCCTAGTTGTATTACAGAGAAAAACAACAACAACAAAAATCTAAAATAAATAGTTGATTTTTACATGACAAATCTGAGGGGGCACGTGCCCCTGTACACGCTATGAGCATGCCGCCTCTGCAGCTTGGCATGATGTCACACAAAAAATATGAGTCACTGTGTGTATGTGTGTGTGTATGTGTGTGTGTGTGTGTGTGTGTGTGTGAGTGTGTGTGTGTGTGTGTGTGGGCATGCGTGCGTGCATGCATGTGTGTGCTCATGTGCATGTACGCTTGTGTATGAGCACGCTCATGTGTATGTGTGTGTGCATGTCAGTGTGTGTGTGTGTGGGTTGGTGTGACATGTGTGTGGAATGTATGTGTGACAGAGAGATTAAATAAGAGAGAAAAAGAGAGAGGTTACAAACATCCTGTTACAATACATTTAATCCTCCTTTTTAGCTCTTCCATTGGCTCGTTTTGTGTACAGCATCCTCTGACCCCCACTCACACACTCTCTCCAACGCAGCATGTGGCTCTTCAATTGTAGTCTTCATCATAGGTTTATCCCATTGCAGTGGTTAGCAGTTGGTATGGAACACTGACATATGCACGACTGCTTCGGACTTACAGTGGAATTATCCTGGCTTTGCGTGAAAGAGGATATCTGCAGTTCGGTAAGAAAATAACCGTCCTCTCTATTTAAGTCTGTCAAGCCTTTTCAGAACAGATTCATATTACTGTTTTACAATTTTACACATGTAAGTCTAGTATTATGGCAAAAATAGTCCTTTCTCTTTTTACTCCACTCCTGTCTGGTTCTACGTCTCTTTGTGATTACTCCACTCCTGTCTGGTTCTAGATCTCTTTGCGATTAGTCCACTCCTGTCTGGTTCTAGGTCTCTTTGTGATTAGTCCACTCCTGTCTGGTTCTAGGTCTCTTTGTGATTACTCCACTCCTGTCTGGTTCTAGGTCTCTTTGTGATTACTCCACTCCTGTCTGGTTCTAGGTCTCTGTGTGTCCTAACAGGAGACATCTTGTCAATCTAACATCTTGGTGTGTGGTGTGCTCTGTAGATATGGGCTGCATTCTACTGGATGTCATAATAATCTGTGGCAAGATTCAGAGGTACAGTGGGTTCGTAAATGTTGATAAACAAACACTATCACGTTGACTAGTTTAAACCAAACCAGCAGACGGCTAGCAGTGTATGTTTAATCAATAAGGCCCGAGGAGGTGTGGTATATGGCCAATGTACCACAGCTACAGGCTGTTCTTATGCGCAACGCAATGTGGAGTGTCTGGATACAACCCTTAGCCGTGGTATATTAGCCATATTTCACAAACCCCAGAGGTGCCTTCTTGCTATTATAAACTGGTTACCAATGTAATTAGAGCAGTAAAAATACATGTTTTGTCATACCAGTGGTATACGGTCTGATATACCGCGGCTGTTAGCCAATCAGCATTCAGGGCTCGAACCACCCAGTCACTCCATTGTCATTAATGTCAAATCTATTCATGTTCATCAATGTGTGTGTTTGTGTGGTGTGTGTGTACGTGCGTGTGTGTGAGTTTCTGTGTGTGTGTGTCTGTACCTGTGAGTTTCTGTGTGTGTGTGTGTGTGTGTGTGTGCGTGCATGTCCACATGCATTAGTTCATACAGTGTGTGCGTGTGGTAACATCTGCTGCTCTCCTACTATGCCTACATTACATGTGTAAATGCAGGCCTTACTAGCCGTACCTCCAGGTTGTTCAAGGCACTGGCCTGTTGTGTTTATCTCCACTCCGATGATTACTGAATGGGTCATCTGGAACAGAGACACGGAGCCATGTGTTGTGCAGGAGGGCAAATAGGACTAAATTAACTACAGGTCCAATTATATATTACATTGAGTATCTTATAGTGATTGCCTCTGGCGATCTACTGTGCAGCTGCAGCAGAACATGTCAACAAGTCCCCCACGACAAAGATGCTGCTGTTTTCTTTTGTTTTGATATGAGGGTGGTAGACAGGGGCTGGGTGTTGATGGGGAGGCCATGGTTACCGTAGCACAGGGTGGAGTCCATAATGTCTATAATGTACATCCCATCACATATATATTTTTATACTCCGGACTCCGACATTGCTCGTCCTAATATTTATATATTTCTTAATTCCATTATTTTACTTTTAGATATGTGTGTATCGTTGTGAATTGTTAGATATTACTGCACTGCTGGAGCTAGGAACACAAGCATTTCTCTACACCTTCAATAACATCTGCTAAATATGTGTACGCAACCTATACAAATAGATTTTAAGATGTAGCATGAACCAGGGACATGACCAGACTGTGAGTTGGGGAGGGGTGGGGTGCTCTGGCACTACCTTAAAGGGCCAGCAGTCCTGCTGCGTGTGCCAAATGATGTCAGTCAGTAACGATGTCAGTCTGTCACTGACTCTCCCAGCATGCAGTTCACTGGAGGGAAAAGGGGAATGATGGAATATGTTTGTGGCAAAGCTGCTCCAACCGAAATAATGAGAATTAAAATATTAACACAATTCTATTTTATTTGACGTGACTTTCATGACACTCAATACAAGTACCCACGTCCCCACGCATTCCCGAGCCTCTGTTGAAATCATATTTGACAGCACATACAGTGAATCTGTAGACAGTAACCCACTCTCTTTCTCTGTGTGTCAGACAGACAGACTGGTAGGTACACCTGTTGTCCAGTATAGTGTAGAACAAATGTCACAAGAAGCATTCCATTTTCCGTCTCCTACGGCTTGCAAGAATATGATCCACAGTATATTTTGTATAAGATAAACACATGCACGTGTTCTCCCCAGTCTCCCACGAAGCAGGACCACACACATGGAGCTCTACAACACCCCTCAATTTGTTTCTGATTGAGTCCATATGATATGTTCAGTAACCTAGCTACTGATATTTGATATTCAGGAAGGACAGATGTCAGATCTTAACATAATCCCTCTGTTGTCGCAGAGAATTTACCTGCTGCATCAGGAAATTGAAATGAGCCTCGTGAGTTGACTGAAAATGAGCAGTTCTCTTCCTCTCCACGCGAAGGCAGTCAAGTCAGTGTGATCTGGGCTTGCTATCAAAATAATGTTCTCTCTCGCTAAAACGCTATAGGCCTAGGTCCTAGTTCTACACCCTTCAAATGCTCAAAAATGTATCTGAAATGCAGCCATACATATCAACAGCCATGGTTTTATATAGCTTAATAACACAAGATTGATATTGGTCTCCTCTAGGCTACGACAAGTGTCAAGTGTATACTAGGGTCAAAATGTAGTTCAATAGTGGCCTGGGGTCGGTCTAGCAGTTAGGAACACTGCCTTCAGAGTGCACATATAGGCTTACAATGTCGGTGTGAGTTCAATTCTGACCCACGCCCTTCTGTAACAAATAACTCAATCCCCCGATTGACCTGAATTATTTACGCATTTCAAATATGGACAGTCCAGGGACATTTTACCCCTGATTCTGATAAGAAATGACCATACCAGACACTTTTGGATAACATAAATAGATAACAAATCAAATAATAACAGTAGGCTACACCAACATTAGTTACCATTCATAAAAGGTATCTGGTAAATTGCCAGAGTAGATTTGCCGTGTTGAACAAGGAAATACTTGATTTCTACTGTACAGAATGCTTGCCTGTTATAAAACGTTGTTCCGATTGCATTCATCCATGAGTCAAAGGGCAGTGGGACGAATTCGAAGCTATGTCGACTCTGGGGTCAATGGCTTTTAACCGCATGACCACATAGGCACTGAGGCAACCAAAATAATTTATTCTGCCTATTGCTTGCCTTCAACATATAATAAAACAATTGATTAAAAAAAAACATAACAAAAACATTTACCCCTTACATATATGTCAATTTCTTATAATCCACATATGAATTCGCACAAGGCTCTTTGTAGCTTGCACGTAGCCTACAGAAGGCACGGTACTGCCAGTGACAGCCAGTGTAGGCCGGCATTGTAAATAAGAATTTGTTCTTAACTGACTTGCCTAGTTAAATAAAGGTTAAATTGAAAAAATAAGTAAAAGAAAAGAAAACTGCATTGTATACAAACACCTAACGCAGGATTATTTTCCTCCTGGGACTAAATTATCTGTCACTTTAATCTTAGTTGTATGTACATATCTAACTCTAACTCTAACTCTAACTAATTTCCTCGTACCCCTGCATATCGACTCGGTACTGGTACCGCGTGTGTTACTCATTGTGTATTTATTATGACTTTTATTCATTTGCTTTTCTATTATTTCTCATTTTTCTTTCTCTCTGCATTGTTGGGAAGGGCCCGTAAGTAAGCATTTCACTGTTAGTGAAACTACGCCTGTTGTTATCAAAGCATGTGATCAACAAAAATTGCTTTGATTTGAAAGGGATTAAATGAAGATCCGACATTTGTAGTCAAGAAAACACCATGAAAAAGGCAACCATTTAGAATCAATCAATTGTAGCATGGTAATAGTTTGGAGACTTTCACTTGGTCTTATCCACATGTAAACAAAGGCTGAAATATGAAATATGAAGAGCATCATGTCATTTTTTAAATTATTTTTCTTTCAGAAAACCATGAGCGGCGGCGTGAACATCAAGACCATATCCCAGGCCCAACCAAGCTCAGGTCTGGTCTCTGGTATCCCCCTTCCCCAGAGGATAACCCCCCTCTCCAAACTGGACCCCAAACATCAGGGGGGCAGCGCCCTATCTAACCCCACAGCACAGTTTCAACTCAGCACCAAAATGCATCCCTCCTACTCTTCATCATCTTCATCCTTTTCAAACGAGCTGCTGAGTGGTGCAGCTTTGAGGGGTGGTATCTGTCCCACTGGCTCCTCCTCCAGAGTCTCCTATGCCCCAGAGAGAGGCACCATCAGCCGGTCAGCCTACAGCAGCCCCCAGGTCCCCAAGAGACAGACACCACCACCACGCTCCAAGGACACCCTGGACCTCCGCAGCAGCAATGCTCTATCCCAGAAGTCTTTTCGAGAACTTCACACCAGGAGAAATGCCAATGGGAACTGGGCCTCAGGTGGGGTTCGCCACAGCCGTCTGGACGACAATGGAGATGCGCAGGATGCCCTGTCGAAGCTCTCAGGTGGTGATCTCCACTCAGGCCAAAGCAGGCTCTCCAACACTAAAGCAGGGAATGGGAATCTGATCAGCGCTGTGTTGATGACCACCCGTCAGGAGCAGAGGGAGCCGAGGAACCTCTCCTGCCATGGCATGATCGCTCCTAAAAAAGACATGTCCACCAACAAACATAGAGCGTCCCATCTGAGCCAGAGTAGTGGTGGTGGTACCAGGCAGACAGTCAGTGTGCCACGCAGAGGGAGTGAGCCAGCCCGTAGTAACATGGCCACTGTGGCACCTTTCAGGTTCAGGTGAGGGTACACTGATAGCATCAGCTCTATTTTAATGTGTACTCACTGGGAGTATGTCTGGAATATGTTTAAGACAATCCACTGTAAACAGATGTCAATTCAACATCTGTCCCACTTGGTTCAGTATAATATAATTGAAATGACATGGAAACAACGTTGAGTCAACCAGGTGCCTAGTGGGAATACATTATTATATAGGCTATTCAGTACAAAATATTGTAGTGTAAAAATGTATTATATGAATGTCCCTGAATTGTATGGTGGTGCAAATTGATGGTCATGCTGTGCGTGTAGGTTGAATGTCCAGGATGATGATGCCTCTTCTCTGGAGGACCTGAGTGACTGCTCCTCTGACTCCATGGAGGTGTGCTGTGACGACCTGGGTGAGTCACATTCACTCGTTGTCTCGCCACATTCACTGTACAGTACTAGTATTAGGGTTGGCCTACTTAACTCAACGACAAAGTATATTACTGCTTGAGGATTGAAGAACAAACTGGTTTTGGATACCACATTCGGTTCGACTTCCATTAAACATCTTGTAGACATTCTTTTTAACCTATTCAATGAAAATATGTTATAGGGTTTACTGCCCCAGTCCTACATCAATGTGATTAAGGTGTTACACAAATCTCCAGATCCAGGGTTTGGTACCAAATCCAGTCCGCCTGCTGTAGTAGGTTATCTGAGCAGGCTTTATGGGTATTTGTAGTCGTTTTCAGCCACTTATCTGTCTAAATCCGTCCTGACAAACTGGCAAAAAGTATGTAGACATCTGCTTGTCAAATATCTAATTCCAAAATCAGGGTCATTAAGATGGAGTTGGTCACCACTTTGCTGCTATAACAGCCTCCACTCTTCTGAGAATAGTGTGTCTCCACAAATTTCAAGGGGTGTCCACATACTTTTGTATATACAGTGTATGAATCCGCTCTAATCTGGAGCTCTCATCTGAGGCATCAAGGCCACATGTACAGCCTTACATTTGGTCATGATTTTGCATATACCAGGAATAGTAGAAAGTATGGTTAATTGTACTCTGGTATCCTTGAGGAAACATAAAACAATTGGAAAATGTTTCTAGACAATCTTTTTTGTTGTTGCTTGTGATCACGGGTTGAATTGGGATTTCGCAGGATGCAGGTGGTGGGATTGTTTCCAACTATGCTGTCCAATAATGTTGTTTTTCCATGTTCATTTTCAACAGAAATCTATTCACATTTCACTCTATGGTTAGGATCAATTCTGTCCCCTGACCATGTTTTAAAACTTCTTCAGGATTGGTGGGTGCCCTGCGGGACGGTTGAGCGGTAGGGTAATGTGATTAGCATGAGGTTGTAAGTAACAAGAACATTTAACCAGGATTTACCAGGACATAGACATTTCTGATATTGAGACAAAGTAGAATCGCAATTCGCGATTCAACGGCTCAGACACAAGAGGTATGTGGCAGGGTCTACAGTCAATCACGGATTACAAAAAGAAAACCAGCCCAGTCACGGACCAGGATGTCTTGCTCCCAGGCAGACTAAATAACTTTTTTGCCCGCTTTGAGGACAATACAGTGCCACTGACACGGCCCGCAACCAAAACATGCAAACTCTCCTTCACTGCAGCCGAGGTGAGTAAAACATTTAAACGTGTTAACCCTCGCAAGGCTGCAGGCCCAGACGGCATCCCCGGCCGCGCCCTCAGAGCATGCGCAGACCAGCTGGCTGGTGTGTTTACGGACATATTCAATCAACCCCTATCCCAGTCTGCTGTTCCCACATGCTTCAAGAGGGCCACCATTGTTCCTGTTCCCAAGAAAGCTAAGGTGACTGAGATAAACGACTACCGCCCCGTAGCACTCACTTCCGTCATCATGAAATGCTTTGAGAGACTAGTCAAGGACCACCTCCACCCTACCTGACACCCTAGACCCACTCCAATTTGCTTACCGCCCAAATAGGTCCATAGACGATGCAATCTCAACCACACTGCACACTGCCCTAACCCATCTGGACAAGAGGAATACCCACGTGAGAATGCTGTTCATCGACTACAGCTCGGCATTTAACACCATAGTGCCCTCCAAGCTCGTCATCAAGCTCGAGACCCTGGGTCTCGACCCCGCCCTGTGCAACTGGGTACTGGACTTCCTGACGGGCCGCCCCCAGGTGGTGAGGGTAGGTAACAACATCTCCACCCCGCTGATCCTCAACACTGGGGCCCCACAAGGGTGCGTTCTGAGCCCTCTCCTGTACTCCCTGTTCACCCACGACTGCGTGGCCATGCACGCTTCCAACTCAATCATCAAGTTTGCGGACGACACAACAGTGATAGGCTTGATTACCAACAACGACGAGACGGCCTACAGGGAGGAGGTGAGGGCCCTCGGAGTGTGGTGTCAGGAAAATAACCTCACACTCAACGTCAACAAAACTAAGGAGATGATTGTGGACTTCAGGAAACAGCAGAGGGAACACCCCCCTATCCACATCGATGGAACAGTAGTGGAGAGGGTAGTAAGTTTTAAGTTCCTCGGCGTACACATCACAGACAAACTGAATTGGTCCACCCACACAGACAGCATCGTGAAGAAGGCGCAGCAGCGCCTCTTCAACCTCAGGAGGCTGAAGAAATTTGGCTTGTCACCAAAAGCACTCACAAACTTCTACAGATGCACAATCGAGAGCATCCTGTCGGGCTGTATCACCGCCTGGTACGGCAACTGCTCCGCCCACAACCGTAAGGCTCTCCAGAGGGTAGTGAGGTCTGCACAACGCATCACTGGAGGCAAACTACATGCCCTCCAGGACACCTACACCACCCGATGTCACAGGAAGGCCATAAAGATCATCAAGGACAACAACCACACGAGCCACTGCCTGTTCACCCCGCTATCTTCCAGAAGGCGAGGTCAGTACAGGTGCATCAAAGCTTGGACCGAGAGACTGAAAAACAGCTTCTATCTCAAGGCCATCAGACTGTTAAACAGCCACCACTAACATTGAGTGGCTGCTGCCAACACACTGACTCAACTCCAGCCACTTTAATAATGGGAATTGATGGGAATATATGTAAAATATATCACTAGCCACTTTAATTAAACAATTCTACTTAATATAATGTTTACATACCCTACATTATTTATCTCATATGTATACGTATATACTGTACTCTATATCATATCATCATATATGCATCTTTATGTAATACATGTATCACTAGCCACTTTAAACTATGCCACTTTGTTTACATACTCATCTCATATGTATATACTGTACTCGATACCATCTACTGCATCTTGCCTATGCCGCTCTGTACCATCACTCATTCATATATCTTTATGTACATATTCTTTATCCCTTTACACTTGTGTGTATAAAGTAGTAGTTTTGGAATTGTTAGCTAGATAACTCGTTGGTTATTACTGCATTGTCGGAACTAGAAGTATGTGACAAATAACATTTGATTTGATTTGATTTGATATTGGCAGAAAGCTTATATTCTTGTTAATCTAACTTCACTGTCCAATTTACAGTAGCTATTACAGTGAAAGAATACCATTCTATTGTTTGAGGAAAATGCACAGTTTTGAACATGAAAATGTATTAAAAAACAAATGAGGCACATTTGGGCAGACTTGATGCAATATTTTGAACAGAAATGCAATGGTTCATTGGATCAGTCTGAACCTTTGCACATGCACTGCTGCGATCTAGTGGCCAAGATCTAAATTGCAGCTGGGCTAGAATAATACATTATGGCCTTTCTCTTGCATTTCAAAGATAATGATAAAATTAAAAAAAAAAAAAAAACATTTTTCTTTATTTTTCTTATCTTTTATCAGATCTAATGTGTCATATTATCCTACATTCCTTTCACATTTCCACAAACTTCAAAGTGTTTCCTTTCAAATGGTACCAAGAATAAGCACATCCTTGCTTCATTGCCTGAGCTACAGGCAGTTAGAATTGGGTATGTCATTTTAGGCGAAAATGTAAAAAAAGGGGACAATGCTTAAGAGTTTTTATCAGATGATTCAACCATGGTAAGCTACTTTATATCACAGATGACACCCTATCATTTATTGTACTAACAGATCACACACAATCGTTTATTTTGCTAACAGATCACACCCTATCTTTTATTTTGCTAACAGATCACACCCTATCTTTTATTTTGCAAACAGATCACACCCTATCTTTTATTTTGCAAACAGATCACACCCTATCTTTTATTTTGCAAACAGATCACACCCTATCTTTTATTTTGCAAACAGATCACACCCTATCTTTTATTTTGCTAACAGATCACACTATTTTTGTCAGTCATGGCAACACAGCAAATTAGGACATATTGACAAGCAGTTGTTTTTCAGTAGAAAGGACAGCATGCCACGCAAATATGTACTGGTTGTTATAGTATTCCAGTGTTAGTAGGCACCGCCCCTTTCACTAGTTCTCACTACAGTGACTGCCAACATACAGTACAGTAAACACTTCATTACTCCCCACCTGTTTTATACATCAAGACCTAGAATCTCCTCCAGCAGTTTGTCACAACTGCATCTCACTGCTGCTGTTATATAAATACCATTTTTCGTAAACGCACATGTGGGAAAATATCTTTTCCCGCCTGTCAAAATCAATCTTAAAACCCATACAGGATACGACGGTTTCCAAAATGTTTCTACATCTCGGGAGTACACTTGCCGTGAAATGTATGTCAAAACTGTTTAAAAAGCCATTTGAAGATCTTAACTGTAAACTCTATTGTCTGTTTTATTCTTACCAGAGAATGTATATGTTTTGCATCTTCAAATGAATTGAGTTGAATAGGAACATAGCGATTAATTTCACAGTGACATGTCTGTGAAAATGTTTAGTACCAAGTTTTCAGACTGCTGGGGGACATGAGGATTGGACATTGGAATAGTCATTCTGCAAAAATATCAATTTGCAAACATCCCTGTCTACAACAAACCACAATGTCAACCTACAGTTTAACTAACATGGACCTACAGTAAGAGGAGAATATGAAAGGAGAATACGAAAGTCACTCTGAGCCTGTAATGGAGAGAAAGGGGTCTAAGTGTTGCCCTGATTAGTACTCTTTAGGAACACCCAGCGTGCAGATAATGAGAAAAGGAACTCAGAAAACCACTTTTACTATAAAAGCCTTGTAAGTAGTTATAAAAGCCTTGTAAGTAGTTATAAAAGCCTTCTGAGTAGTTATAAAGTCTACTTTTTAAAGTGTCTCTTAATTATGGTAATAACCGAGAGAGGCTGTGATGGCCCCTCACTATATTCTTCTGGGAGAGGCTGTAGCGGCCCCTCAATATATTCTTCTGGGAGAAGCTGTGGTGGCCCCTCACTATATTCTTCTGGGAGAGGCTGTGGTGGCCCCTCTCTATATTCTTCAGAGAGATGCTGTGGTGGCCCCTCACTATATTCCTCTGGGAGAGTTTGTGGTGGCCCCTCACTGTATTCCTGAGAGAGGCTGTGGTGGCTCCTCACTATATTCCTCTGGGAGAGGCTGTGGTGGCCCCTCACTGTATTCCTCTAAGAGTGGGTGATGGCCCCTCACTGTATTCCTGAGAGAGGCTGTGGTGGCCCCTCACTATATTCCTCTGAGAGAGGCTGTGGTGGCCCCTCACTATATTCCTCTGGGAGAGGCTGTGGTGGCCCCTCACTGTATTCCTCTGGGAGAGGCTGTGGTGGCCCCTCACTGTATTCCCGAGAGAGGCTGTGGTGGCCCCTCACTATATTCCTCTGGGAGAGGCTGTGGTGGCCCCTCACTGCATTCCTGAGAGAGGCTGTGGTGGCCCCTCGCTGTATTCCTCTAAGAGAGCGTGATGGCCCCTCACTGTATTCCTGAGAGAGGCTGTGGTGGCCCCTCACTATATTCCTCTGGGAGAGGCTGTGGTGGCCTCTCACTGTATTCCTGGGAGAGGCTGTGGTGGCCCCTCACTGTATTCCTCTGGGAGAGGCTGTGGGTGGCCCTTCACTATATTCCTCTGAGAGAGGCTGTGGTGGCCCCTCACTATATTCCTCTGGGAGAGGCTGTGGTGGCCCCTCACTGTATTCCTCTGGGAGAGGCTGTGGGTGGCCCTTCACTATATTCCTCTGAGAGAGGCTGTGGTGGCCCCTCACTGTATTCCTCTGAGAGAGGGTGATGGCCCCTCACTATATTCCCATAGTAGAGGGTGGTGGGAGGTTGAGTGGTCTTTAGGGCCGAATGGACAGATGCAGGACTGAGGGACCCAGTGATTTGATCTGGAACGCACTTTCGCCTCCTGTCAGAGAGTGCCTCACATCCCCTCAGGACAGCCCTGGGGTCTCTTCCAACCGATCACTGTGTCTTAGACAGTATTGATAAAGGGGTAAAGAGAGGTCCGCTCTCTATTGAGAGGATATATGTTTATTCCATAATGAGAATGTTCTCTGTGTGGCTTCGTCAGTGTAATCAGTATGTGGCTTCATAAGTGTAATCAGTGTGTAGCTTCATCAAATCAAATTTTATTTGTCACGTGCCGAATACAACCTTACCGTGAAATGCTTACTTACAAGCCCTTAACCAACAAGAAACAGTAGAAATTGAAAATATTTGCAAAATAAACTAAAGTAAAAAAAAATGCAAGTAAATAAGTAAGTAAATAACATTAGATAACAATAACAAGGTTATATAAACGGGGTACCGGTACCAAGGAACTTGAAACTCTCGCCA
This sequence comes from Oncorhynchus mykiss, assembly GCF_057628025.1. NCBI lineage: Eukaryota > Metazoa > Chordata > Actinopteri > Salmoniformes > Salmonidae > Oncorhynchus > Oncorhynchus mykiss. The sequence continues at coordinate 65,972,482 of NC_143038.1, forward strand.
CTACAGCCCCGTCGATGTTAATGGGGGCCTGTTTGGCCTTCCTTTTCCTATAGTCCTCGATCATCTCCTTTGTCTTGCTCACATTGAGGGAGAGGTTGTTGTCCTGGCACCACACCGCCAGGTCTCTGACCTCCTCCCTATAGGCCTTCTCATCCTTGTCGTCAGGAAACATAAAGATGGTGTTGGAGTCATGCTTGACCACTCAGTCGTGGGTGAACAGGGAGTACAGGAGAGGACTGAGGATCAGTGTGGCAGATGTGTTGTTGCCTACCCTTACCACCAGGTTAAACCAGCTGATCTATGGCAGCCATTTTGCAAACAAAACCTGTGAACATTTTGAAATTGATGGTGGTATGTCCAGGAACAATATAATAGTATTATTTCTATGACAGCACACAAAACACTCCCGGGTTAAAAACAGGAAGAAAGATAATCACTTTGGTGAGACTTGAAACGTGCAAGATGACTTAGTAGTTTTCATCGTCCTTCCTCTACAGGTCTCCAGAATATTGAGCTCAGCAGGAATATACTAATATTCAGCATATGGGGAAAGTTGGGAGAAGAAAATGCACTCACATTACTATTCAGGTTTTTACAATATCCTGGACCCTGGGGCTCACATTCCACTCAGCACAATGATTTCATTAATCTTTGAAAGGAGTTGTATTTTTATGGTAGGACATCAAGGATCCTTCTGCTTTTCTTTGACACCACACACACACACACACACACACACACACACACACACACACACACACACACACACACACACACACACACACACACACACACACACACACACACACACACACACACACACACACACACACACACACACACACACACACTGGGCAAGAACGTTCCTTTGTATCTTTGATATGTTGCAACATCATCATGGTTTTGCCACAGCAGCTTAGCCGTCACAGAATAATTACACAGACTCTCCAGTTCACTGGCAGCTGTGGAGCTGTCCAGCCCATAGCCTCTTTACTTACTTACTTACACACACACACACACACACACACACACACACACACACACACACACACACACACACACACAGCTGGTCAATCGTAGAGTCAGATTAGTCTCCAGATGTGTGGGAAAGCAGCGGCTGGATTCTGGATGCTGGTCCACCCTGGCCTCTCCTGAGGAAGGGTGTCTCCCTCCTAGCACTCAGATATGTTACAATGTCCTAGTTCAATAACCCAGTCCTCAGATATGTTACAATGTCCTAGTCCAACAGCGCAGCACTCAGATATCTTACAATGTCCCAGTACATTAACCCAGCACTCAGATATGAGCTCCAATGTCCTCTTAAGTATCCATCCCTTTTTTTCAATTTTTGCCTAAAATGACATACCCAAATCTAAATGCCTGTAACTCAGGCAATGAAGCAAGGATAATGCATATTCTTGGTACCATGTGAAAGGAAAAACTTTGAAGTTTGTGGAAATGTGAAAGTAATGTAGGAGAACACAATAGATCTGGTAAAAGAAAATACAAATTAAAAAACAACGGTTATTTTATATTTTCTTTGTACCATCATATTTGAAAGGCCATAATGTATTATTCATGCCCAGGTGCAATTTAGATTTTGGCCACTAGATGGCAGCAGTGTATGTGCAAAGTTTTAGACTGATCCAATGAACCACTGCATTTCTGTTCAAAATGTTGTATCAAGACTGCCCAAATGTTCCTCATTTATTAATAACTTTTTATTTTCAAAACTGTGCACTCTCCTCAAACAATAGCAATGTATTATTTCACTGTAATAGCTAATGTAAATTGGACAGTGCAGTTAGATTAACAAGAATTTAAGTTTTCTGCCAATATCAGATATGTCTACGTCCTGGTAAAGGTTCTTGTTACTTACAACCTCATGCTAATCGCATTAGCCTTCTTTAACTCAACCCGGATGGGACACCGATCCCAAATAAGTTTTTAACCCAGCATTCAGATATGTTACAATGTCCTAGTGCATTAATCCAGCACTCAGATACAGTGGCTTGCGAAAGTATTCACTCCCCTTGGCATTTTTCATTTTTTTATGTCTTACAACCTGGAATTAAAATGTATTTTGGGGGGGTTTGTATCATTTGATTTACACAACATGTCTACCACTTTGACGATTTTTTCTTGTGAAACAAACAAGAATAAGACAAAAAAAAAAATGAAAACGTGCATAATTATTCACCCTCCCAAAGTCAATACTTTGTAGAGCCACCTATTGCAGCAATTACAGCTTCAAATCTCTTGGGGTATGTCTCTATAAGCTTGGCATTTCCAGCATCTGGGATTTTTGCCCATTCTTCAAGGCAAAACTGCTCCAGCTCCTTCAAGTCGGATGGGTTCCTCTGGTGTACAGCAATCTTTAAGTCATACCACAGATTGAGGTCTGGGATTTGACTAGGCCATTCCAAGACATTTAAATGGTTCCCCTTAAACCACTCATGTGTTTCTTTAGCAGTAAGCTTAGGGTCATTGTCCTGCTAGAAGGTGAACCTCCATCCCAGTCTCAAATCTCTGGAAGACTGAATCAGGTTTCCCTCAATCATTTCCCTGTATTTTGCTCCATCCATCATTCCTTCAATTCTGACCAGTTTCCCAGTCCCTGCCAATGAAAAACATCCACACAGCATGATGCTGCCACCACCATGCTTCACTGTGGGGATGGTATTCTCGGGGTGATAAGAGGTGTTGAGTTTGCGCCAGACATTATTTTCCTTGATGGACAAATAACTACATTTTAGTCTCATCTGAACAGAGGATCTTATTCCATGTGTTTGGGGAGTCTCCCAAATGCTTTTTGGCGAGCACAAAATGTGTTTGCTTATTTTTCTCTTTAAGCAATGGCTTTTTTCTGGTGACTCTTCTGTGAAGCTCAGCTCTGTGAAGTGTACGGCTTAAAGTGTGGACAGATACTCCAATCTTAGCTGTGGAGCTTTGCAGCTCCTTCAGGGTTATCTTTGGTCTCTTTGTTGCCTCTGATTAATGCCCTCCTTGCCTGGTCTGTGAGTTTTGGTGAGCGGCCCTCTCTTGGCAAGTTTGTTGTGGTGCAATATTCTTTAAATTTTTTAATAATGGATTTAATGGTGCTCTGTGTGATGTTCAAAGTTTCAGATATTTTTTTTATAACCCAACCCCGATCTGTACTTCCCCACAACTTTGTCCCTGACCTGTTTGGAGAGCTCTTGGTCTTCATGGTGCCGCTCGCTTGGTGGTGTCCCTTGCTTTGTGGTGTTGCAGACTTTGGGGCTGTTCGGAACAGGTGTATATATACTAAGATCATGTGACAGATCATGTGACACTTAGATTGCACACACGTGGACTTTATTTAACACATGTTGTGACTTCTGAAGGTAATTTATTGCACCAGATCTTATTTAGGGGCTTCATAGTAAAGGGGGTGAATACATATGCACGCACCACCTCAACCGTTTTTTGTATTTTTTATTTTTTTCATTTCACTTCACCAATTTGGACTATTTTGTGTATAACCATTACATGAAATCCAAATAAAAATCTATTTAAATTACAGGTTGTAATGCAACAAAATAGGAAAAATGCCAAGGGGGATGAATACTTTTGCAAGGCACTGTATGTTAAAAATGTCCAAGTACATTAAACCAGCACTCAGATATGTTACAATGTCCTAGTTCTGTTACAATGTCCTAGTACATTAACCTAGCACTCACATATCTGAGTGCTGGGTTAATGTAGTAGGACATTGTAACAGAACTAGGACATTGTAACATCTGAGTGCTGGGTTAATGTACTAGGACATTGTAACATATCAGATATGTTACAATGTCCTAGTACATTAACCCAGCACTCAGATATGTTACAATGTCCTAGTTCAAGTATTCCCAAACTGGGGTAAGCGCAATGCCGTTGGGGGTAGGCCAAATAAAAATGTGATTCACAATTTTAAAAAAATATATATATACGTATATATCTATTTTTTTTTAAATAAACAGTCAAACAGTCCATTTATATTTTCCAACGGGGCTATACATTTGGGTGAGCTTTTTCTAGCGCCTGAATAGTCATGTTTCACTGCCAAGTATAACATTAAGCCATCTACTGTTCAGCAAAATAACAACACAATTTCAAATACAGCTAGCCTAGTCAAATGATTAACATCCAATCAAATTAACCGTTACTCTCTCGCAAGAAACCTTCACTCTTGCGCAGACATTTAGAAACAAAACATGCCAATTTTAAAAATAAGCCACAGGAGTTTTTTGAGCGAGAATTAAGACAACTTTCGAGTAGTAAGATAAAAGCAACAGACACCATTAATAAGAAGGGGCTAGAAGCGTCTTATATTGTGAGCTACCGAGTGACTAGGACAGGCAAGCCCCATACTATTGTGAAGCACTTCATTCTTCCTGCTGCCACGGATATGGCTGGGGCAATGCTGGGGGGAAAGGCCAAAAAAACACACACAGATCATGACTTCATCAAACAACATGATTTCATGACGCATCAGTGACATGGCAGGAGATGTTTTGAAACAATTACTGTTTTGCATACAAGCCAGTGAATTCTATGCGTTACAGCTGGATGAGTCAACAGACGTGGCGGGCCTGGCACAGCTCCTGGTATATGTCCATTACGTTTATGGGGGGTCAATTAAGGAAGACATCCTCTTCTGCAAATCACTGGAAAACAACACAACAGGAGAGGATATTTTTAAAGTACTGGACAGCTTTGTGACATCAAATGGACTTTGGTGGTCAAGATGTGTTGGTATCTGTACTGATGGGGCAAAATCCATGACAAGGAGACTTAGTGGAGTGGTAACATGCTTGCAAGCAGTTGCTCCCGACGCCACTTGCGTACACTGCAGCATCCACCCAGAGGCTCTTGCTGCCAAGGGAAAGCCTGAGAGTTTGAAATATGTTTTGGACACTACAATTAAAAATGTTAAGTTTGTTAAAGCAAGGCCCCTGAACTCTCGTGTATTTTTACAACATACAGAAGTGCGCTGGTTATCAAGAAGTATTGGCACATTTTTTTTTCATTGAGAGATGAGCTTAAAGTTTTCTTTACTGACAATAATTATCACTTGTCTGCCGCTTGCATGGTGACGAGTTTCTCACATGACTGGCCTATCTGGGCAATGTTTTTTCTCGCCTGATTGATGTGAATCTAGGATTACAGATACTCTCCACAAATCTATTCAATGTGCGGGACAAAATTGAGGCTATGATTAAGAAGTTGGAGCTCTTTTCTGTCTGCATTAACAAGGACAACACAGGTCTTTCCATCATTGTATGATTTTTTGTGTGCAAATGAACTCAAACTTACGGACAATGTCAAATGTAAAATAGCAAAGCACCTGAGTGAGCTGGGTGTGCAATTACGCAGGTACTTTCCCGAAACCCCTTTCCCGTTCATGCCCTGCCTCCAGTCCACTTACCGATATCTGAACAAGAGAGCCTCATTGAAATTGCAACAAGCGGTTTTGTGAAAATTTAATCAGAAGCCACTGCCAGATTTCGGGATAGGGCGGTGCTCAGAGTTTCTTGCCTTGAAAAATAGCACTGTTAAGACAGTGATGCCCTTTGCAACCACGTACCTATGTGAGAGTGGATTCTCGTCCCTCACTAGCAGGAAAACGAAATACAGCCACAGACTGTGTTTGGAAAATTATTTAAGACTGAGACTCTCTCCAATACAACCCAACATTGCAGAGTTATGTGAATTATTTCAAGCACACTCTTCTCATTAACCTGTTGTGAGTTATTCAAATAAGGTTTAATATGTAAGATGGCAAAATAAAGAGCAACATTATTGATTGTTATTATATTATTTGTGCCCTGGTCCTATAAGAGCACTTGGTCACTTCCCACGAGCCGGGTTGTGAGAAAAACTCACACTCATTCTTATGTTTAATAAATATATCTTATAGTGTGTGTGTGTGGCAGGCTTACAATGATGGCAGAAAACAACATTTGAGAGTGCGCTGACCCTGGTGCTATAGGGGGTACACAGCTGGAGGTTGAATGATTGAAGGGGTATGGGATTATAAAAAGTTTTCTAAGCACCGTCTTAGTTCATTAACCCAGCACTCAGATATGTTACAATGTCTTAGTTCATTAGCCCAGCACTCAGACATGTTACAATGTCCAGAACAATCAGGAAATTACTTAGCCGTATAATTAGCTAGCTGCGTCATAATCGTTTTTGGGGTCTTTTGTAAGCTACTTTTAGGTGCTAACTTTCTCTTTATGAGGACTCTTGCACAGTTCATATGTTGGTTATGCACCAGTGTTGCTGAAAGGACTTGATGTAATTGCATTTTCTTTCATCTACATATTACAAATATGTTCACACAAAAAATACTTTCAAAATGTGGTAATCAACTTAGTCCCATGCACAATGTCTACACAACAGGAACCAAGCTTGTCAGAGCAGCTTGGGAGTGAGGAGTGAGGTCATCATCAATGGACTGGAGCGTGGGGGTATTGCTTTTGACGAGCCAGAACAAGACGTTACATTGTTTTCAGGCCACCTCGCTAAGACCCATCAAATGACTTCATGGGTCTCAGAAGAACCCCAGGCGCCCCGGGACCCACATATCAGGCCAGTGGAGCGTGTAGGCACAGTGGGAGAGCAGAGTGGGAAAGGGCCCTCAAGGCATTGTAACAAACTGGTCAGTTGCATCAAAGGAAAGAAAACCAGGTCATGCAGTGTTTTTACCAGTAGTTGATTGGTTATCCTGGATAAGAACAATTGAGCACAACCTAGAAATGCTTCCTTGATTTCTCAAACACTAGAAGTACAATTGTGAAGAGTCATCATACACACATACTATAGACATACATATGTCTGCAAAAAGAATCATGAGTATGTATGCCAAATATATTGTACTATGTTACTGTTATAGAACATGGAGAGGCTAATGAATCGGGGCATGTGTGATCAGAAAGCCTCCTGGCTGGTGAAGCGGCCCTCATTTTCCATGGTGCATACATGTGCTGTGGAGCATTGCAGAGTTCTCTTGAGAGATATGTGTGCGTGTGGAATATCATTAAAGAGGCTGCAGTAAGGGAGGGTCTTAAAAGAGCTCATCACTCCGTGTTATTTTATTTATTCACTATTCATACAAATTATGCTATTCGAAATATCTATTTTAGAGATCTGTCTCAAGACAAAATAAATACATTAATTAAATAATCGAGAAGCACAATTAGTGGAGCTAAAATAGCATTCAGAGTAAATGAAAGTACACATGATCTAAGGGGAGGGGATGAAACAGACAGTAATTATGCTGGTTGAGTAATTGCAGTGCTATACTTAACTTGCATACTAAGAGAGTCTGGTTTGGATGCTGTTCCCTGGGTTTAGTGCTTATGCTGCCTGCATTTCTTTCCAAAGTGTGCTAACACATCTTATAGTATTACCTCTGATATGTACCTGATATTCAATTGGATATTGTTGAATCAGATTGTGCCGAGTTGTGCTTATTTTATTGAATCCCGGAGAAACAAACAAGTAATTAACAGGTTAACTGTGTAATTACCATTTTACCACGCCATTACCTAGTTATTTCTGTAGTGTAAAATGAAGTGCTGCCTCATGGTATAGGGTGTGTCCTCTTTCACACTGCTGAGACCCATTTACACTCATCCAGGCGGGATACTGTATAGTGTATAGTGTATACTGTATACTGTACTGTGTAGTGAAAGAGGACCTGACTTGAAAACCTCCATACTGTATACAGCTGCCAAAATATCAGCACGTTGTTTAGTTTGTTTACCATCAATCATTTTTGATACATGCGTAATATTATCAATCTATTTATTCAATTTGTTTTGTGAATAAGCAGGTAATGTCCATATTCAATGATGACTTACACATGATGTTGGTACAGTATGGGACATACTGATGTGATAGTGATGCACTGTGAAACCTATCGGACAGCATTGCTATTATATCATAGAAACATAATTAGACTAGTGTTCCATTTAAGTAAAAAGCTGATAACACTCAGTAGATTTAAATATATGATTTATTTTGATTAAAACAAGGGTTAGGCAATAAGGCAGCTCAGACAGGATAAACAGATAAGCTGGATGTTCCAGTTGTTGAGAGCTTTTGGACACAGATTTCCTCACCATTTCCACATTTCCACACCAGTAAATCATGCATAATTGTGTGTGCGAAGAACGTGCCTGAAGAAAGGGAGGTGGGAAGAACAAAGGGTTAGAGAGAGAGACGAGAGCATGTGATAACAAGCCTGTGATCAAAATAATGCTGTCCAGTTTTAAAAAATGTCATGTTTATCATTTCTCATCACCCCCTTACATTTCACACATTCTGCTGAGGCAGAGCGAAGCATCTTTAAATGCAACAGAGGAGGAGTAAGGGAGGAGGGATGGAGAAAGGGGGTAGGAGGAGGAGGAGGAGGAGGAGGAGGAGGAGGATAGATGACAGGCAGAGGAAGGAGGAGGGATTGTGGTTGCGTCTGGTGCTATTGTCATTCTGCTGTTGTGCGCTTCAGCGGCAGGAGGGACTGCTGAAAGGAGGAGTAGAAAACAGAGCCAGGGAGGACAGAGAGAGAGAGAGAGAGAGAAAGAGAGAGAGAGAGAGAGAGAGAGAGAGAGGACAGGGAAAGAAAGAATAGAAAGGAGAGCCTGGGCAGCACTGCAACAGCTGCTGCAGCAGTCTGTCAGGCGGACAGAGAGAGGCAGAGGGAATGAGGAGAGGAAAAAATGAATAATCTATCTGCAAAGAAGAGCAAAGATCCAAGGACTGTGCCTTGTTAGCCTTTTCTTGTTTTCTCCTGAAAGGATAAGGGGACTGAAAGGAAGTCTATTTTTCTCTCTCCTTGCTGATGCTTTTTGAAATGCTCTCATGCAGGAGGCATGCTCAGAAGTAGCGTGAAAGGAGGCAGAGAAGGAGATTTAAAGATGGAAAGGGCGGAAAGGGCGGAAAGCACCAAAACGTACGGCCAAGCCGAGGGCAAAGCTGTTGGCATGGCAGCCAAGAGGGGCAAGTCAGGGGTGCCCCAGAGCGCCCAACGAGGGGAACTGAGGGTGTACCGTGCAGGTAGCTCTGAGGGGCGGCTTCCAGTGTCCTCCTCACTCCGCAAGCAGAGGTCCATGACCAACCTGGCCGTGCTCACCGATGCAGAGAAAAAGATACACCTCTACGAGCCCAAGTGGTGTGATGACATGGCCAAGCCTGGAGCAGGACCCCTCAAGGCAGGCAAGCCCAAGCTGGCAGGAGGGGGTGGCGGTGGCGGACGAGGGGGCGCGCCACTCTCACGCAACCTCTCCAAGTCAGAGCACTCTCTCTTCCAGGGCAAACCCAAAACCTTCAGCCCATTGGCGGCTCCTTCTGGTCTGGTCAGACCCAGTCAGAGCCGGATCCCCCGGGCGCCGTATGCAGAGGTGAAGCCCCTGAGTAAAGCCCCTGAGGACGGAAAATCTGATGATGAGATTCTCTCCAGCAAGGCCAAGGCTGCCAGCAAGAAGCAGGCAGTGGGAGCTTCTGTGGAGTCAGAGGCCAAGAGCCAAGGGGATGGGAGCCAATCCTCCTTCCTCAAGGTGGATCCAGAGCTGGTAGTGACTGTCCTGGGTGACCTGGAGCAGCTTCTCTTCAGCCAGATGCTGGGTGAGTAAAACCAACTTTTTCTCTCCTGCAGACCTCTACCTGCCTGTCGAACCTGGCTGTGTGTCTGTTGCTCTCTACAGCACAAAACAAAAACGCCCCTCTCTCCTCTCGATGCCTCTCCCCATCAGCACGCCCCCTTACTACAGCTGTCACTAACACCTGCTTGCTACTGCAGTCCTCATTGTCCCTGAATGGAGCTAATCTTGCTGGGTATCGATTGAGATGAACTCCAGGGGTTGTATACCGTCTCGCAGTGTTCGTATTGTATGCACTTGAAAAGCTTTCTCTTGAATGCTGCCCCAGATTTGGCATTTTGTTTTAAAGCCGTATCCTGATTATTGTGAAGCATGGGGGTTTTGATCAGTTACTGCAGGTGGTGGTGGACAATACCTCCATTGTTTGCGTTTAGGTTATTGTTTCTAATATCCTACGGGCTGTTCTCTGGCGTGTGAAGCATGATGTCATTGATTGTGTGTATAAGGTTGTTTCCTGAGATCTATTCCGTCTCAGCTCTAGTCTGCTGCAGTGGGTTGACCAACCAGCTAGGCCCTCAGTGATCCTGCAGCTCTCTTTATGCTCCATGTAGAGATATATGTGAATGGTTCCAGAAAATAGGACCTGGGAAATAAACTGAGCCATATTGAATTGATTTTAAGTTCCCTGTGAGACATATTTAGACTCCTTCCAGCCCCATTCATCCGTGGCCATTGACAGATGGTGCCCACACTGTCTATATGGGAAGTAAAATAGCCAGGAGTGGCTGGGCTTCTCTGGTACTCTAGGTATCTCAGTAAATCTACAAGCTCTTTGTTTTCAACCAGGTGTATAAAGAAGATAGAGTAGCATGATATAATGTGTAAATGTCATTGACTGAATACAGCACATTTTGAACAGAATAGCTTTATTTTTCTGAAACATACAGTGCAGTGTAATGTTTCTGACAGGTTTTATACTGACCAGAGGTATATGTTGATCACTGGATTGCTTCCTTTGAAATATATTTATTGGCCTCTGGCTTTGCATCTCATTATCCCAAATGAGTACATTTGATTAGTGTGTTGAGTTAATTGACTTTGACATTGATCAGAAACAAGAGCACATCAGTTTTAGCTTAAGACCAAGAACCAAATATCCAACTCAAACCTTGTTGTCTTCCTCTGACTGTCCTACATCCCACTGTACTCTAGTTTGTGAATCAGCTGCTGAATTGTTGACCTCATTTTAAATTGTGCCGCTGGCTTTATTAGATTGCCAATTTCAAGTACCACACCCCAAGGGATCAGGGATCCAGTCTAGAAGCACGGTTTCTACTGTTCCTAAAGTCTTGCTTCGATACTGCAGTTTAACTGAAACAAGGCCCAGAATGACAATTTCTATAGACGGCCACATAGAGTTCCACAGTATGAGTCATAATACCCATAAAGCAGTCAAACAGTGAAATGGTTCCAATAATTTTTCCACCATAAATTTTTCCCATAAGGGATTTTAGAAACACTTAAAATAAGGGCTGCATTTCGTACAGATTTCCCCTTGCGTAAATTCTTCATAACCGTGTAAATCTCTCTAGGACAAGGTCAGTTTTATCAATATATTTGCTTCTAATGTGCTAATGGGGCTATCAAAAGAAACTACAAAATGCCATGATGATCTGGACGAGACTGCCGAATTGAAGCAAAGGTAAGAATCTCTGGATTAGCTATCTAACGTTAGCTAAATGTAGTAATTAATACATTGGCAAAGTTTCTCAAAATGGACAATTCTGTGAACTGTCCTGTGCAAGTTTTAAATTCCTCCTTTAAAAGTTGGGTCATACTGCGGCACACCTTGTGTGTTGCCGCAGCATTCTGTGGCAAGTCATTTAATTGTCAGCCATTTTTTCTGTTACTGCAAGTTATTGATAGTTTGACCACCAGAGGGCATCTTTGAGAAGCATTTGATAGTATTCCTTATTGGCATTACCAGAGAATTTAAATCCTTTTTTATAATAACATAGTATATGGGATTGATTTTAAGAAATTTGGCTTAATTAATTTGAATAATATTATGGTGTTTCTATTCAGAGAAAAATGAAAAACAAAACCCTCACGGTTTCCATTAGGATGGAATGGAAAATATGGCGCTGTACAACGTGACGGTTGAGAGAAGGCTACAGGATTGGAGGATTCTAAATAGTTTACCTTCATTAGACAACTTTGTTACAATATTTCTGTAGATCAGTGATATTTATTCCCATAGTAATTCATTACGGATCCATAACTAAATAAACATTTTCATTTTGAAAGAGTTTTTTTTATCATTATTTTATTAACGAAATGTATTTATTTGTTTGTTAGGCTATTGTGCAGTCTACAATACATACCATAGTAAACATGGGACAGTGCCTAATTCCTTACTTAAAACCTGTTGATGCGAGGAGTTCCCCTAGAGGAACACCTCCCCCCCCGTTCAGCTCAAACCGTGGCGCATGGAACGCAAAAATATTCTTAGAAATATTTAACCTCCACACATTAACAAGTCCAATAGCTCAAATGAAAGATAAACACCTTGTTCATCTACCCAGCATGTCAGATTTTTTAAATGTTTTACGGCGAAAACACACCACATATTTATATTAGACCACCACCGAAACCAAGACAAGCGGCAGCCATTTTGTCCCAGAAAATATAAAATTATAAAAGCAGGATTAAAAAATAAATCGCTCACTAACCTTTTGAAAATCTTCATCAGATGACAGTAATAGGACATGTTACACAGTACATTTTTTTTTTCAATAATATGCCATGTATATCCATAAATGTCCATTTACAATGTGCTCATTTTCAGAAATTACTCAAAAATGCCCGCAGGAAATCTAGGTAGCTCGGCAAGATAACGTAACTAGACATCATAAACTTTGGCTAAATATACATGTTCTACATATAGTTAGAAAGATACACTGCTTCTTTATGCAACCGCTTTGGTACATTTATTTTTAACGTTACAGAAATCGCACACTATTCAATTTGCTGAGACGGCGCTCAGATATAAGCTACATTTCTCCGTAATGTTGGAGTCAACAGAAACACAGATTTAAGCATAAATATTCCCTTACCTTCGATGGTCTTCGTTCAGAATGTTCTGGAAGGGTTCATACTTACCCAATACATCGTTTGGTTTCAAGTCTTGCGTCTTTGTATTAGCTACAGCTAATAACATCAGCTGAAATGCACCCAAAATGTCCTCTGGTCCGGAAACGTTGCGCATCAAAACTTCAAAATTACATATTATATGTCGACTAAACAGGTCAAACTAAGTGCAGAAGCAAGCTTTATGATGTTTTTAACACACAAAACAAATTTCAATTCAACCGGGCATCGTTTGCTCTTCCCAGGAGTGCTGGAACAAAGGAATGGCTGTGACCAATTCGCGCCCTAACGCACAAGTTTTTTTCTCGCGGCACTTACTCAAATCACTCCCATAGGGCCAATTCTCGCGCGATTTGAACGATTGAACGCTCTACAGAAAGAGGACATCTAGTGGAAGAGATGGAAAGTGTCCCCAGATCCATAAGTGGTCGGGAAGGGTGGGGGCGATGACGTCAAAGTTGCTCCAACTTTCATGACCACAAAAACTAGTTTGGAAGAATGCATGCCCTGTGAGTTCTGCTATACTTACAGACATAATTCCAACGGTTTTAGAAGCTTTAGAGTGTTTTCTATCCAATAATAATTATTATATGCATATATTAGCAATTTTTGACATTTTTTTTTTCAGTTTACTAGGGGTACCCAATTTCTCCAAAGGGGGCGTAAATCTGCCATGCCCTCAAAGAGATAAGGGAGAGCAGGCCATGTCTGTACTACAGAATGCAGGGCATGCGGGAGACCGACGTTATTTCATAGTTGTGATGTCTTCACTATTATTCTACAATGTAGAAAATGGTAAATACAGAAAAATTGTGGAATGAGTAGGTGTGTCCCATCTTTTGACTGGTCCTTGCTTAATTCATTTGATTAATATTATGGCGTTTCTTTTCAATGAAAACCAAAAAACCCTCTGGGTTTCTGTTAGGATGGAACGGAAAATATGGTTACCCCATTTCGTTCCTCGCTCTCTTCCATGCGTCATTCAGCACGATTGTGGGCGTGCTGGGAGGATGTACTGTTTTTTATTCTGTATGTATGAATTACAAATCAGCCTTTACTTAAATCAAGTTTCTAGTCTATTGCATTGTTACAATGTGTAATCATTGATGTCCCAGGAGCAGGAGTGGTAAACACTGTTGAAGTGTATAATTGTAATACATACATGCAGACACAGCATCATTCAAATAATGGAGTTTGATACACCTGGTATTGGATATGGCTGAAAAACAACTTTCTAAATAGCAATTTTTACAAATTAACTTTATGACAAAAACATATGCATATGTTTTTCTCTGCATTAACTAACATATTTTTTGCTTGACTTGTTATGACGTTATAAGTACTTACATTTGCTTCCTCTGTAATGTTTTGTCAGCCATCTTTGCTGAAGAAAGTCACCAGGGACAGTTGGTTCACGTCAATTTTGTCATAGTAACCACTCAATATGATTGGTCATATAAAAACGTTGGGACCCAAATGCATAATGAGTTCTCTAACTCCCCCTTGTGGTGGTCTGGAGCAATAAAGGCGTGGCGCTGAGTTCCTCTAAGTCACGCGGTGAAAGCTCGCAACTTTTAAAGGAGGAACCACTGTACCTGTTAGCAAAGGTGTCAGCAAGAGATGACATGCAGAAACTAGCAGGGATTTGTAGTTTTGCATGATGTCTACTTTGATGCTAATTAGCGTTTTTGAATCTGAGAGTAAATAGAGCAAAATATATTGAAAGTCACCTTGTCAGAGAGAGATTTACACGGTTATCAAAACATCACGCCAGGGTAAGCATACAAGAAACAGACATTATTTAAGTGTTTCTAAAATCCCCTATAGGAAAAATTATTGGAATAATTTCCCTGACTGCAAGATTTTAGGGGTATTATGACACCTCCACTGTGGGATTCTATAGAGAAGTTAGATTAGAACATTTCTAACTAATAAGAAAGAGACTTTAGTCACCACCTTCGTGCACAAAACAAAACAACCATTGAGTTATTCAAATAATTGTCGCTGAGGCTGATTTGGTTTTCTCCATCACTCACAGACCATTATATTAAAATGTTATATTATTTCAATGTCTGCCATGTTTTCGGATGGTGTGATGTTGTCGCTGCTCACACTGATCCCTGTATGTATTGTGTGCTAATGCTCGGATGCAACCCGGATATAGACAGTCCATGAATCTGCTTTTGCGAGTGTGAGTACTGTAGATTACGTTGAAAACAATGGTCGGACATCTTGGATGTAGAGACCTCAGTGCCAGACCGTCACTGTTGTTTCATAGGATGCTCATTTTGGGGTGTATTTTTCTCTGCGGGCTTCTGAAAGGGACAGCTCTTCTCTGGACAGTAATTTAAGATGGTACTGGATGGTTTGAGAACATTAGGCCATTGCTTTGACTGGATCTAGAGATTGCTCCAAGGGCGTTAAAGTCTAATGTTAGTGAGCTCTGTCCTGAATCATATACCCTAGAGACTGATTCAAACAAGATAATTGTTCACTCCAATAATCATACTTGCTGTTTAGAATCACTTCATTTTTATAGCATTTCAATATGTACCTGAATGGCCGTTATTGATATCAAGAGGTTTTATGAACAAGCCAGTCAATGAACATTCCAGCTAGCCAATATCAAAGAAGTCTGTATTTTGCTGACATCCCAGCTAGGCAATATAGGTGTGTTTGTAGATTCACTCTGGCTATCTATTCCAACTTATCGTCTGAATGTGCCAGAGCGCAGAATAACTGATGAATTTACGAACGCCCAGAGCACTGACACTCCAGATTAAATTTACGAAAAACACCCATAGAGATATATTTTGTTGACATCCCCTATCTCAACTTAATGGATACATATTTGCTGATCCGACTTCATGGCCATGCTTCATTAGTTTATATGACGGGAGGTTGACCTCTTGTGCCTGTCACGCTTAGAACCAAGTAAACAGTGTCAGTAAACAATCACATTGTGAACATTGTGAGTCCATTGTGTGTGTATGTGTGTTTACAATCATGCATTTGGTTGCATAGCAACCACTTGTGACACATTTTCAGAAATGCACTCAATTCTCACCCTCCTAGATTTTCCAAGGAATGGAGATTTTAGTTAAAATCCATTGAAGTAATTATTTTAAATTGAGGAAATGTCATTTAAAACATCTGCTTAATGAATGATTTATTATTTTACATGATTTATTATTTTACAGGATTTTATAATCCCTCATGAGACAGCATTGCAATGAACGAACAGCTTTGTTTCATGAATGGTAAAACCAGGCAGAATTTCAGACAGGATGAACTATCATATACGAGTCATGACTCGCCTTCCCATGTAATATCAAACAGCCCATGAGAGCAAATATTATAACACACACAATTAAAGCTACAGGCGATTGATTACCTCTGCATGTTTACAATAAAGGGCAGCTTGACTGAAACGTCAAGCTGTTTGCAGGAGGACTTTTCTTCATTGATGTAACAGACTATAAGGGGTAGGCAATCGTCTATGAGTGTCCAGCACATACAGATAGCATTCTAATTCTATGGTCCAGCACACTTCTCCTTATTCCAGGTCATAACATTCATTACAGAACATGTCTTTCTTTGAGACAATTCCCCTTCCCTACTGCATGGTATACTACAATAGCCCTCCTTATTGGACAGATACATTTATTCATGGTCTTGTGCATTCATAGTCTGCATAATGCAGCAGTAACCCACTTTTCATTAATATTTTTTTTTTGCTCATTACAGGAATAATGAAAGGACTGTTTTGATTCGTAAATATAGTCTCTATTTGTGGGACACATCCTATGACTTCATTCTGATTCGGTGGTACAATAGTCCTCTGGATGTCATAATAGACTTATTTATGAAGTCAGTTTGTGTAATGCAACCTCGCTCAATTACCGGAACAACTCATCATAAGAGCTGGAGATAGACTGGTTCTCCCACTATATTACCTCTATTGTACAGAGTGCAACTCTAATGGACAAGCAAGCGGAAGGAACCTCAATAGCAATCGACAATTGCCAGGATTCAACTTATTCAAGAGGAATATAGTAATGTGGACATACTGTTATACATAAAGGGGGCTGGAGAATAAGTGCACATGAACATAACTAAGGGAGATTTGCCTCGTTCTGTATGGCAGATTCAATATGAATTCCTCCAATAACCAAGTCGATGAGGACAGCAGGTCAGGTTGGTAAGCAGAGCTCTGGGTTATTACGACTACTGCGAGAGAACTAGCTGACGGGGCGGAGGCAGCATCCATGAATTATTGCAGTAATTGGCTTGTTGCAGAACGTTACTTCCGTATTTACTAAAAGTGATTCTCAGAGTTTTGCACGTCTTCGCCAGAAGTAAACAACAAAGTTTTGCAGTTTCGCTACGTCACGATCGCCATAGAGCAGGGTTCCCCGACTTGGTCCTCGGGGTACCCTAACACTACACAGCTGATTCAAATAATCAACTAATCATCAAGCTTTGATCATTTGAATCAGTTGTGTAGTGTTACGGCAAAAAAACAAAACGTGCACTCCTTGGGGTCCCGAGGACCGAGTTTGGGAAACGCTGCCATAGAGCCCATTGGATGTGAACAGTCATGCAAGCCCTCCATGACTGTGACAATAGCATTCACTGCCATAGAGTAGCGGTGAAATAGGTATGTAGGGTATAATGGGTGCGGCAAACCCAGTGGTGTAAAGTAATTAAATAAAAATATTTTAAAGTACTACTACTACTTTTACGTTTACTTCACTACATTCCTAAAGAGAGTAATGTATGTTTTACTCCATACATTTTACTTGACAACCAAAACTACTAATTTAAAGGTTACATTTTGAATGCTTAGTAGGGCAGGAAAATGGTCCAATTCACACACCTATCAAGAGAACATCCCTGGTCATCCCTACTGCCTGATCTGGTGGATTCACTAAACAAACATGCTTTGTTTGTAAATTATGTCTGAGTGTTGGAGTGTTCCCCTGGCTTTCTATGAATATTTTTTTTTTTTTTTAAATGGTGCCATCTGATTTGCTTCATATACAGAATTTTAAATGATTTATACTTTTCCTTTGGATACTTAATGTAAGCTTATTTGAGTAATTACATTTCATTTTGATACTTAATTATATTTAAAACCAAATACTTTTTGACTTTTACTCAAGTAGTATTTTATTAGGTGCCTTTGACTTGACTCATTTTCTATTTCTACAATTGGGTACTTTGTCTACCACTGGGCAAACCTATCTGGTCATGCTGTTCCACTGGGAGAACATTTTAAACACTCTCATGGCACTGGAGACAATTGATAATGGAAGAGTGTGTACACACAGATGAAATAGAAGAAAGTGATGGGATTTATTTTGCTGTAGGATTTCTCAACCCTTGCTCTCATCGAGTTTGGAAGAAGGTACCATTATATTGTGCGATAACCAAATGCTAGTGTCCTATTTCCTATCCTCTGGGCTGTTTGTAGAGTTGGAGTGGGGTGTTTGTAGAGTTGGAGTGGGGTGTTTGTAGAGTTGGAGTGGGGTGTTTGTAGAGTTGGAGTGGGGTGTTTGTAAAGTTTGAGTGGGGTGTTTGTAGAGTTGGAGTGGGCTGTTTGTAGAGTTGGAGTGGGGTGTTTGTAAAGTTGGAGTGGGGTGTTTGTAGAGTTGGAGTGGGGTGTTTGTAAAGTTGGAGTTTGGTATTTGTAAAGTTGGAGTGGGGTGTTTGTAGAGTTGGAGTGGGGTGTTTGTAGAGTTGGAGTGGGGTGTTTGTAGAGTTGGAGTGGGGTGTTTGTAAAGTTGGAGTGGGGTGTTTGTAGAGTTGGAGTGGGCTGTTTGTAGAGTTGGAGTGGGGTGTTTGTAAAGTTGGAGTGGGGTGTTTGTAGAGTTGGAGTGGGGTGTTTGTAAAGTTGGAGTTTGGTGTTTGTAAAGTTGGAGTGGGGTGTTTGTAGAGTTGGAGTGGGGTGTTTGTAGAGTTGGAGTGGGCTGTTTGTAGAGTTGGAGTGGGGTGTTTGTAGAGTTGGAGTGGGCTGTTTGTAGAGTTGGAGTGGGCTGTTTGTAGAGTTGGAGTGGGCTGTTTGTAGAGTTGGAGTGGGGTGTTTGTAGAGTTGGAGTGGGCTGTTTGTAGAGTTGGAGTGGGGTGTTTGTAGAGTTGGAGTGGGCTGTTTGTAGAGTTGGAGTGGGGTGTTTGCTGTGGGAAACAATATAAAGGCCAATCACTGCCATTCTATCTTCTTCTCAGTGAACAGGCTAATCTATTGAGTGGACCTTAAAGGGACGAACTGTCACATAAGTCTTGATTAACTAATCTATACACCTTCATCCTGTCTGTCTTAGAGCCGAGAGCACTGAACAGATGAATTTAGCAATCTGTTAATTATTCTGCTCCCTCATTTTCTTTTTTTACGGAAAAGTAATAATTTAAACAGTAGGTGAAGAGTTGTGGAGATTTATATGACATTCATAATGTCCGTGGTCTTTCCATTGAGATCTGCTTTAGCGTTGTATCTGTCTGTGTGTGAGTGAGGTGGATTTCCCTCCCTCTCACAGATCACTGCAATGCAGGGCACCAGGGACCTGTCAATCACTTTAGCATGTATTTCCTCAGCAGATGTGGTGCGTAGCCTGCCTGCCTGCATGCATGTCTGCTATTTGGTTTGCTGGCTGCCTCAGCTTCCTGTTTTGGGCCTATATGAAGGTCACTAGCATTTACCCCCTTTGGTGTCTGCCACTAGAAAGAGATGGATGTTTTCCTTATAGCTCTATTATGGATCTCACATCTTGACAGTAGGTCCATGGCACTGGTGCTCTGAGTTTGTGAAAAGTGATTGATGACATGAAGTACATACATTTTATGGTTAGGATGATATTAAATCAAATGGCATCATAGATTGAATTGGCAAATACATTCAATGTTAACTTCTTTGACTATACATGCCATGAGTGGAAATAATATCAAAACGATAAGGCTAGCTAGAATTAACCAATAAGGGTGTGGTATATGGCCAATATACCAGGGCAATGGGATGTTCTTATGTGCGATGCAGGGTGGAGTGCCTGGATACAACCCTTAGCCGTGGTATATTGGCCATATACCACAAACCCCCGAGGTGCCTTATTGCTGATTACCACGTAATTAGAGAAGTACATAGCCATTTTTTTGTCATACCCATGGTGTACAGTCGGATACACCATGTCTTTCAGCCAAACAGCATTCAGGGCTCGAACCTCCCAGTTTATAATCTCCTTTAGATCACATTCACCATTTCCATAATCATTATTTTTACTGTAAAGATCAAATATATCAGCAGGCTTTGTAGGGTTAAAAGTAAATAAATAACTCTTCATGCTCTGTCAGACTAATGGGGCCTTCTTAAAGGGTGTGTCTGTTGTGAGGTTAAATACTAAGGAGGATGGATGAATGCTATGGAAAGGTGCTTGTCACAGCTATTTGCAAAATGGTGGTGAAGTCCATCTAAACTGGTTTTTAAGGAGATAGCTAGGCTATATCAGTTTGAGCTGATGTAAGCTGATATGAACCCAGGTGTAACCTTAAATTGTTTGAAATACTGAGTGCTGCAGAGATGCTTATTTTCAATTCAGTGATGCTGAAAAGGATCAGACAGTGTAATTGCACATGCTTAAAACAGCTGAATGAGAGTATACATTTAGCTTACAATAGCACTTCTCAGAACATTAACATGACATACATGTTTCTGTATCCACTCTTTCATGACAGTGAAAGAGGTGTGAAAGGCCATGTATTTCTATTTAATGCTGCATACTAATTTACTCTTCAAGTTCTACTGCATTGTTCTACTGCATTGCCTCAGAGTCAGGGTGCAAAATAGGAGGGGGCCAGGGGGATCAGCTCCCCTAAATGCAACAAAAGTCAAACTTGGAGGGGTCTCTAAATCATGCTAATTTAACTATTCTCCTATGTCTTTAAAATGCAGTGCTAAATACGTTTTACAGTGGTAAATGTTTTTTTGAAAGCTTCCAAATTAATTGAACACCCCCACCTTTCTATCGTACTTCCAGCGCCGACAGAGATGGCCGCCTCACTTCGCGTTTCTAGGAAACCATGCAGTATTTTGTTTTTTTATGTGTTATTTCTTACAATGTTACCCCAGAAAATCTTAGGTTTTATTACATACAGTCGGGAGGAACTATTGGATGTAATAGCAAAGTTAACTCACCAACAATACGACCAGGAATACAACTTTCCCGAAGCGGATCTGGCCTACCACCCAGGACAATGGATCGGATCCCAGCCGGCGACCCAAAACAACGGCGCCGTAGAAGGGGCAGACGGAGCGGTCTTCTGGTCAGGCTCCATAGACGGGCACATCACGCACCGCTCCCGAGCATACTACTCGCCAACGTCTCTTGACAACAAGGTAGACAAAATCAGAGCAAGGGTTGCCTTCCAGAGAGACATCAGAGACTGTAACGTTCTTTGTTTCACGGAAACATGGCTCACTCGAGACACGCTATTTGAGTTGATATAGCCACCTGGGTTCTTCACGCATCACGCCGACAGAAATAAGCATCTCTCTGGTAAGAAGAAGGGCGGGGGTGTATGCCTTATGATTAATGAGACGTGGTGTGATCATAACAACATACAGGAACTCAAATCCTTTTGTTCACCTGACTTAGAATTCCTCACAATCAAATGCCGACCGCATTATCTACCAAGACAATTCTCTTCGATCATATTCACAGTTGTGTATATCCCCCCCAAGCAGAGACATCGATGGCCCTGAAAGAACTTAATTCGACTCTATGTAAACTGGAAACCACATATCCTGAGGCTGCATTTATTGTAGCTGGGGATTTTAACAAGGCTAATCTGAAAACAAGGCTCCCTAAATTATATCAGCATATCGATTGTGCTACCAGGGCTGGCAAAACCCTAGACCATTGTTATTCTAACTTCTGCGAAGCATATAAGGCCCTCCCCCGCCCTCCCTTTGGAAAAGCTGACCACGACTCCATTTTGTTGCTCCCAGCCTACAGACAGAGACTAAAACAAGAAGCTCCCGAGCTCAGGTCTGTTCAACGCTGGTCCGACCAATCGGATTCCACGCTTCAAGATTGCTTCGATCACGTAGACTGGGATATGTTCCGAATAGCAGAGAACAACAACATTGATGAATACGCTGATTTGGTGAGCGAGTTTATTAGCAAGTGCATCAGTGATGTTGTACCCACAGTGTCTATTTAAACATTCCCCAACCAGAAACCGTGGATTGCTGGCAGCAATCACGCAAAACTGAAAGTGCAAACCACTGCTTTAAATCAGAACAAGGTGACCGGAAACATGACCGAATACAAACAGTGTAGCTATTCCCTACGCAAGGCAATCAAACAATCTAAGCGTCAGTATAGAGACAAAGTGGAGTCGACTCCCGCTACCAAAACCTGCGGGCTCTCCTCCACTGTAGCCAACATGAGTAAAACATTTAAACATGTTAACCCTCGCAAGGCTGCAGGCTCAGACGGCATCCCCGGCTGCATCCTCAGAGAATGCGCAGACCAGCTGGCTGGTGTGTTTACGGACATATTCAATCAATCCTTATCCCAGTCTGCTGTTCCCACATGCTTCAAGTGGGCCACCATTGTTCCTGTTCCCAAGAAACTAAGATAACTGAACTAAATGACTACAGCCCTGTAGCACTCACTTCCGTCATCATGAAGTGCTTTGAGAGACTAGTCAAGGACCATATCACCTCCAACCTACCTGACACCCTAGACCCACTCCAATTTGCTTACCGCCCAAATAGGTCCACAGACGACGCAATCGCCATCACACTGCACACTGCCTTAACCCAACTGGACAAGAGGAATACCGATGTAAAAATGCTGTTCATCAATTACAGCTCAGCATTTAACACCATAGTACTCTCCAACTTGTCAATAAGCTAGAGAACCTGGCTCTCGACCCCGCCCTGTGCAACTGGGTCCTGGACTTCCTGAGGGCACCCCCAGGTGGTGAGGGTAGGTAACAACATCTCCACTCCGCTGATCCTCAAGACTGGGTCCCCACAAGGGTGCGTTCTCAGTGTTCTCCTGTACTCCCTGTTCACCCACGACTGCGTGGCCATGCACACCTCCAACTCAATCATCAAGTTTGCAGACGACACAAGAGTGGTAGGCTTGATTACCAAAAACGACAAGACAGCCTACAGGGAGGAGGTGAGGGCCCTCAGAGTGTGGTGTCAGGAAAATAACCTCACACTCAATGTCAACAAAACAAAGGAGATGATCGTGGACTTTAGGAAACAGCAGAGGGAGCACCTCCCTATCCACATCCACGGGACAGCATCTTGTCGGCGGTATCACCGCCTGGTACGGCAACTGCTCCGCCCATAACCGTAAGGCTCTCCAGAGGGTAGTGCAAACCGGGTGCAAACTACCTGCCCTCCAGGACACCTACACTACCCGATGTCACAGGAAGGCCAAAAAGATCATCAAGGACAACAACCACCGGAGGGAGCCATGATAGCGTGTTCACCCCGCTATCATCCAGAAGGCGAGGTCAGTACAGGTGCATCAAAGTGGGGACCGAGAGACTGAAAAACAGCTTCTTTCTCAAGGCCATCAGACTGTTAAACAGCCACCACTAACATTGAGTGGCTGCTGCCAACATACTGACTCAACTCTAGCCACTTTAATAATGGAAAAATTGATGTAATCAATTTATCACTAGCCACTTTATATAATGCTTACACACCATACATTACTCATCTCATATGTATATACTGTACGCTATACCATCTACTGCATCTTGCCATCGTGATGTAATTAAATGTATCACTAGCCACTTTATATAATGTTTTCATACCCTACATTACTCATCTCATATGTATATACTGTAGTCTATACCATCTACTGCATCTTGCCTATGCCGTTCGGGCATCACTCATTCATATATTTTTCTGTACATATTCGTATTAATTCCTTTCCACTTGTATGTTTTAGGTAGTTGTTGTGAAATTGTTAGGTTATATTACTTGTTAGATATTACTGCATGGTCGGAACTAGAAGCACAAGTATTTCACTACACTCGCATTAACATCTGCTAACCATGTGTATGTGACAAATACATTTGATTTGATTTGGTTTAAAACATGTATTTCTACGTGGCTGGACAAACCGCCACCCTGTTCAGGAATGGTATACGTCCTATAGGTTGCTGAATTTCGGGCCTCAGCTGAGTTACCTTAAACGGATAGATTTTACTTTGTACTTCCACATGTTCCCAATTTGTTTGCCATGCGTCCTTGATTAAAAAAATCCTTTATTCCAATGCATTAGATTAGTATTGGTTGAGTTATCATTGTTTGCTTTTGTCAGTCAGCTGTGTAGAGCGCTCGTTGTTTTGTTTTTCAGGGCGTGCATTTATTGGTATTCTCCATGCTTTCTGTCGCCACAAGAAGTAGACCATATATTTATATATATATATATATACATTTTATTTTCTATCGATATTTGTTTTCTTTCCTGGATCAGCTGATGATGGTCGGCAATGTTTACTAGACACCTTGCCTACAGATAGATCTCAATGCACATCCAATCCATCCAACAAGTAGGCTATAAGTTAATGACAGTAGGCCTATATTGGCTATAATTGACTGTTTCGGGTTAGGATCATTTGATTTTTCAATGACATAGGCCTACATTATTTTGGATTTGTGTGTCCATGAGACATGTTTTCACAGCAAAACATAGTGACATTTTATGTAGGCATAGTTACTTACATGACATTTTCTGAGACCTCCAAGATCCAGGATTCCTACAGAGTTTAAATAAGTTCAGTGTTCTAATGCAATTGTTAATGCTTCACTTGACAAATAATGCGGCCATAAATGTAATTAATGTAAGGAAATAAAGGTTATGACACATGATCTGTGAAGGCTCCAAGCATATTTTACTGTTTACAATGCAATTCATTGTTTCTGTTTCTACACGGTGATTGTGTGATGACAGGATAAAAACTACAAACAATGTGATATCTTAATGGAGCTTTCAAGACAACTGGGAATCATTACAGTACATCAGTGATCTTCAGGTCGGAATGTTGGAGTTCTAGATAGATGCCCAAGTTTCCGATTTGGAATTCCAAGTTGGATGACCATTTAAAACGTAGCTCGTTTTTTTGCGGTCGTCTTGAACTCACTGAAGTCTGACATTTCTGCATTCCCAGTTGTTTTGAACTCGGCATAAGCAGCTTTATATGAAGCCTGTGTGTGTGTGTGTGTGTGTAGCATTGCCTCGGTTGATAGGGTAGGCTACCGCCAGTGGTGCAGGCCCACCTTTTTCTGAAAATGCATTGAAAGTATAGGGAGTGTAACTTTTTCCACCATGACCTGCAATCGGAGTTTACCCACATTTTTCTTTTTAGCACACTAGGCTACATGACTGGATACAGGTAGGCCTGTTTGGTCCATGATAATACACATTGTCATGTAGCCTAGTCTATTACATTGACTGTGTGTGTTATGGTGACCATACCGTTTTTCCTGGGAGAGCTTCAGCCCCATTCATGAGTCCCTACTTTTCAGGCAAAAAAAAAGGCAATTTGTTAGCAAGACGCATCATTTAATGTAGATCGAATCAATGGCATTCGGCGAATGTCATTAAGCACACTTTTTGGTGTTTTGTAACAGTTGATCAAATCAAATCAAATTTATTTATATAGCCCTTCGTACATCAGCTGATATCTCAAAGTGCTGTACAGAAACCCAGCCTAAAACCCCAAACAGCAAGCAATGCAGGTGTTGAAGCACGTTGGCTATGAAAAACTCCCTAGAAAGGCCAGGCTATGTGGGGTGGCCGGTCCTCTTCTGGCTGTGCCGGGTGGAGATTATAACAGAACATGGCCAAGATGTTAAAATATTCATGAATGACCAGCATGGTCCAATAATAATAAGGCAGAACAGTTGAAACTGGAGCAGCAGCACAGCCAGGTGGACTGGGGACAGCAAGGAGTCATCATGTCAGGTAGTCCTGAGGCATGGTCCTAGGGCTCAGGTCCTCCGAGAGAGAGAAAGAAAGAGAGAAAGAGAGAATTAGAGAGAGCACACTTAAATTCACACAGGACACCGAATAGGACAAGAGAAGTACTCCAGATATAACAAACTGACCCTAGCCCCCCGACACATAAACTACTGCAGCATAAATACTGGAGGCTGAGACAGGAGGGGTCAGGAGACACTGTGGCCCCATCCGAGGACACCCCCGGACAGGGCCAAACAGGAAGGATATAACCCCACCCACTTTGCCAAAGCACAGCCTCCACACCACTTGATATTATCCATTAATTTTAATGCTGGAATTGTTTTGTAGTAGACAAACATGCACCAGGCAGCTTACTTTTTGAAGGCAATCAGATAATAAAAGGTAATTCATTTTTTACCGTTAAATGACATCTTCACTATTAGGCCCATAAAGGAAATTGTGCATGCGTGCAATCACAGTGTAATTAGCACTCCGCTCAGAATGAAGAACTAATGAATACGGTATATAGCCCATTATTTGAGATGTGTTTCCTCTGCTATGGTTGACTCTCAGCCAACACCTCCAATTAATTCAATAGATGATCATTTTTTCAACTGTCGTGAGGTTTTGCCTGTAGCTATTTTACTGTATAGTAGAAAACGAATGTATCCTCTTCAGTATCTTAGTCAAAGACAAATCCAGTCATTAATTTTAACAAATGAGACATCTCTGCGTTATTGATTTAGGATAGGATGATCATGTCTTGTCCACTGCCCATGCAGTTCCCAATCTCTCTTTGTTTTGCTATAATTTACTATGGATTATTTTTAGCGAGTGTGAGTGCGTGCTTGTGTAGATGGGCAGTGAGGGTGACTGAACACTTGTGTGAAATGTTTATTGTGTTATGATAAAATAATTGCCTAAATATATGCAGGATCATGCACACACATCCTGGTGAATGCGTTTAACCTTTTGGGAGGCTATAGAGCAGGGATATCAAACTCATTCCATTGAGGGCCTAGTGTCTGTAGGTTTTTGGGAAACCCTGCTATAGAGGTTGGAGTTCACACAGAATGTCAGACGTATTCCCTTGGTGGCCACTCCCAGTCATCAGTGTTTCACAGTTAGGGCTGTACCATTCGGGATCCAATAGAGGGGTGTTCCACAGTTGGGGCTGTACCATGTCAGGATCCTGTAAGGGGGTTAGAGCAGCGTTGCCATGGTGAGAATGACGACAGAGGGGATGGCAGCTGTTTTACGGGCTCCTTTTCGCATTGTTTGTAACTCATTTTGTACATAATGCTGCTGCTTATGACCGAAATTACCTTCCGGATATCAGAACAGAGATTACTCACCTCGAAATGGACAAAGATCTTTTCTTTAATGATTCCGATGCAAAAGATATACTGCTTTGTCAAGACAAGACCCAAATCAAATCCAATTTTATTGGTCACATACACATGGTTAGCAGATGTTAATGAGAGTGTAGCGAAAATGCTTGTCATCTGCGTGAGAAGTCGCCAGTGAGGAGGTAAACCACCACTACCCTCCAAATTATTCGCCAACGTACAATCATTGGAAAATAAACTGGACGATCTATGATTAAGACTATGCTACCAACAGGACATTGCAAACTGTAATATCTTATGTTTCACCGAGACGGGGCTGAATGACGACATAGATAATATAGAGCTGGCTGGGTTTTCCGTGCATCAGCAGGACAGAGCAGCTACGTCTGGCATGTCGAGGGGCGGGGGTGTGTGTCTATTTGTCAATAACTGCTGGTGCCCGATGTTTAATATTAAATAAGTCTTGAGGTATTGATCGCCTGGTAGAATATCTCCTTATAAGCTGTAGACCACACTATCTACCAAGAAAATTCACATCTATATTATTCGAAGCCTTCTATTTACCACCACAAACTGATGCTGGCACTGAGACCGCACTAAACTAGCTGTATAAGGCCATAAGCAAACATGAAAATGCTCATCCAGAAGCGATGCTCCTTGTGGTTGGGGAGTTAAATCTGTTTTACGTCATTGCTACCAGAATGTCACGTGCAACCAGATGGAAAAAAACTATAGACCACCTTTACTCCACACACAGAGATGCATAAAAAGCTCTCCCTCGCCCTCCATTTGGCAAATCTGACCTATTTTATGTTTTATATAACCTTTCTTTAACTAGGCAAGTCAATTAAGAACAAATTCTTGTTGACAGCCTACACCAGCCAAACCCAGATGATGCTGGGCCAATTGTGCGCCACCTAATGGGACTCCCAATCACGGCCAGTTGTGATACCACGGCCAGTTGTGATACCCTGCCACTAATCAGGCCTTTATGGTAGAGTGGCCAGATTGAAGCTACTCCTCAGTAAAAGGCACAAGACACTCCACTTGGAGTTTGCCAAAAGGCACCTAAGGAACTCTCAGACCACAAGAAACAAGATTCTCTGGTCTGATGAACCCAAGATTGAACTCTTGTGCCTGAATGCCAAGCGTCACGTCTGTTGGAAACCTGCCATCATCCCTACAGTGAAGCATGGTGGTGGCAGCATCATGCTGTGGGGATGTTTTCAGGGACTGGGAGACTAGTCAGGATCAAGGGAAAGATAAATGGAGCAAAGTACAGAGAGATCCTTGATGAAAACCCGCTCCAGAGCATTCATGGCCTCAAACTATGGCGAAGGTTCACCTTCCAGTGGCTTCAGGACAGGTGTCTGAATGGCCTTGAGTGACCCAGCCAGAGCCTGTACTTGAACCCGATCGAACATCTCTGGAGAGATCTGTAAATAGTTGTGCAGCGATGCTCCCAATACAGCCTGACAGAGCTTGAGCGGATCTGCGGAGAAGAATGGGAGAATCTCGCCAAATACAGGTGTGGCAAGCTTGTAGCGTCATACCCAAGAAGACTCTATGCTGTAATCGCTTCCAAAATGTGGAAATAGTCAAGGGGTCTGAATACTTTCTGAATGAACTGTATGGAGACTTTGTATTGCCAAAAATGTTGGGTTAAATACATTTCAGATATAGGACAGACACTTCAGGACTAACTTCATTTTTATATTTTGGGGGACAATCTGTTGTTACATGTAGTGAATCTGTTATTCAATGCATTTTTATGGGCAAATAGCAGTAAAGCCAAACATTTTTTTCATCAAATACATTTTTTATATGTATTGTTTTATACTTCAAGGGGTCTTAAAATTCAAAATCAAATAGCTAATTTATTCTACGTATGATCTTAAATCAAATCCATATTGCTTAGAAGAACCCCACCCTTCCCCTGGCTAAGACAGGGCTTAGACTCTGATGGGTTATGCTTTTAATGAGTGCCATTTATTCAGTACAGTCTAATTCAATCTTTGGGAAATCAACATTATGTTTAATATATTCAATAACTGTAACTCAAATATTTGGGATATCTCAAGGTATAAAGACACAACAGATTAACAGTGATACATGGGATGTGTGAATTCAATTTGTATCTGACCATAGTGACTGGTGTGATGTCCCCACAGACCCAGTCCCACCATAGTGACTGGGGTGATGTCCCCACAGACCCAGAGTCTCACCATAGTGACTGGGGTGAGGTCCCCACAGACCCAGAGTCTCACCATAGTGACTGGTGTGATGTCCACACAGACCCAGAATCTCACCATAGTGACTGATGTAATGTCCCCACAGACCCAGAGTCTCAGAGGAAACGTACGGTGCAGAACGTCCTTGACCTCAGACAGAACCTGGAAGATACCATGTCCAGTCTACGGGGAGCCCAACTCAGCCATGGGTGAGTACATTACCATACACTAAATTAATAGATTATAGTTAAGCAATAAGGCCCGAGGGGGTGTGGTATATGGCCAATATGCCATGGCTATGGGCTGTTCTTATGCACAACGCAACGCATAGTTCCTGGATACAGCCCTTAGCGGTGGTATATTGGCAATATACCACAACCCCCCAAGCTGCCTTATTGCTATTATAAACTGGTTACCAACGTAATTAGAGCAGTAAAATGCATGTTTTGTCATACCTGTGGTATACGGTATGATATACCACAGCTTTTAGCCAATCAGCATTCAGGGCTCCAACCACCCAGTTTATAATAGACAATAAATACTGGGGTGTTTCTGATGTTATGTACTGGTGTGAGTGGGGCATAATGTTAAAGAGCATTCTCCTTTTTTCCATCTGTTTCCATCTCTTTCCATCTGCTCAAACGTTACTTCACTCCCACACATATACAGGTAACGAATTCAAACAGGTGCAGTTAATACAGATAATGAGTGGAGAACAGGGAGGCTTCTTAAAGAAAAACTAACAGGTCTGTGAGAGACGGAATTCTTACTGGTTGGTAGGTGATCAAATACTTATGTCATGCAATAAAATGCAAATGAATTACTTAAAAATCATACAATGTGATTTTCTGGATTTTTGTTTTAGATTCCGTCTCTCACAGTTGAAGTGTACCTATGATAAAAAATTACAGACCTCTACATGCTTTGTAAGTAGGAAAACCTGCAAAATATGCTGTGTATCAAATACTTGTTCTCCCCACTGTATATATAATAGTTTCATTGATCACAAGTAGATATGTGTGTGGATTTGTTTGAGACATGTAATATACTCATACACACATGAAACACAATGGACAGATTGATGGAGTACACACGTAATCAATGTTTACACTCAATGTTAACTCTCATCCTCTGTCATCTTGGCAACCTGCCACCTGGTAAACATGTTCTGTCAATCCCTCTTAAACAGACTTTATTTTTCAAGACCATCATGTTCGGTACACGTTTCAGACAGTCTCTATCACTGTGAGACACAAACAATAACAAAAAACACCACAGTTTAGCCCCACAGGATACCGAAGAAACTGGCAGAAACCGAAACATTTGTTAACAAAAAGTCATTCTGCATTCAAAGCCTGTATGCCTGCCATTTTGGCTGCTGCTTATCCCCAGCTCAACAGTATGTGCTCTGCCTACCAATGTTCCTTGCCTTTAGGTCTCTCTGTGAGGTGTGTACTGTTGATGTGCTAGGGGATTCCATCCCAGAAATGAGCTCTGAATTTCCATAGCCCTGGCCTCTAGAGACTGACAGACTGGTCAGTAACTTTACACAAAAACTTTGACCTTGGCCATCGAACTTCTAGGCACTGATCAAAATCTACGATAGGTAACATCCACATTCAGTGCTACTAGTAAATCCTCATCTTCTAATGACTTTAATAGTTCAGCTCCCTGTCATAACTCCCGAACATATACCCTAATGTATGGAATCGTTTGATGTGCATCTATACGTTTTCTCTTCCTCTACTACTCTATTGAAGCTACATTTCAAAACTCTCAAGGAAGTACTGTACTAATGTGAGATAGTTTATCATTTCACTGAAGCATTGCGAGAGTTGGCCTGTCTTTTTTAAATCTTATGCTTTGTGTAGTTCATACATGCATAATCTAATAGCAGAATTACTGTTTAACCTCAATTAGCCACGAAATCCCTAGTTTGAAAGGATTGTTTTTCAGGAAACTGTGCTGCGCCATTTTCCAATTTTTTTTTCCCCCATGTGGGCCAGTCGCGTAGCAATTAGAGGTCTAGTCAATGAGCTTCAGCCCCTCGCCATTTAAGTGACAGCTAGCAAGATGCACAAACACCAGAGCAAAAGAAAGAGAGAGCCAAGATGTGCTTCACATATCTGGACATACTGTACGTAACGTAGTTAGTTTTGGCTTGTGGGCACTACTTTCAGAACTACTAGGTAAAAAGTATTCAAATGTTCCAGAGAATGTCTTTAACCCCCTTGAGTCGATTGATGCACCGGTTCGCCAAACTAAGTTACATAACAAAAAAATATTCACAGAAATCTGTTAGTTTATTATGGAAAGGAGAGACACTCATGAACACGATGGAGGCATCCTCTGTTTTGTTCTATGACCCCCACAAGTGTCAGGAGACTCGTCTGAAGTCGGTACCGTGGATGTGCCAACTTCTGTTTGGTAGCGTCCGAACCGTTTGGGCTAACATGTTCTGTCAATCCCTCTCAAACAGACTTTATTTTTCAAGGCAATCATGTTCGGTACACGTTTCAGACTGTATATATATATATATATATATATATATATATATATATATATATATATAATAAAAAAAAATTGCCATGTGTTATTCAATGCATTTCTATAAAGTTGACACAAGTAATTTCTCCAACAATTGTTTACAGACAGATTATTTAACTTATAATTCACTGTATCACAATACACTAAGTTGACTGTGCCTTTAAACAGCTTTGAAAATTCCAGAAAATGATGTCATGGCTTTAGAAGATTCCGATTGGCTAATTGACATCATTTGAGTCAATTGGAGGTGTATCTGTGGACGTATTTCAAGGCCTACCTTCAAACTCAGTGCCTCTTTGCTTGACATCATGGGAAAATCAAAAGAAAGCAGCCAAGACCTCAGAAAAAAATTGTAGACCTCCAAAAGTCTGGTTCATCCTTGGGCGCAATTTCCAAATGCCTGGTGTATAAACACCATGGGACCACGCACCCGTCATACCGCTCAGGAAGGAGACGGGTTCTGTCTCCTAGAGATGAACGTACTTTGGTGCGTAAAGTGCAAATCAATCCCAGAACAACAGCAAAGTACCTTGTGAAGATGCTGGAGGAAACAGGTGCAAAAGTATCTATATCCACAGTAAAATGAGTCCTATATTGACATAAGCTGAAAGGCAGCTCAGCAAGGGAGAAGCCACTGCTCCAAAACCACCATAAAAAAGCCAGACTGCGGTTTGCAACTGCACATGGGGACAAAGATCATACTTTTTGGAGAAATGCCCTCTGGTCTCATGAAACAAAAATAGAACTGTTTAGCCATAATGACCATCGTCATGTTTGGAGGAAAAAGGGGGAGGCTTGCAATCCGAAGAACACCATCCCAACCATGAAGAACGGGGGTGGCGGCATCATGTTGTGGGGGTGCATTGCTGCAGGAGGGATTGGTGCACTTCACCAAATAGATGGCATAATGAGGCAGGGACATTATGTGGATATATTGAAGTAACATCTCAAGACATCAGATACAAAGTTAAAGCTTGGTCGCAAATGGGTCTTACAAATGGACAATGACCCCAAGCATACTTCCAAAGTTGTGGCAAAATGGCTTAAGGACAACAAAGTCAAGGTATTGGAGTGGCCATCACAAAGCCCTGACCTCAATCCTATAGAACATTTGTGGGCAAAACTAAAAAAGCATGTGCGAGCAAGGAGGCCTAGAAACCTGACTCAGTTACACCAGCTCTGTCAGGAGGAATGTGCCAACATTCACCCAACTTATTGTGGGAAGCTTGTGGAAGGCTACCAAAACGTTTGACCCAAGTTAAACAATTTAAAGGCAATGCTACCAAATACTAATTGAGTGTATGTAAATGGGAATGTGACGGAAGAAATTAAAGATGAAATAAATCATTCTCTCTACTATTATTCTGAAATTTCACATTCTTAAAATAAAGTGGGGATCCTAACTGACCAGAGAGGGAATTTGTACTAGGCTTAAATGTCAGGAATTGTGAAAATCTGAAAAGTATTCAGAACCCTTGACATTTTCCACATTTTGTTAGTTACAGCCTTCTTCTTAAATGTATTAACTTTTTTTTCTCATCAATCTGCACACAATAACCTATAATGACAAAGCAAAAACAGGTTTTTAGAATTTTTTGCAAATGTATTAACAGTAAAAACTTAAATATAAGATTTACATAAGTATTCAGCACTTTGTTGAAGCACCTTTGGCAGCGATTACAGCCTCAAGTCTTCTTGGGTATGACGCTACAACTTGGCACACCTGTATTTGGGGAGTTTCATCCATTCTTCTCTGCAGATCCTCTCAAGATCTGTCAGGTTGGATGGGGAGCGTCAATGCACAACTATTTTCAGGTCTCTCCAGAGATGTTCGATTGGGTTCAAGTCTGGGCACTAGCTGGACCACTCAAGGACATTCAGAGACTTGTCCCGAAGCCACTCCTGCGTTGACTTGCTTGTGTGCTTAGGGTCGTTGTCCTTTTGGAAGGTGAACCTTCGGCCCTGTCTGAGCTCCTGAGCACTCTGGAGCAGGTTTCCATCAAGGATCTTTCTGTACATTACTTTGTTCATCTTTCCCTTGATCCTGACTAGTCTTCCAGCTGCCACCACCATGCTTCACCGTAGGGATGGTGCCAGGTTTCCTCCAGACTTGACGCTTGGCATTCAGGCCAGAGAATCTTGTTTCTCATGGTCTGAGAGTCCTTTAGGTGCCTTTTGGCAAACTCCAAGTGGGCTGTCACGTGCCTTTTACTGAGGAGTGACTTTTGTCTGGCCGCTGTCAACTGTGGGACCTTTATATAGACAGGTGTGTGCCTTTCCAAATCATGTCCAATCAATTGATTTTAACACACGTGGACTCCAATAAAATTGTAGAAACATCTCAAGGATGAACAATGGAAACAGGATGCACATGAGCTCAATTTCGAGTCTTATAGCAAAGTGTCTGAATATTTATGAAAATTAGGTATTTCTGTTCATGTATGGTTTATATATTTGCTAACATTTCTTAAAACCTTGATGGCGATTGATGAGGAAAACATTTAATTGAATCAATTTTAGAATCAGTCTGTAACGGTAACAAAATGTGTAACAAGTCAACTGTATGTCAGTTTAGAACCCCCCACCCTTAGACTCTAAAGAATTAACATTAATGATTAATTATCCATCTACAGAAGTACAGAAATAGCAGGAGGAAAAAACACCCACATGGTCCCAGGCAGGCATTGCATTATTCATCTGGGCTGGTTGGTGAATATGGTCATGTCATGGCCAGACTCAGCAGAAACTACTCTCTAGTCTAGACTATAACTACTTTTTAATCTAAACTAGAACTATTCTCTAATCTAAACTAGAACTAGTCTCTAATCTAAACTAGAACTAGTCTCTAATCTAAACTAGAACTAGTCTCTAATCTAGAACTACTGTCTAGTCTGAGCTCTCTCTCTACATGTACACATTGGCTCACCTTTCACTAGCTGACACAGGTCCAGAGTAGTCATGAAAAAGTTCTGGCCCGCTTGAGCAATCATACATTTTTCAGTTGGGGTGTGTGATTAAGCACTGATTGCCTTAGGTCTGTAAATCCCAGCTGGTAATGATGTTGTGAACATATGCTGAGGGTTATGAATGATCCTGTCAAAGGGAGAGAGGGGAGAAACTAGACGCTTCTCTTTTCACGCAATGATAATATATCCTTACATTGTAGCTAGTGACTTGCCCCTGAGTTCTGAGATCTTTGCTGTCGTGGCTGAAGGCTGAGATTGAATGTTACAGTCGTATCTAGGTCAGCAGAGACTATATGGCTGGATGGATTCCTTTAAATGCCGACTGACAGAGAGGGAAAAATATAGAAAAAGTAGCTTTTCTCTCTCTAGAATTCTTTCTCTTTATAATAATATAATAATAATATCATAGTCCCTCAAACTCTACATTTTCCTTCCCTTTCGGTGCTCTCTCACCCATTCCATTTCTACAATTCTATAACCTCTCCCTCGCCTTGTCTCCCCAGCTGTCTGGACAGCAGTACTGTTTGCTACGACAGTGACGAGACCAACGGCCGCAGCATGTCCAGTCAGTCAAACCGCTCCTCTCCTCTCTCCTGGCGCCACGGCCAATCCAGCCCCCGGATGCAGGCTGGAGACGCTCCTTCTTCCACGGGCAGCGGTGGGTACCAGGGGGGCAAGGCCGGGTCCCAGTACACGGCCCACACAATGCCCGCCCGAGTCTCCAGCCGTTTCAGCCACTCCTCCCGAATGGAGCTCATCGAAGGGCTGGATGTGGATGATGCGGACCTCAAGTCTGGTTACCTGAGCGACACCGACCTGCTGGGCAAGAGTATGCCAGAGGATGACGACGACAACCTGGCCAATGGGTAAGAGTCTATACCAAGGGTGTCAACTCATTCCATAGATGACCGAGTGTCCAATTAAGACCTAGAAACACCAGGTGAGGGGAGTTCCTAACCAATCAGTGACCTTATTGATCAATTAAGTACTTGGGCCTCCATGGAATGAGTTCGACACCTGTGGTCTATTATGTTGTCTAACTCAGGGTTCTCCTATTCTGGTTGTGGGGGGTTCTCCTACTCTGATTGTGAGGGGTTCTCCTTCTCTGGTCGTGGGGGGGGGGGGGTTCTCCTACTCTGGTCATGGTGGGGGTTCTTCTACTCTGGTGTTGGGGTGGTTCTCCTACTCTGGTTGTGGGGAGGTTCTCCTACTCTGATCATGGTGTGACATCACCTACTTTGGGCGTGGGTGTGCGTTCTCCTACTCTGGTCGTGGGGGGGGGGGGTTCTCCTACTCTGGTCATGGTGTGGCATTTCCTAGTCGGGTCATGGGTGTGGGTGTGGGATTCTCCTACTCTGGTCGTGGGTGTGGGGTGCGTTCTCCTACTCTGGTCATGGTGGGGCATCTCCTACTCTGGTCGTGGGTGTGTGGGGGGTTCCTCCTACTCTGGTCGTGGGTGTGGGGGGGTTCTCCTACTCTGGTCGTGCATGTGGGGGGGTTCTCCTACTCTAGTCATGGTGAATGCTGCAGTAACAGTTCTGCAGTAACACTCACTTTGCATCCTACTGTTAAATGATCTTTAATGTAGTCCTTGTGAATACTATGGTAGTTGTGGTCACTTGATCTTTGGACCATAACGATCCTAAAACATACAGCATGTCATAAAGCAATCATCAATCAAGCATACATTTGGATGAGACACTTTTTTGTGGGTAAAAAATGGCTTTGCGTTGGAGTAGCCCTCTCATAGTGCTGTCCTCAGCAGTCTATCTAGTGTAACTTTTGTTCCTGGATGGATCTGTTAGGGCTTCATGGGTCTGTAAGTGCTTCATGGGTCTGTCAAGGCTTCATGGGTCTGTAAGGGCTTCATGGGTCTGTCAAGGCTTCATGGGTCTGGCAAGGCTTCATGGCTCTGTCAGGGCTTCATGGGTCTGTCAGGGCTTCATGGGTCTGTCAGGGCTTCATGGGTCTGTCAGGGCTTCATGGGTCTGTCAGGGCTTCATGGGTCTGTCAAGGCTTCATGGGTCTGTCAGGGCTTCATGGGTCTGTCAGGGCTTCATGGGTCTGTCAGGGCTTCATGGGTCTGTCAGGGCTTCATGGGTCTGTCAGGGCTTCATGGGTCTGTTAGGGCTTCATGCTTCATGCAGCAACCATCTCAGGCTGATTCTGCTGAGACGTATCTGGATTTTGTTAAAACCTTTCTGCTGAGTAAAGAGTACCCTGGCAATAAAGTCCTGCAGTATTCCTTTAGGGTAGCTATGATGAGTATCGACTTGCATGTGAATCATCAGCTATTATTCTCAGATGAGTTATCTGGTATTACTAATGTGGATCCCCCTCTGGCTGAAACTCATTGTTCTATGAAATATGTTGTGGTTGTTTGTTTTTGGGTGGATATGGCAACTAGTGAATAAACACATGTGCAAACACAAGGTTTAGAAAATAGTCTAGAATCCAGAGTAATTCCAAAGTTTCAGCTTGACTATTTAATCTCTGTTCTTAGCCACACCAAGAACTAGGGATATTATGTGCTGAAACCAGACATTTTGCCTGACCCATTTTTTAACGGAATCTTCCATTTTATAGCGATAGTAAACCAAGATGGCCGATTGGCAGGAAACCAGAGCTGGAACTCTAAATGGTTCTAAATGAGTGCAGATCACGTCTGAGTTGTGCAGTAATGACATTCATTACATGCCTCTTGCAGAGCTGGCCATGTCACAGACAGCTGTGGGCATTCATTCATTCACACCCACATCCCACTGCAGAAACCGAGGACGGTGTGACTTACACAAACACACACACAGAGCCAATCTCTGCCTGCCCCTCCACTAAATGTGTTTTAGCAAGTCCCTTGGTGCTACCAAAAAAACAGAGGCAAAAAGTACTGACATAGAGTATGACATTGGTTTAAAGTACTCCCCTACATGTTTAACAGTCATAACCCACTAATTTACTAATACTAACTGCCCATTAGTAACAGTAGCCTAACGATCAATGCCATGGTACGGCATCAGTCAGATCCTAGGTCAGGGTGTGTCACGATGTCAAGGTGTGTGAAGATGTGTCGTCAAGGTGTGTCAGGCTGTGTCAGACTGTCAGGTGTTCTGTCTGTCAGGTGTTCTGTCTGCCAGCTTCAGCATTCTCTCCTTTAATATATCTTTCTCACTCTCTTTTAAACTCAAAACTCTCTCATTCTCTCTCTCTCTCTCGCCCTCTTAGAATTCCCTCTCTTACCTCCCATCCATCTCTCTCCCTTTCATTCTCTCCCCCATCCATCTCTCTCTCTCCCTCTCACTCTCCCCCATCCATCTCTCTCTCTCTCCTCATTTCCTTTGTGTCACATCCTCTCTTTATTTCCGTCTCCCTAGTTGACAGTCAGTAGGCAGGGAAAGGAAAGGCTGAGAGAGGCTGAGGGAATCCAGGCCAGTTCTCTGGTGTGATGTGAGCAGCTTTATCTCTGCTCCACATGCACTGGAATTTAATCTGCAGCTTCTTGGGCAGATTGAAGTAAAATAGAGCGTGAGAGTGAGATAGTATGTCTGATGATTTTAGAAATACTTGATAGTGAGTGCTCTGCATTGGGCCACCCATGTCCTCAATCTCTAAATAAAGGTTAAACAAAAATGAAATAACAATCACTAGGTGAGTATTTCAAGGTGACCATGATGAGAGTCCCTATACCTCCTGTGTTGTACCACCTATTCCAAGGTCAGTCCATACCCAGGACTATGGGCATTTTAGTCATTTAGCAGACAGTCTTATCCAGTGCAATTTACAGTAGTGAGTGTATACATTTCCAAAGTTTTTTCATACTGGTCCCCCATGGGAACCAAACCCACAACCCTAGCGTTGCAAGCTCCATGCTCTACCAACTGAGAGAGACACACACACACACACACACACACACACACACACACACACACACACACACACACACACACACACACACACACACACACACACTCTCTCTCTCTTTATCTGTCAGAATAAATTGAGGGGAGATGTCAGGTGCGTGAATGAGGACCCAAAAGCGAATTAACAAACAGAGTTTCTTTAATGATGAACACACGTGGGCTCAGATGGACAGGTAGATTCCGACAGGACAGGACAAGGTTGCAGCAAACACGATGATAGTCTGGTTCAGGCATGAGACACACAAACAAGAATCCGACAAAGACAGGAGCAGAAACAGAGAGAGATATAGGGACCTAATCAGAGGGAAAAAGGGAACAGGTGGGAAAAGGGGTGAATGAGGTAGTCAGAGAAGACAAGGAACAGCTGGGGGAAAGAGGGACAGAAACGGTAACCTAGTACGACCAGCAGAGGGAGACAGGGTGAAAGGAAAGGACAGAAACAAGACACAACATGACAATACATGACAGTACCCCCCCACTCACCGAGCGCCTCCTGGCGCACTCGAGGAGGAAACCTGGCGGCAACGGAGGAAATCCTCGATCAGCGCACGGTCCAGCACGTCCCGAGAGGGAACCCAACTCCTCTCCTCAGGACCGTACCCCTCCCAATCTACGAGGTACTGGTGACCACGGCCCCGAGGACGCATGTCCAAAATCCTACGGACCCTGTAGATGGGTGCGCCCTCGACAAGGATGGGGGGGGGGGGGGGGAGACGAGCGGGGGCGCGAAGAACGGGCTTGATACAGGAGACATGGAAGACCGGGTGGACGCGACGAAGGTATCGCGGAAGAAGAAGTCGAACTGCGACAGGATTAATGACCCGAGAAATACGGAACGGACCAATGAACCGCGGGGTCAACTTGCGAGAAGCCGTCTTAAGGGGAAGGTTCTGAGTGGAGAGCCAAACTCTCTGACCGCGACAATATCTAGGACTCTTAGTTCTACGCTTATTAGCAGCCCTCACAGTCTGCGTCCTATAACGGCAAAGTGCAGACCTGACCCTCTTCCAGGTGCGCTCGCAACGTTGGACAAAAGCCTGAGCGGAGGGGACGCTGGACTCGGCGAACTGAGATGAGAACAGCGGAGGCTGGTACCCGAGGCTACTCTGAAAAGGAGATAGCCCGGTCGCAGACGAAGGAAGCGAGTTGTGGGCGTACTCTGCCCAGGGGAGCTGTTCTGACCAAGACGCAGGGTTGCGAAAAGAAAGACTGCGTAAGATGCGACCAATAGTCTGATTGGCCCGTTCTGCTTGACCGTTAGACTGGGGGTGAAAGCCGGAAGAGAGACTGACGGAAGCCCCAATCAAACGGCAAAACTCCCTCCAAAATTGAGACGTGAATTGCGGACCTCTGTCCGAAACGACGTCTGACGGAAGGCCATGAATTCTGAAAACATTCTCGATGATGATTTGTGCCGTCTCTTTAGCAGAAGGAAGCTTAGCAAGGGGAATGAAATGAGCCGCCTTAGAGAACCTATCGACAACCGTAAGAATAACAGTCTTCCCCGCTGACGAAGGCAGTCCGGTGACAAAATCTAAGGCGATGTGAGACCACGGTCGAGAGGGAATGGGAAGCGGCCTGAGACGGCCGGCAGGAGGGGAGTTACCGGACTTAGTCTGCGCGCAGACCGAACAAGCAGCCACGAAACGACGCGTGTCATGCTCCCGGGTGGGCCACCAAAAACGCTGGCGAATGGAAGCAAGCGTACCCCGAACGCCAGGGTGGCCGGCTAACTTGGCAGAGTGAGCCCACTGAAGAACGGCCAGACGAGTAGGAACGGGAACGAAAAGAAGGTTCCTAGGACAAGCGCGCGGCGACGGAGTGTGAGTGAGCGCTTGCTTTACCTGCCTCTCAATTCCCCAGACAGTCAACCCGACAACACGCCCCTCAGGGAGAATCCCCTCGGGGTCAGTGGAGGCTACTGAAGAACTGAAGAGACGAGATAAAGCATCAGGCTTGGTGTTCTTAGAGCCCGGACGATAAGAAATCACGAACTCGAAACGAGCGAAAAACAGCGCCCAACGCGCCTGACGCGCATTAAGTCGTTTGGCAGAACGGATGTACTCAAGGTTCCTATGGTCAGTCCAAACGACAAAAGGAACGGTCGCCCCCTCCAACCACTGTCGCCATTCGCCTAGGGCTAACCGGATGGCGAGCAGTTCGCGGTTTCCCACATCATAGTTACGTTCCGACGGCGACAGGCGATGAGAAAAATACGCGCATGGGTGGACCTTGTCGTCAGAGAGGGAGCGCTGAGAAAGAATGGCTCCCACGCCCACCTCTGACGCGTCAACCTCGACAACGAACTGTCTAGAGACGTCAGGTGTAACAAGGATAGGAGCGGATGTAAAACTATTCTTGAGGAGATCAAAAGCTCCCTGGGCGGAAACGGACCACTTAAAGCACGTCTTGACAGAAGTAAGGGCTGTGAGAGGAGCTGCCACCTGACCGAAATTACGGATGAAACGACGATAGAAGTTCGCGAAGCCGAGAAAGCGCTGCAGCTCGACGCGTGACTTAGGGGCGGGCCAATCAATGACAGCTTGGACCTTAGCGGGATCCATCTTAATGCCTTCAGCGGAAATAACAGAACCGAGAAATGTGACGGAGGAGGCATGAAAAGTGCACTTCTCAGCCTTCACAAAAAGACAATTCTCTAAAAGGCGCTGGAGGACACGTCGAACGTGCTGAACATGAATCTGGAGTGACGGTGAAAAAATCAGGATATCGTCAAGGTAAACGAAAACAAAGATGTTCAGCATGTCTCTCAGGACATCATTGACTAATGCCTGAAAGACAGCTGGAGCGTTAGCGAGGCCGAAAGGAAGAACCCGGTATTCAAAGTGCCCTAACGGAGTGTTAAACGCCGTCTTCCACTCGTCCCCCTCCCTGATGCACACGAGATGGTAAGCGTTACGAAGGTCCAACTTAGTGAAAAACCTGGCTCCCTGCAGGATCTCGAAGGCTGAAGACATAAGAGGAAGCGGATAACGATTCTTCACTGTTATGTCATTCAGCCCTCGATAATCTATGCAGGGGCGCAGAGACCCGTCCTTCTTCTTGACAAAAAAAACCCCCGCTCCGGCGGGAGAGGAGGAGGGGACTATGGTACCGGCGTCAAGAGCTACAGACAAATAATCTTCGAGAGCCTTACGTTCGGGAGCCGACAGAGAGTATAGTCTACCCCGGGGGGGAGTGGTTCCCGGAAGGAGATCAATACTACAATCATACGACCGGTGTGGAGGAAGAGAGGTGGCCCTGGACCGACTGAACACCGTGCGCAGATCGTGATATTCCTCCAGCACCCCTGTCAAATCACCAGGCTCCTCCTGTGAAGAAGAGACAGAGGAAACAGGAGGGATAGCAGACATTAAACATTTCACATGACAAGAGACGTTCCAGGAGAGGATAGAATTACTAGACCAATTAATGGAAGGATTATGACAAACTAGCCAGGGATGGCCCAAAACAACAGGTGTAAAAGGTGAACGAAAAATTAAAAAATAAATGGTTTCGCTATGATTACCAGAAACAGTGAGGGTTAAAGGTAGCGTCTCACGCTGAATCCTGGGGAGAGGACTACCATCCAGGGCGAACAAGGCCGTGGACTCCCTTAACTGTCTGAGAGGAATGTCATGTTCCCGAGCCCAGGTCTCGTCCATAAAACAGCCCTCCGCCCCAGAGTCTATTAAGGCACTGCAGGAAGCTGACGAACCGGTCCAGCGTAGATGGACCGACAAGGTAGTGCAGGATCTTGAAGGAGAGACAGGAGTAGTAGCGCTCACCAGTAGCCCTCCGCTTACTGATGAGCTCTGGCTTTTACTGGACATGAAGTGACAAAATGACCAGCAGAACCGCAATAGAGACAGAGGCGGTTGGTGATTCTCCGTTCCCTCTCCTTAGTCGAGATGCGGATACCTCCCAGCTGCATAGGCTCAGCTCCCGAGCCGGCAGAGGAAGATGGTAGTGATGCGGAGAGGGGGGCAACGGAGAACGCGAGCTCCTTTCCACGAGCTCGGTGACGAAGATCAACCCGTCGCTCAATGCGAATAGCGAGTTCAATCAAGGAATCCACGCTGGAAGGAACCTCCCGGGAGAGAATCTCATCCTTTACCTCTGCGCGGAGACCCTCCAGAAAACGAGCGAGCAAAGCCGGCTCGTTCCAGCCACTGGAGGCAGCAAGAGTGCGAAACTCAATAGAGTAGTCTGTTATGGATCGATTACCTTGACATAGGGAAGACAGGGCCCTGGAAGCCTCCTCCCCAAAAACAGATCGATCAAAAACCCGTATCATCTCCTCCTTAAAGTCCTGATACTGGTTAGTACACTCAGCCCTTGCCTCCCAGATTGCCGTGCCCCACTCACGAGCCCGTCCAGTAAGGAGAGATATGACGTAGGCGACACGAGCAGTGCTCCTGGCGTAAGTGTTGGGCTGGAGAGAAAACACAATATCACACTGGGTGAGGAACGAGCGGCATTCAGTGGGCTCCCCAGAGTAACACGGCGGGTTATTGATTCTGGGCTCCGGAGATTCGAAAGCCCTGGAAGTGGCCGGTGGATCGAGGCGGAGATGGTGAACCTGTTCTGTGAGGTTGGAGACTTGGGTGGCCAGGGTCTCAACGGCATGTCGAGATGCAGACAATTCCTGCTCGTGTCTGCCTAGCATCGCTCCCTGGATCTCGACGGCTGAGTGGAGAGGATCCGAAGTCGCTGGGTCCATTCTTGGTCGGATTCTTCTGTCAGGTGCGTGAATGAGGACCCAAAAGCGAATTAACAAACAGAGTTTCTTTAATGATGAACACACGTGGGCTCAGATGGACAGGTAGATTCCGACAGGACAGGACAAGGTTGCAGCAAACACGATGATAGTCTGGTTCAGGCATGAGACACACAAACAAGAATCCGACAAAGACAGGAGCAGAAACAGAGAGAGATATAGGGACCTAATCAGAGGGAAAAAGGGAACAGGTGGGAAAAGGGGTGAATGAGGTAGTCAGAGAAGACAAGGAACAGCTGGGGGAAAGAGGGACAGAAACGGTAACCTAGTACGACCAGCAGAGGGAGACAGGGTGAAAGGAAAGGACAGAAACAAGACACAACATGACAATACATGACAGGAGAGGCTAATCTACCAGGAGAGAAGCTAATCCAGGTCTGAAAAATGGAAGAGATAACTCATGCTTTAGTTTCCCTCTATAATACATAGCTCAGCATACCTCTGAACACATTAGCATTTTTTGGTAACACTACTGTCCTTGTTGGCAACCATTAATTCATTTAATCTGAGTGGTACTGTACACTCAAATGCAAAAATTATCCACAATGCTGACAGCACTCTAAATACACACACACACAATCAAACACACACACAGTTGAGCTCTTTGGAAACCATTAGCCTCTACCCATCTCTTGAAAATAGATCATTTCTGCAAGCCTCTCTTGCGTCACCATAGCAACCAGCTCCAATGTGATGGTGGGGAAAGGGAACATTTCTCCAGCTCTTCCACCATCATCCCTAGTATAGTCTTCTTTATCTGAATCAAAGCTATAGTAATAATGTCAATCATTTCCAAAGGGAAGTTTGACTTGCATGGGTAACATGGGAATGTTGAGCTAAAATGGTTCTTGAAATTAAATATAATTATTTAATTATGAATCTATTATTCTGGTAGTTCTGTATTCTGATTCCTGGTTGGCTGTAAGGATGTTAACCTTTTATTGATGAACAGTTTTTGTGCTGAAGTTGCTTCCAGAGGCAGTTTGGAACTTGGTAGTGAGTGTTGCAACCAAGGATAGACAATTGTTGGTGCTATGCACTTCACCACTCTGTGGTCTGGTTCGGTGAGCTTAATTTGATGGTGTGTATAAACTTTTGTATCTATAGTTTACATGCTACCAATCCAGATGGTCTAGTCATACATTCAGAGCACGTGGCTGTGGATGGTCTCTGTGAGATTGGGTTCTAGGGAGCGCACTGGACCTACAGCACATTGCTGGTGGCCTTATGTCTATTGATTACTGCTACACGAACTACTGTACCCTTAATGTA
This sequence comes from Oncorhynchus mykiss, assembly GCF_057628025.1. Classification (NCBI taxonomy): domain Eukaryota; kingdom Metazoa; phylum Chordata; class Actinopteri; order Salmoniformes; family Salmonidae; genus Oncorhynchus; species Oncorhynchus mykiss. Next base: position 66,017,285 of record NC_143038.1, read on the forward strand.
CTGACTGATGGCTGTGTGATATCTACAGCTGGTCTACACTTTACTGACTGAATGCTGTTTGATATCTACAGCTGGTCTACACTTTACTGACTGATGGCTGTTTGATATCTACAGCTGGTCTACACTTTACTGACTGATGGCTGTGTGATATCTACAGCTGGTCTACACTTTACTGACTGATGGCTGTTTGATATCTACAGCTGGTCTACACTTTACTGACTGATGGCTGTTTGATATCTACAGCTGGTCTACACTTTACTGACTGATGGCTGTGTGATATCTACAGCTGGTCTACACTTTACTGACTGATGACTGTGTGATATCTACAGCTGGTCTACACTTTACTGACTGATGGCTGTTTGATATCTACAGCTGGTCTACACTTTACTGACTGATGGCTGTGTGATATCTACAGCTGGTCTACACTTTACTGATTGATGGCTGTGTGATATCTACAGCTGGTCTACACTTTACTGACTGATGGCTGTTTGATATCTACAGCTGGTCTACACTTTACAGGCTGATGGCTGTGTGATATCTACAGCTGGTCTACACTTTACTGACTGATGGCTGTTTGATATCTACAGCTGGTCTACACTTTACTGACTGATGGCTGTGTGATATCTACAGCTGGTCTACACTTTACTGACTGATGGCTGTTTGATATCTACAGCTGGTCTACACTTTACTGATTGATGGCTGTGTGATATCTACAGCTGGTCTACACTTTACTGACTGATGGCTGTGTGATATCTACAGCTGGTCTACACTTTACTGACTGATGGCTGTTTGATATCTACAGCTGGTCTACACTTTACTGATTGATGGCTGTTTGATATCTAGAGCTGGTCTACACTTTACTGACTGATGGCTGTGTGATATCTACAGCTGGTCTACACTTTACTGACTGATGGCTGTGTGATATATACAGCTGGTCTACACTGTACTGACGTATGTTCCTCTGAGTGATGAGGACAGAGAGAGATGGAAGGGAAGGGTGTAACACACAGGGGTGTGTTCAGAACGGGTGAAAGTTCAGTTAGAAATGTGATGCATAGAGCTGACAGGCTCTATTATTCCCCATGACAGGGAAGGTACTCTATGTTCTACAAAATACATTTGCATTTGAATTAGGCTTTTCTCTTTGTTAAGTCTGTAGGAATCTGTATGGTACAATCATAATGTCTTTATAATGACAGAATAGTTATCCTCTTCACACCAGATAATAATGGAGGCTGATGATGGTTTAACCGTTACCAGTATCGTATTAAAGTATTAGCAGCCATTTGAAACACTTTCTACATGTTTTGGTCTCCGTGAATCATATTCCACTTGTTGGGTTACACATAAATAATGACATTATTATTGAATATGTGTTTGTTTTTATTTTCCAAAGCCGATAGAGAAGTGATCAATGTCCCACTATTCAATGCCATCTCAACAAACATAGATTTACGTGGTGCACCCCTCTGTCAATTATGGTTACACACTTGGACCCACCAAGTAGCGCCATCAGTGTTCTGTTGCAACCTGATGGGTACTTTCTCATGTCCAATCACTTCATTTCAAAGGAGAATAATCTGTTTGGTCATTCGTTCTTTGATTGATGAAGCGAATGGTTTAATGCTTTAAACAGGACATGCAAACATGGAGATTTTCTAAAGGAGGCCCACCCAGAATGCTCTCTGTTTATCACGACCAAGGGATTTACTCTCTTTTCCTGGCAGACGTTGATTAACTCAAAACATTACTGAAAGCTTATTTAGACTTTCAGACAGAAAACTAATGACTGTCAGCATTTTATTTGGATTCAGATTCTGCCTTGTTTACAGAACCAGCTGTAAAGCACTTGACTGCACAGCATGGTATCGATTATGGCAGTGCCTACCGGCATCAATGAGTAGCCTAGATTATTTTGTGGAACGGGAGTAAATATAAGGCTATCTATGCCCCCCCCCCCCCCCCCCCCCCCCCCCCACACACACACACACACACACTCTTTCCCATTGTGTAAGGTTAGGTAATGTAATGTGTGTGGGAACGTGGTGGTGCAGGGCTGGTGGACTATAGCCAGCTAGGTGTGTGTGTGTGTGTGTTTGTGTGTGTGTGTGTGTGTGTGTGTGTGTGTGTGCGTGTGTGAAAGCAGTTCAGGAAAGATAAGGGGAAAGGAAGGCTGGTGCAGCAACACGCCTCTCATCATGCGGCACATGGATCAGGATGTGCTGCCATGGCAACCCTCCTCCTCTGACCCACTGTTTGGCTGTGCATTGTGTATCAGTGTGCGGTAGTGAGCGTGTGTGTGTGTAGCTGTGTGTGTGTAGCTGTGTGTAGCTGTATGTGGCTGTGTGTGTGGAGGATGAAGTGGCTTCATATTGACCTGTTAAGCAGATTGTTCTGCATGCAAACATGAAACGGTGTAGTGGGCGACTGGGAGCTGGATGTCTCCGGCTCGTACCTATTGATAGAAATCATCTCTGAATCCCTCTATGGCAGACATGTTTGATGGTTTCTGAGCTGCTATCAATAATCACGGCACAAAGACTTGCAGGAGGTCATTACAATTTAAATTGATTGAGGTCATTAGAATGCAATAAGTTATTTCATAGTTAATGGTGTTTGTTTCTGATGAACAACAAACACAATGCTCAGTTAGATTACCACAAAGAATGCATATATAAGGCTGTTTAAAATGCAGTACTATTCAGAAACTGCCCAGAGAGATTCATTTAAAGTATGTGCTAACCAGTTAAGACAAAGAATGGATTCCTACATGTTAACTGATCCATTGTTTCAGTTTGCTCTTCTGGCAATGTCATGCCCCCCCCCCCCACTAAGCATCTACACACCCGTAAGGGAACGCGTATAGTACAGTAGGTGTATTTGCCTTTAGTCATCTAATACTGGTCCTCTGCCTTCAATTTATCTTTCCTTCATACATTGGACACTTCTCCACAGTCAGTTTCTGCTTTCCTGGCCAGCCTAGTGCAATGCCTTCCTGACCCACATAAAGCATGTGCAGAGTGATTGGGTCTGGGCCTGGTTGGCCGGGCCTTCAAAAAGCCCTGCAGGGATTATAGTTTAGTAGGACCACTTCTCGGGGTCAAGACTTTATGGGTCACGGCTCAGTGAAGAGGGAGGGGTACTCTATTCTATATATCCTCACCAAGGCCAGGACGAGTCTGGGGCCACATGTGAACAGAGGAGGACCTACACATACACACATACACACACACACACACACACACACACACACACACACACAAAATATTTTGAAAAATAAATAGATAATTCATGCAAGCTGTGGACAATATGGGAGGCCTCCATCACTGGAGGGGTCACCAGTAAAGGTATATTTAACAGGATCAAGAAGACGACCCCTACAGTATCACATCCACATACATTACTAATAAACAGAACAGTAACTAATGATATGACTGTAGCCCTGGGAGCATGTCTGATAAACAGACCAGTAACTAATGATATGACTGTAGCCCTGGGGGCATGTCTGATAAACAGACCAGTAACTAATTATATGACTGTAGCCCTGGGAGCATGTCTGATAAACAGACCAGTAACTAATGATATGACTGTAGCCCTGGGGGCATGTCTGATAAACAGACCAGTAACTAATGATATGACTGTAGCCCTGGGGGCATGTCTGATAAACAGACCAGTAACTAATGATATGACTGTAGCCCTGGGGGCATGTCTGATAAACAGACCAGTAACTAATGATATGACTGTAGCCCCGGGGGCATGTCTGATAAACAGACCAGTAACTAATGATATGACTGTAGCCCCGGGGGCATGTCTGATAAACAGACCAGTAACTAATGATATGACTGTAGCCTTGGGAGCATGTCTGATAAACAGACCAGTACCTAATGATATGACTGTAGCCTTGGGGGCATGTCTGATAAACAGACCAGTAACTAATGATATGACTGTAGCCCTGTGGGCATGTCTGATAAACAGACCAGTAACTAATGATATGACTGTAGCCCCGGGGGCATGTCTGATAAACAGACCAGTAACTAATGATATGACTGTAGCCCTGGGGGCATGTCTGATAAACAGACCAGTAACTAATGATATGACTGCAGCCCTGGGGGCATGTCTGATAAACAGACCAGTAACTAACGATATGACTGTAGCCCCGGGGGCATGTGAACCTTCTCTGTATCATTTCAATGATGTCATGTCGTAACTCAATTCCCACGGTGGCAACCCATACGTACAATGTATGTTTTGAATCAAAGAGTCTACTAAATGATGTATATCACTCACAGAAGGGGTGGGGGGTAGCCTAGAGGTTAGAGCGTTGGGTCAGTCATTGACAGGTTGCTATTCAAATCCCTGAGCTGACATAGTAAATATCTGTCATTCTGCTCCCTGATCAAGGCAGTTAACCCACTGTTCCTAGGCCATCATTGTAAATAAGACTTTTTTCTTAACTGATTTGCCAAATTTAATGAAAAATAAAGAAGGCAGACAGCCTCCATTAGCATATCTGTGCTAGGTTTATTTATTTGACATATTTTTTTTATTTTTTTATCAAGGAAATCCCATTGAGACCAATACCTCTGTTGCAAGGAAGCCCTGCATGTACACCAATCATATAACATTTACAAATACAATGTACCAAAAACATAAAAACCCAATATTTACAAGCCGTGTGTCCCTGTGATGTGGATGTTAGGTGAGGGAACTCTCCTGTACTGTCTGTGGTCTAGTCTGACTCATGGAGACTGCTGTGTTGCTCTTGTTTTCCATCCCAGTGGTTGGACAGAGGACATTTCCACAGGGATATAGCTACAGGGTTCCAGTTTCAGATGGACTCACTGATGCATTTCAGAACCATTACTGTTTTACTGCTACTGTTAATGGACCTGCTTTGCTGAGCTGTACCTCCTTGCCTTGCCTTGACTTGCCGATGCCAAAACAATCCTGTTAGCTATGCCAGGGTTAATGTAAGATCAGTGATCTACTGGTGCAGTGCATCACTGTCTTTCTCATTCATCTATTGATTGAATAAGAGGATAAATGGACATAATACACTAACTGAACTGCAGGGTGAGCCTCTGGACACTGACTTTGATCCTCCTCTTAGACACTTTTATGCCTTTTCTAATGCATTACATTATTCCACTCCTCATGATGAAGTTCTTGAATATAAACTGATTAATGAAAGTGTGTGGACAAATTGTGCACAAATAGAATACAATATAGAAAGACTGTACTGGCTAGACACCATCTGCAGACAAATACAGCAATGAGACCCAAGCCATTGTGCCAATCCGTGGCGTTGTCCATGCCATATCAATCCCCCTCACTCTGGACTCATTGTGCCGTCTGCTGGAATGATTGTGTCGTTGCACCATTAGGCTTGGGAGTCATTATGGAGTAGAGATGTGAACAATTCTATTATTTAGGAAAATGGATTGAGCTCATATGATCTTTATCCAGGTTGTTGAGTCTTTTTAAGTAGCAGTCACTTCCTGGATGCCTGAATGGTACTCCACAGGGTAATCAAATCAAAAGTGTTGTCAAACAGCAGTGAATATAGCTTTCTATAGCGTTCTACAACAGTGTCTGGATACCTGGTTTTTACTCTGGACTGGGCTGAAGATGAAAGGTTTTATTCCATAGTACTGTACGGTGCAGCTGAAGAGGCTCAGCTGCCACCTATCAATATTTTAGCTGTGCTTTAATGCACTATCTCAGCCAATGCCAATTCTAGATTAATATTTAAGAATCATTCTGAGGGAAGGAAGTACAGCGCTCTATCTCTTGTACCCCTGTACGTCTCTCCCTCTCACCCACTCACCGTCCCTCAAACCGTTTCATTTAGAACAACATTAAAGTCTCTCTTTTTAGAGGGTATTCCTACTAATTTCAACTAAACATCAAACTTGGATTTGCAAAAATGTTAAGTGGAACAGACAGCTTTGCTCTCTACTTTTTGATCTGGTCCAGCAGGAAGAGCTGACAGACACAGACAGATAAAGGCCACAGCCATATGAAGGTCAGGATATGAATGCAGCTTCCTGTCTGCTCTCATGCAACCTACAGAGAACAGCAGTTAACCAAAGCAAAGAGAGAACAGCACATGTTGTGTGTTACGGCCGTTGCCTACACGGTCGTTCTCACTGACAGTGGAATTCAGTGTTCAAACAGCTTGTACATATCCCAGTCAATACCGCTACGTTATTGAATGGTGAGTTATAACCTAAGCAAACATTTTGGAGAGGTTATTTCAGACACACATTTCAGCCATTTGGTCAAGAGGTAATGACAATATTAGTAGTATGTAGTATCAATATGTATTCATGCCTGTTATACTGCAGCACCTTTCAAAGGAAGCAGGAAATACGTCTCCTGGGAAGGGCTTTCCGTATGAGCATAATGTTTGAAAAGCACTTCACAAATACAGTTATTATCTTTATTACAACAGAAATTCAATTTGATTACAGTCGTTACAGTCGTTATGGATGAGGAAGGGATGATGGTCGCTGACTGAATAAACAAAAACAGCAACAAGGAAACAGATTTTTTTTATCAGATAATTTGTACTTAAAGATCAGGGTATGAGTATCAAGAGATCCAGGGAGACAACAGTCTTCTATTCTACTATCATCACCACAGTTCATCTGTTTGGGACATATCTTTTGTTTTCTCTTTGGACAGAAATCTTCCCATTGCCAGTTGTGTGGCTGGTGCTAGCTGATAACAGATCTGTTGTGTGGCTGGTGCTAGCTGATAACAGATCACTGACTGTTTAGTCTGTCCCAACTCAGGAACTACCATGGCAGATATCTTGTGTACCCACTGTGTACCCATGACATTTATTTACCCACTCTTGCTCCTTCTATGTGTAAAATCTCAAAGGTTGTCACAATGAAAAAAAAACATGTGGAAATAGGTTGCATGCAAAAAATATCTAGCTAGCTTGGTTAATGTGATGATGATGATCCCCGAGACTGTATTCAAATTTTTGTATTTAAAAAAAATGGGTAGGAGGGGTAATTGATCCCGACCCACAGTCCACCAGTTGCCCATGCCTAGATTAAAGCCTGAACAAATAATACATGAATCTCTGGCTTTTTTGTTCAGTGCTCCAACTTCTTTCTGTCTCAAATTAGTCATTTTTGAAGTTTTTCTTGGTAAGCCCTTTTGTTGGGGAGGAAACTTCTTGGCCCGCACCGTGCACCTCCCAAAGTTGTTGGCCCGTCGCTCCTCTGACCTGATGACATCACGTTGAGAATGCTCTGTTACTAATGAGGGGAGGGTCCAGGATAAAATTTTCCGAGGTTCCTCATGCCCTGCTGGAGGTTAGATTATGTTGTGGTTGACTTAGCCTTGTGAGTCATTCAGTATACAGAGTTACTGGATGCTAGTCTACCCAGCCCATGCCTGGACTTTCCACCCTGGTCTCAGAAAGTGAATAATGTTTTAAAGTAGGTTAAAAAGAATAGGCCAGGGCCCTCCAACCCTGTTTCTAGAGAGCTACCCTCGTGTAGTTTTACTCTCCAACCCTGTTTCTAGAGAGCTACCCTCGTGTAGGTTTACTCTCCAACCCTGTTTCTAGAGAGCTACCCTCGTGTAGTTTTACTCTCCAACCCTGTTTCTAGAGAGCTACCCTCGTGTAGTTTTACTCTCCAACCCTGTTTCTAGAGAGCTACCCTCGTGTAGGTTTACTCTCCAACCCTGTTCCTGGAGCTACCCTCGTGTAGGTTTACTCTCCAACCCTGTTCCTGGAGCTACCCTCGTGTAGGTTTACTCTCCAACCCTGTTTCTAGAGAGCTACCCAAGTGTAGTTTTACTCTCCAACCCTGTTCCTGGAGAGCTACCCTCGTGTAGGTTTACTCTCCAACCCTGTTCCTGGAGAACTACCCTCGTGTAGGTTTACTCTCCTACCCTGTTTCTTAGAGCTACCCTCGTGTAGGTTTACTCTCCAACCCTGTTCCTGGAGTTACCCTCGTGTAGGTTTACTCTCCAACCCTGTTCCTGGGGAGCCACCCTCCTGTAAAGTTACTCTGTCCAACCCCAGTTGCAACTTACCTGATTCAGTTTATCAACCAGTTAATTATTAGAATCAGGTGCACTAGATTAGGGTTGGAGTGCCCGGTTTCCCAAAAGCATTTTAAGTTCATCATAAATACCTTAGTAGGAGCATCTTTAAATATCCAAGCTGTTTCACTTGAAAACGCTTGTTATTTATCAAGGGGCTCAGACCACTTGTAGAACAACTAAGTGCATCGTTAGATAATTGTTTGCCCATCCACATCCATTTATACACAGAAGATCTCTGCTAAACATAGAATCAAGCTGTTTATCTGTTTCTCTGTGACCAACGATCATTTCAGAACGTAGTTTACTACACTTTTAAAGTAGCATAAGCCTTCGCAATAGCCCACCGTGGCTCAGTTGATAGAGCATGGCACTTCCAATGCTAGGGTTGTGGGTTCCATTCCCATGGGGATCAGTATGAGAGGAAAAAAGGGTGAAAATGTATGCACTCACTACTGTAAGTTGCTCTGGATAAAATCATCTGCTAAATGACTCAAATGAAAATTGTTACAAGCAGTTGATAAAATGATCCTTTAAATGAATAACGAGATGATTGCATTAAAAGGTAAACACAGTAGGCTACATAGTCCTATATATTTCAATCATATTGAAAGCACTTTAATGTTCATACAATCGAGTTCTATTTTGATAATTGTAGGCTACTGTCTGTAATTGTTGCCTCAATATATTTCATGATGGGTAGTGTGCTCAATGATGTGCCAAATCTGATTTTCTGCATTATTATAGGGTTATATCTCCACTCAATGTTATTGCTAGCACTTGCCACCAAAATAACGTGTACGATCGGGGTTAACTTGGTCATCAGAATAAACACACTGTTTCAAAGCATAGTGCATGTCATGTTTGCCTAAGTACAGTGTAATTACTAGGTGTTACACAGGATGTAGCTAGTTACAATGAAGTGTACCTTGAGGGGTTCTTACTTGTTATTAATGTGTACTCATACAATACATTACCCACCCTTTCAACCTGGCCTTCAATTTAAAGCTTCTGGAAGTTTCACTTAATTTCTGTACCTTATTGTGAAATTGTGATAATACATCCTCAGAAGCTGATCTGTCGTCAGTACTGAGGAATAATTATAGTGTTAAGGTAAGATGTGAATGGAGAAAGCTGATCCAAGAGCAGACATGCCAATTGGGATCCCGAGTGACGCAGTAGTTTAAGGAGCTGCATCTCAGTGCTAGAGGCGTCACTACAGACCCTGGTTCGATTCCAGGCTGTATCACAACCGGCCGTGATTGGGAGTCCCATAGGGCGGCGCACAATTGGCCCAGTGTCATCCGGGTTAGGATTTGGCCCGGGGTAGACTGTCATTGTAAATAAGAATTTGTTCTTAACTGACTTGCCTAGTTAAATAAAGGTTCAAGAAAATAAATAAAAAATGAAGTGGAACTTCCAGATGCTTTGAAACTAGTAATTACATGTACTATGCTTTGAAACAGTGTATTTTTCCACATCTGGGATGACACTCTTATTCGATCCCAGTCAACCTCACTAAGGTTGACCTACTGATCATGTTTTTACCAGCTGAACTAAGTTAACCCAGATGGTACACTTTAAAATTAAGTATTACAGAATGTTCTTTCTGCGTGTTTTGAGAAACACATGTCCCATCTTTGGCCGTTGTAGGAATGATCCATCCTCAAAACACTCATAACTCCAAGTTCCAATGCTATCAGGAACCGGAGCCTTGGAATAGGCTGTGGAGCAGTAAGGATTTAGCTCTCCAGGAACACAGTAGAGCCTTGGAATAGGCTGTGGAGCAGTAAGGATTTAGCTCCAGGAACACAGTAGAGCCTTGGAATAGGCCGTGGAGCAGTAAGGATTTAGCTCTCCAGGAACACAGTAGAGCCTTGTAATAGGCTGTGGAGCAGTAAGGATTTAGCTTTCCAGGAACACAGTAGAGCCTTGGAATAGGCTGTGGAGCAGTAAGGATTTAGCTCTCCAGGAACACAGTAGAGCCTTGGAATAGGCTGTGGAGCAGTAAGGATTTAGCTCCAGGAACACAGTAGAGCCTTGGAATAGGCTGTGGGGCAGTAAGGATTTAGCTCCAGGAACACAATAGAGCCTTGGAATAGGCTGTGGAGCAGTAAGGATTTAGCTCCAGTAACACAATGGGTGTATTTATTGTAGCCTATTAGTGTAGTGGTCTAAGTGAACATTAGCTGCTTCTCTGTGTTCTCATGCCTATTAAAGAAAGGTTCAATAAATGTTTAAAAAACATATATATATATATTCTCATCTCTCCTCCCTGGTGGTCCTCTGACTGAAGGTCAAGCAGGGAGGATACTCAGTCAAGCTGTCTTCCTGGAAGACAGACAGACAGTGAGGCGGTGTCCCTTACCGCTCCAGTGTTCCAGCTTAGCAGGAGGGGGAGCAGAGAGAACAAAATGTAGCCCATAGAGAGAATATAAAGAGCTTATAGTCGGTTATATTGATTAGATTTATATCCTCTGAATATTTGAAGCGTATGTAATGTTGACATATATGGCCTACAGCAAGTCAAGGCACCCCCCTCCCCTAACTTCCAGATTCATTCTGTACAATTATTTATCTGTACATTTGATGTATATATATGCCATGTTATGTCATGTCCATGTTAACCCTAGAGGGCAATATTCAAGGGTTATCGAACGATTAGTTTATTCAAGTAGCTATAATGATGGTGTTGATGATATGATGTGGGTTTACATGTGGCAGTTTTGGGAACAGCTGTTAGCCATCAGGAGAGGGAGAGTAGGGGGTGGGGGGGGGGGGGGGTCACTTTTTAGCCTCTTACTTGGGGGTGTTTCCCAACTGGTTCGCAGTCCTTACTGTATGGGGAATAGGAGGTTGCTGCAATACAGATTTGAATGGAGCGTTGAGCCTTCCTTGAGGCTTCATGACGTTACGTGATTATTTTTCTTCTGAATGCTTTTTAATGTCAGAATTGCGGGAAAATGAGCGGACGTCTGCTAATTGGGAAAGTGCCGCCAATGCGGCAGCGGACTGCGCCCGGTGCGAAAAGGACAATACATTTGACTTCGGGTCCAAGGTAGGCACTAAGCGATCATGATTATAACAATACATAACAGCGTGTAACACCATCAGACGATGTACTGTAGCTCTGTAAATTATTCTCAATACTGTGAATGCATGGAATTTGAAAGGTGTGTGTATGACTCAAGAGTTGACCAATGAACTTTTTAGAATGTATCCATTGTAGCTTGCTCACCTGATGAAATGATGGGAATTAGGCTGGCAACTGTTGAAAAACAAACAAAAAGCATTGAAAAGAGACATTGAAAATGTTTTTTTTTCTAATTGAAAATTATGTGAATTTTGTTATGTTATTGAAATCAATCAACTGAAATGCATAGTTGCAGTTTAAAAGAAAAAAAAACACTCATCAGTTTATTTTATCTATCCACAGCAGCTTTCCCTAGGGACATTTCGAATCTTGATGAAAAAAAATACCTGCTAATGTAATAGAGTTTTGATAGAATTACTAGCTTATAGGCTATATACTGTAAATACTGACATTTTCAACAAAAAAAAAGGATATATCTGTATATAGGCTACCTGCTGGGTCAATTGTTGAAATGGATCTAGAGCAAGTGACTCAGAGGCAGACAGTCAACATTCTTCTTATTAAGCAAAGCTCTATACTTTGGCAAGTAAGCACTGTAGGCTTGTTAGATGCAGAGTTGGCACTTGTTTTTCACAAGCAATTATGGGATTGGTTAAAAGAACACCCTCCATGGTGGAATTGTGGCAACAGTACCACAACTACAGTATCTGGGTAATTGAAGATTCATTGAGCGTTCAGCCACAGGTATGCACTCCCAAGAGTCATGAACTGTGCTTTGCCTAGCTGTACTGTCTGCTGTCCTTCTTTTCAATCCTTCTTTCAGTCCAAATACATACAGTGCATTCAGCATGTGTTCACACCCCTTTATTTTTTTCACATTTTGTTGTGTTACAAAGTGGAATTAAAATGGATTCAATTGTCATTTTTGTCAACGATCTACACAAAATATTCTAGTACTCTGTCAAAGTGGAAGAAAAATTCAAACATTTGTCAAAAATAAATGAAGCACTGATGTATTTTGATTAGAGAAGTATTCTTCCCCCTGAGTCAATACATTTTAGAATCACCTTTGGCAGTGATTACAACGGTGACTCTTTCTGGGTAAGTCTCTAGGAGCTTTGCACACCTGGATTGTACAACATTTGCACACTGTTCTTTTAGAAATGCTTCAAGATCTGTCAAATTGGTTGTTGATCATTGCTAGACAACAATTTTCAGGTCTTGCCATAAATTTTCAAGCAGATTTAAGTCCAAACTGTAACTCTGCCTGTCAGGAACATTTACTGTCTTCATGGTAAGCAGCAACTCCAGTGAAGATTTGGCCTCACGTTTTAGGTGAATTTGGCCTTACTGAAAGGTGCATTTGTCTCCCAGTGTCTGGTGGAAGCAGACTAATCCAGGTTTTAGGTGCTTAGCTCCATTACATGTATTTTTTTATCCTGAAAAACTCCCCAGTCCTTTTTATTCAGGACAAAAAGTGAATTGCTTTGCCACATTATTTGAGGTATTACTTTAGTGTCTTATTGCAAACAGGAAGCAAGTTTTGGAATATTTATATTCTGTTCAGGCTTACTTCTTTCACTCTGTCAATTAGGTTAGTATTGTGGAGTAACTACAATGTTGTTGCTCCGTCATCAGTTTTCTCCTATCACAGCCATTAAACTCTGTAACTGTTTAAAGTCACCATTGGCTTTATGGGGAAATCCCTGAGTGGTTTCCTTCCTCTCTGGCAACTGAGTTAAGAAGGAGGTCTGTATCTTTGTCGTGAATGGGTGTATTGATACACCATCCTAAGTGTAATGAATAACTTCACCATACTTTAAGGGATATTCAATGTCTGCTTTACCCATCTACCAGTAGGTGTCCTTTTCAAGGCATTGGAAAATGTTTTGGTTAAATCTTTGTTTGAAATTCACTGCTCGACTGAGGGACCTTTTAGATAGTTGTATGTGTGGGGTACAGAGATTAGGTACTCATTAAAAAATCATGTTAAACACTATCATTCCACACAGAATGAGTAGATGCAACTTATTACGTGACTTGTTAAGCACATTTTTCCTGAACTCATTTAGTCTTGGCATAACAAAGGGATTGAATACTTATTGACTTATTTAATCATTTTTTATTAATTTGTATTATTAATTAATAAACATATTTCCACTTTGATATTATGAGGTATTGTGTGTAGGCCACTGACAAAACATCTAAATATTATCCATTTAAAATTCTTGAAATAACACAACAAAATCTGGAAAAGGCAAGGAGTGTGAATACTTTCATAAGGCCCTGTAAATTGAAAATATTGGAGGTGCACTTGATTTAGCTTGGAGTTTGCACTTTTGGAGCTTTCCTATTGTTTCTATACATTGGACAATCTAAATCAAGTGCAGCTAAAGTATTTGGGATTATATGACACAGGTCTGGTTGTTTCAAGGACTTGACCATTAATGGTTTACGCACCTTTTACTGTCTTGTGATATCTATCGGGTCAGGCGATCCACATGTTACCACACACATCAATAGTGGGACTCTCCAATAGTGTGGTGCAGAGTGGCTTTAAACCTGTTCAATGTATCCCTGTGTGCTGTATGTGTGTGGAGGAAGTTCTATGTTGTTTTATTAGGTGTGATGCCTGGGTGCTTATCCAAATGGACCACTTATTAGCTTTGCAGGAATGACATCAAAGTCTTATGGTAGTGTTGCTCTTTCTCTGTATGAGAATGCTAGTGGTTTGTTTATGTAGTCACAGCTATATGAATATGGTTGACATAAATCATTATAGTGCAAAATGTCACACATTTCTCTGCATGATTGTTGATGTTTTCAATGTATTATGATTGATTGAATCAAGTGAAATCATTGTTAGGTTTAGTATCCCTACAGTATGCAGAAAGTTATGTTTTAGCAGTCAGATCATCTAGTAGTCTAGTCATGAACATCTAGTGCATTACACAAGGACAAGCTTTTGATAACCAAGAAGAGTCCTCTTCTTGCACACAGCTGGTCCCAGTTTGTGCCCCGCTAGGGAGAAGGGGAGAATGTAGATCATATTGTCCCCCCCCCCCTCCCTCCCTCCTTCACCCACCACACGACTCCTCCCTCAATCTTTCAAACCAAAACATTTTCTCAACAACAGAAATTCAAATACTAGCACTAACGCATGAATCAGCCGGTAAGCTTGGAGCAGTGCCACGGACAACAAAAAGCTCATTTCCACCACAATATATGAAGTATGTACAGTAAATGGTTATGTTCCTCCCACCCATCCTTGTCTGAGTTTTAACTCTGTAATGTAAGCTCCAAAGTAGACACATGTTGCAATATCAACAGACTACAGGCTATACAGAGTTGCAGACCCTCCCGGTCTCTCCTGGATTTGCCACCCCCTTGGGGAGATACTGGACACGCCAGGGTCATTCCTTTGTAACAAACCACTGGCCATAAACTACTGCATAAGGTGTGACTTTTCAAATATAAAAGTCTGGGGTGAGTACCTGTGGATCTCTGTTTATCAGTTCAATAATGCCAGAACACTGAATGACTTGCCTTAAAGAACAGGCTCTCCCTCAAAATGTGATCTTTATCAAGTAACAAACATGCTGGTAAACCAGTGTGTATGAGGATAATATTTTCAAATCACAATGTAGAAGATGGAACCTTTCCTTGGACATCAACTCATCACACATTTAGGCCAAATTGTAGTATTACTGTGATCCATGCTGTTCAGCCTAGTCCCGTGATGAATCCTTGCTGGTCTGTGGTTGTTCCAAGACTGCTGTTTATAGCATTGCTGCTTAGAGTGGCGACAAATGCGGCTCACCTCAGTCCTCTGTACAAAGTTTATAGACCAAGAAGTACATTTCAACCATTGCAAATCACAAAACTCTGTTTAGCATTCAATATATAAACCCCCAATCTTGCCATCTTCAATATCTATTTTCTGCAAGCCAGCTAGACATAAAGCTAACAGATCAGACGGATGCAATATTCCTACTATTTTTGAAAGGATATTAAAAGGATATTTAGAGGTTTGGAAAGGATATTAACTCATCATTGCCACTCATTTCTGTGGGCTATCTTTAATGAGATGGTTGTGTATGACAACCACCTACGGAGAGCACTGCAGTGCAGCAACTCAGATCAGGCTTAGAACTCTTAGCTCCACAACCGCCAATTAAAACATTACTCAACACCCTGTCTCTGTGTTGGCCAACAGTTCTGTGTGTCTGTTTTATATGTCTACCTGATGAGGGATGGGAAGGAAATAAAACCCCTAGTTTATAAACTTCTTTTTAGATTCATGTATCCACTTAAGGTGATTGGTGCTTCTGAGAAATGCAAGATTAATTTAAGGGACTTTATAAAATTTTGTGACCGACACCAACATATGCTTTTTGTCCTGTACATTTATGGTAGTAGTTCCCTTCAGTATGCAAAATTATATACTGAAGTGTTCCAGTGACTGGTAGATTCTAAGTTTTACCCAATGCCCTTTTTTGGGGGGACTCATTTCTCCGTAGCCATGTGATTAAGTCCAATTGCCTCCTCTGCCTCAGACTTTCTACAGGCCGTTTTTTTCTACCAGTGTATTCTACATATGCAATTCCATGTTCCATCACCCTGCTAATTGCAGAGTAGGAACCCACAAAGAGCCATTTCAACTCAGCCGGGGCAGGAAAGCACAGACAGAGAACAGAAGTCAGGAATGACTCGGGTTTCTAAGGGTCTTATTACAGTATCTACCTTTTGCTATCTGACACGTTTGTGAGAGAACATAACAGTTACATACATCTAAGAGGTACTTAACATTACAGCACTCTTGAGATGTTTCTATTGAAACAATAAAGGCATACAAAGCTCGCTTTAGAACCCGGGTCTCCATTTAAAAAGTCTGTTTTGTCCTGTTCTGAGCCTTACATGACAATAATCGTTTCGACTACATCCTCCACCCCTTCTCATATTCAGTTACATTCAATGACCTGTATTTTCAGTGTGAAATTCAATGACCTGTATTTTCAGCATGTGAAATTCAAATTCACTCATATTCAGATTTATTCAGGGATCCGTTTGGTCCAAGTATTAGTTGCTGTCTTGTGAGCAAGCAACAGATTTTTGGGTTACAGTACCACACTGTAACTGCTCATCTGTGTGTCCTCCTCCCTCCCTCCCTCCTCTCACGTATGGGCCTCTCCAGCATCATCTGTCCCAGGACAGGCCAGGCCAGGTCAGGCAGGCGGGTGGTGGGATGACAGCCCAGACCCACAGGCAGCTGTCACTGGGATTTCCACTTCTTCTCTAACTCCCCTGTTCTATCGCTCCTTGGAGCACGCCATCCCTGAGCTACTTGTCAACCCACCGCCACCCTTGGCCTCGCCCAGTCAACTTGATTTAACATACACGTACCGTGCTGAGGAAACTTCAGTCAAAGTGCCACTCATGGAGCTGCAGTTTGTCACTGAGAGGAAGAAGAGTTCCTAGTTGTGTTAGAATCAAAGCAGCTGTGTGGTGTAACCTAGGCATCCCTTCTCTGATCGAACAGCTTGTAGCTGGCCGTTACCATGGTATCCCTTCAGGAGGACAGATGGACAGTCAAAGCTGTTGCCAATTTAGACCTACCTTTGTCTTATCCTTTAATAACCTCCTCTTTAACTACGAGGGATTGGGTTAAATGTGGAAGACACATTTCAGTTGAATGCTTTCAGTTTTACAACTGGCTAGGTATCCCCCTTTCCTTTACTGTTAGATATCTTTATAACTGTTAATACACAGTAACTATATATTCCCTTCTAAACAGTACCATGCTTTATTATAACCTTTGACCCCTTCTATTCTCAGCTGGGAAGAGAGCAGCTCCATCAGCAGTGGGCTCAGTGATGGCTCTGTAGACAACCTCAGCTCCGAGGAGTTCAACGCCAGCTCCTCCCTCAACTCTCTACCCACCACACCCCTCGGATCCAGACGCAATTCCTCTGTCATGGTGAGTGAAGGGCATATTCAACCACAACAGCCTTAGCGATGTTTATTTTGTATCTCTGTAGACTATATAGGCCACTGCCTGCACACACACGGATCTTACTGGAGAAGCTGTAAGCAGATACCCTGTGATGGCAGAGCAGTATACCTGGTATTTGACAGGACCTGAAAGCATATTCCAGCAGATAAAAGGAACATCTTTATCAGTGTGAGTTATGGAAGAACACAATTTTTCCTCTATAAGTTTAGGTCAGTATTTCATGACTGACAGTGAATCTATTTCCCTGTCTACCTGCTTTGTTTGACAAACTACTGTATGCACATGCACACACACACTGTCTCACTGCTGTAACTGGGAACAGATGAGAGCAGTCTACCTTGTGAGGGCAGTGTATGACTCTTGCTAAGTTATTTATATAAGATTACAATTACCTAAGTTCTTTGTCCTCATAGTTCTGGTTTGTATTTCATGATTTACATTGCACCCATTGCCTGTCTCTTTGTCCCCCTGCCTGCCTGTCTCCCTGCCTGCCTGTGTGTATGATTCACCCTCTGCAGAAGCGTGTCAAATCTGTCATTTGGGTCCCAAAGAAACAGTTCACACGGCCAACACCACAATGTCAATCAATAAGACATGGGTGAAGATGATGACGTCATCAATCAGACATGGATAAAGATGATGATGTCATTGTGCAGCACTTGTTTTCCCCATTATCCAGTCACTGGAAATCAATGTGATATTTTACATTTCATTTAACACTGCAAAATCATTCATCCAACTTAGTCTGTGGACATCTACATTGGATTGAAAGTCAATTTGGTTGAAAGGTGACACTTTTAGTAGGTGATCTCTCAGGTGGAAAAACCGTCACTGATATCGCTTCATACGGCTCTTCTGATTGCCCTTTAGTGACCCCTTCGCTTATCCTTACAACACAAATGATCACGTCAACTTTCAGAAATCAATTATGTTTTGAGAATTCAGATGTTCTTCTGTATCAGTGTGGCGTGGTAAGTACAGAGGTTCTCTTTATTTTAAATGTGTATTTTATTTCACCTTTATTTAACCAGGTAGGCTAGTTGAGAACAAGTTCTCATTGAAAACTGCGACCTGGCCAAGATAAATGCCTAGCAATTCGACACATACAACAACACAGAGTTACACATGGAATAAACAAACATACAGTCAATAACACAAAAGGGAAAAAATTGTCTATATACAGTGTGTGCAAGGGAGGTAAGGCAATAAATAGAACATAGTGCCGAAATAATTACAATTTAGCAATTAAACACTGGAGTGATAGATGTGCAGAAAATGAATGTGCGAGTAGAGATACTGGGGTGCAAAGGAGGGAAAAAAACAGTATGGGGATGAGGTAGTTGGATGGGCTATTTACAGATGGGCTATGTACAGGTGCAGTGATCTGTGAGCTGCTCTGACAGCTGGTGCTTAAAGTTAGTGAGGAAGATATGAGTCTCCAGCTTCAGTGATTTTTGCAATTCGTTCCAGTCATTGTCAGCAGAGAACTGGAAGGAAAGGTGGCCAAAGAAGGATTAGGCTTTGGGGGTGACCAGTGAAATATACCTGCTGGAGCGAGTGCTACGGGTGAGATTCTGCTATGGCGAGCTGAGATAAGGCGGGGCTTTACCTAGCAAAGACTTATAGATGACCTGGAGCCAGTGGGTTTGGCGATGAAAATTAAGCGAGGGCCAGCCAACGAGAGCATACAAGTTGCAGTGGTGTGTAGTATATGGGACTTTGGTGACAAAACAGATGGCACTGTGATAGACTGTATCCAATTCGAGTAGAGTGTTGGAGGCTATTTTGTAAATGACATTGCCGAAGTCAGGATCGGTAGGTAGTTTTACGAGGGTATGTTTGGCAGCATGAGTGAAGGATGCTTTGTTGTGAAATATGAAGCCGATTCTAGATTTAATTTTGGATTGGAGATGCTTAATGTGAATCTGGAAGGAGAGTTTACAGTCTAACCAGACATCTAGGCATTTGTAGATGTCCACATATTCAGACCCGTCCATAAGTCAGAACCGTCCAGAGTAGTGATGCTGGAAGGGGGGACAGCATGCATTTAGTTTTACTTCCATTTAAGAGAAGAGGTAGAGGTCGACCGATTAATCGGAATGGCCGATTAATTAGGGCCGATTTCAAGTTTTCATTACAATCGAAATCTATATTTTTGGACGCCGATTTTGCCATTTTCTTTATTATTATTGTTTTTACACCTTTATTTAACCAGGCAAGTCAGTTAAGAACACACTCTTATTTTCAATAACGGCCTAGGAACGATGGGTTAACTGCCTTGTTCAGTGGCAGAACGACAGATTTTTACCTAGTCAGCTCTGGGATTCAATCTTGCAACCTTACGGCTAACTAGTCCAACGCAATAACCACCTGCCTCTCATTGCACTCCACGAGGAGCCTGCCTGTTACGTGAATACAGTAGAAGCCAAGGTAAGTTGCTAGCTTGCATTAAACTTATCTTATAAAAAAACAATCAATCATAATCACTAGTATACACATGGTTGATGATATTACTAGTTTATCTAGCGTGTCCTGCGTTGCATATAATCGATGCAACGCTGGGGGATGATTTAACAAAAGCGCATTTGCGAAAAAAGCACAATCGTTGCATGACTGTAACTAACCATGAAAACACAAATGCCTTTCTTAAAATCAATACAGAAGTATATATATATATTTTTAAACCTGCATATTTAGATAAAATAAATCCAGGTTAGCAGGCAATATTAACCAGGTGAAATTGTGTCACTTCTGTTGCGTTCATTGCACGCAGAGTCAGGGTAAATGCAACAGTTTGGGCAGCCTGGCTCATTGCGAACTAATTTGCCAGAATGTTACTTAATTATGACATAACATTGAAGGTTGAACCATGTAACAGGCATATTTAGACTTAGGGGTGCCACCCGTTAGATAAAATACAGAACTGTTCCGTATTTCACTGAAATAATAAACATTTTGTTTTTGAAATGATAGTTTCCGGATTCAACCATATTAATGACAAAAGTCTTGTATTTCTTTGTGTTATTATGTTATAATTAAGTCTATGATTTGTTATTTGATAGAGCAGTCTGACTCAGCGATGGTAGGCAGCAGCAGGCTCGTAAGCATTCATTCAAACAGCACTTTCGTGCATTTTGCCAGCAGCTCTTCGCAAGCACAGCGCTGTTTATGACTTCAAGCCTATCAGCCTAATGGCTGGTGTAACCGATGTGAAATGGCTAGCTAGTTAGCGGGGTGTGCGCTAATAGCGTTTCAAATGTCACTCGCTCTGAGACTTGGAGTAGTTATTCCCCTTGCTCTGCAAGGGCCGCGGCTTTTGTGGAGCGATGGGTAACGCTGGTTCGAGTGTGGCTGTTGTCGATGTGTTCCTGGTTCGAGCCCAGATAGGGGTGAGGAGAGGGACGGAAGCAATACTGTTACAATACTAAAGTGCCTATAAGAACATCCAATCGTCAAAGGTACTGTATATGAAATACAAATGGTATAGAGAGAAAAAGTCCTACAAATACTATCTTAACTACAACCTAAAATCTCTTACCTTGGAATATAAGTCTCATGTTTACAGGAACCACCAACTTTCATATGTTCTCATGTTCTGAGCAAGGAACTCAAACATTAGCTTTTCTACATGGCACATATTGCACTTTTACTTCTCCAACACTTTGTTTTTGCATTATTTAAACCAAATTGAACATGTTTCATTATTTATTTGAGGCTAAATGGATTGTTATTGATGTATTATATTATGTTAAAATAAGTGTTCATTCAGTATTGTTGTAATTGTAATTATTACAAATAAATAAATAAAACAATTGGCCGATTAATGGGTATCGGCATTTTTTGGTACTCCAATAATCGGTATCGTTATCGGTGTTGAAAAATCATAATCGGTCGACCTCTTGTTTGAGGCCACGGAAGGAGAGTTATATGGCATTGAAGCTTGTCTGGAGGTTAATCAAACACAGTGTCCAACAAAGGGCCAGAAGTATACAGAATGGTATCGTCTGCGTAGAGGTGGATCAGAGAATCCCCAGCAGCAAGAGCGACATCATTGAAGTATACAGAGAAAAGAGTCAGCCCGAGAATTGAACCCTGTGGCACCCCCATAGAGACAGCCAGAGGTCTGAACAACAGGCCCTCCGATTTGACACACTGAACTCTGTCTGAGAAGTAGTTGATGAACCAGGTGAGGCAGTCATTCGAGAAACGAAGGCTGTTTAGTCTGCCGATAAGAATATGGTGATTGACAGAGTCGAAAGCCTTGGCCAGGTCTATGAATACAACTGCACTGTATTGTCTCTTATTGATGGAGGTTATGATATTGTTCAGGACCTTGAGCGTGGCTGAGGTGCACCCATGACCAGCTTGGAAACCAGATTGCAATTATCTTGGAAACCAATTATCTTGGATTTATCGGTGGTGACAGTGTATCCTAGCCTCAGTGTAGTGGGTAGCTGGGAGGAGGTGCTTTTATTCTCCATGGACTTCTTTATTCTCCCAGAACCTTTTGGAGTTTGTGCTGCAGGATGCAAATTTCTGTTTGAAAAAGCTAGCCTTCGCATTCCTAACTGCCTGTGTATATTGGTTCCTATTGGTTGCATATCGCGGGGGCTATTCGATGCTAATGCAGTACGCCACAGGATGTTTTTGTGCTGGTCAATCAAATCAAATCAAATGTATTTATATAGCTCTTCTTACATCAGCTGATATCTCAAAGTGCTGTACAGAAACCCAGTCCTAAAACCACAAACAGCAAGCAATGCAGGTGTAGAAGCATGGTGGCTAGCAAAACTCACAAGAAAGGCCAAAACCTATGAAGAAACCTAGAGAAGAACCAGGCTATGAGGGGTGGCCAGTCCTCTTCTGGCTGTGCCGGGTGGAGATTATGTTCATAAATGACCAGCATGGTCAAATAATAATAATCACAGTAGTTGTCGAGGGTGCAGCAAGTCAGCACCTTAGGAGTAAATGTCAGTTGGCTTTTCATAGCCGATCATTAAGAGTATCTCTACCGCTCCTGCTGTCTCTAGAGAGTTGAAAACAGCAGGTCTGGGACAGGTAGCACGTCCGGTGAAGAGGTCAGGGTTCCATAGCCGAAGGCAGAACAGTTGAATGGCAGTCAAGGCTGGTGTGAACCAAGGGCTATATCTGTTCCTGGATAATAAAAAAATGGAAATGTGCATGCTTATTTAAGATTGTGAGCAATACACTTTTAAAGAATAACCAGGCATCTTCTACTGACGGAATGAGGTCATTATCCTTCCAGGATAACCGGGCCAGGTCGATTAGAAAGGCCTGCTCACTGAAGTGTTTTAGGGAGCATTTGACAGTGATTAGGGGTGGTCATTTGACCGCAGACTCATTACGGACACAAGCAATGAGGCAGTGATCGCTGAGATCCTGGTTGAAGACAGCAGAGGTGTATTTGGAGGGCCGGTTAGTTAGGATGATATCTATGAGGGTGCCTGTGTTTACGGATTTGGGGTTGTACCTGGTAGGTTCATTGATCATTTGTGTGAGATTGAGGGCATTAAGCTTAGATTATAGGATGGCCGGGGTGTTAAGCATGTCCCAGTTTAGGTCACCTAACAGCACAAGCTCTGAAGATAGATGGGGGGCAATCAATACACATATGGTGTACATGGCACAGCTGGGGGCAAAATGTGGTCTATAGCAAGGGGCAATGGTGAGAGACTTGTTTCTGGAAATATGGGTTTTTAAAAGTAGAAGCTCAAATTGTTTGGGCACAGACCTGGATAGTAAGACTTAACTCTGTAGGCTATCTCTGCAGTAGATTGCAACTCCGCACCCTTTGGCAGTTCTATCTCGTCGGAAAATGTGATAGTTAGGGATGGAAATGTCAGGGTTTTTGGTGGCCTTCCTAAGCCAGGATTCAGACACGGCTAGGACATCTGGGTTGGCAGAGTGTTTTATTCACTGCTACAGCACAAACTTAGGGAGTAGACTTCTAATGTTAACATGCATGAAACCAAGGCTTTTACTGTTACAAATGTCAACAAATTAGAGCGCCTGGGGAATGGGAGTGGAGCTAGGCACTGCAGGGCCTACCTTAACCTCTACATCACCAGAGGAGAAGAGGGGGAGTAGGATAAGGGTACAGCTAAAGGCTATAAAAACTGGCCATCCAGGTCGTTCGGAACAGAGAGTAAAAGGAGCAGGTTTCTGGGTAGAATAGATTCAAGGCATAATGCACAGACAAAGGTATGGTAGGATGTGAATACAGTGGAGGTAAACCCTGGCATTGATTGACAATGAGAAAGGTTTTGTCTCTAGAGACATCAATTAAACCAGGTGAGGTCACCGCATGTGTGGGAGGTGGGACAAGAAGGTTAGCTCAGGCATATTGAGCAGGGCTGGAGGCTCCACTGTGAAATAAGACAATAATCACTAACCAAAACAGCAATGAACAAGGCATATTGACATTGGGGAGAGGCATGCGTAGCATAGGTCTTTGTCCACAGGTGAAAAATGCTTTGCAGGCATCTTGTCACTCCTGGTGTTACTGTGGCAACACTGCTTCTTCCTGCTGTCATTGTCCTCATCCCAGAGAGAAGAGAGTGATGAATCATGGGGATTAGTATAGCTGACTGGGCCATCTGTGACTATATCACATTAAGTAGGTGTGCTGCCAAGGTCTACTGTGCCCAATTTTTTATCCTCGCAGCCCCCCAATTCACAACAGGATAACCCATTAGATACGGTATGGTGCTCTCAAAGCAGCAACATAGTACCTACAATCAATTGGTCATATTTCGGCATAATAGCCAAGTACAGTATTTCCACCTTATCGCTTGGTATAATGTTGTATCTACTTGGTCACATACATATGGTTAGCAGATGTTAATGTGAGTGTAGCTAAATGCTTGTGCTTCTAGTTCCGACTGTGTAGTAATATCTAACAAGTAATCTAACAATTTCACAACTACCTTATACACACAAGTGTAAAGGAATGAATAAGAATATGTACATATAAATATATGGATGAGTGATGGCCGTGCGGCATAGGCAAGATGCAGTAGATGATACAGAGTACAGTATATACATATGAGATGAGTAATGTAGGGTATGTAAACATTATAAAGTTCCATCGTTAAAAGTGACTAGTGAGGGCCTCCCGGGTAGCGCAGTGGTTAAGGGCGCTGTATTGCAGCGCCAGCTGTATCACCAGAGACTCTGGTGATACAGAGTCTCTGGGTATCATCTACTGCATCTTGCCTATGCCGCACGGCCATCACTCATCCATATATTTATATGTACATATTCTTATTCATTCCTTTACACTTGTGTGTATAAGGTAGTTGTGAAATTGTTAGATTACTTGTTAGATATTACTGCACAGTCGGAACTAGAAGCACAAGCATTTAGCCCAGGCTCTGTCGTAACCGGCCGCAACC
The DNA here is from genome assembly GCF_057628025.1 of Oncorhynchus mykiss. Classification (NCBI taxonomy): domain Eukaryota; kingdom Metazoa; phylum Chordata; class Actinopteri; order Salmoniformes; family Salmonidae; genus Oncorhynchus; species Oncorhynchus mykiss. The sequence goes on from NC_143038.1 coordinate 66,041,877, forward strand.
GGGAGGTCCGTGGGGCGACGCACAATTGGCCTAGCGTCGCCCGGGTTAGGGAGGGCTTGGCCGGTAGGGATATCCTTGTCTCATTGCACACCAGCGACTCCTGTGGTGGGTCGGGCGCAGTGCGCGCTAACCAAGGTTGCCAGGTGCAATGTGTTTCCTCTGACACATTGGTGCGGCTGGCTTCCGGGTTGGATGCGCGCTGTGTTAAGAAGCAGTTGGGTTGTGTATCGGAGGATGCATGACTTTCAACCTTCGTCTCTCCCGAGCCTGTACGGGAGTTGTAGCGATGAGACAGGATAGTAGCTACTAAAACAATTGGATACCATAAAATTGTGGAGAAAAAAGGGGTAAAAAAAAAAAAAAAAAAAAAAAGTGACTAGTGATACATTTATAACATCCCATGTTTAATTATTAAAGTGGTTGTAGATTTGAGTCAGTATGTTGGCAGCAGCCACTCAATGTTAGTGGTGGCTGTTTAACAGTCTGATGGCCTTGAGATAGAAGCTTTTTTCAAGTCTCTCGGTCCCCGCTTTGATGCACCTGTACTGACCTCGTCTTCTGGATGACAGTGGGGTGGCTCAGGTGGTTGTTGTCCTTGATGATCTTTTTGACCTTCCTGTGACATCGGGTGGTGTAGGTGTCCTTGAGAGCAGGTAGTTTGCCCCCGGTAATGTGTTGTGCAGACCTACCCTCTGGAGAGCCTTATGGTTGTTGGCGGAGCAGTTGCCATACCAGGCGGTGATACAGCCAACAGGATGCTCTCAATTGTGCATCTGTAAAAGTGTGTTTTCGGTGACAAGCCACATTTCTTCAGCCTCCTGAGGTTGCTCCTTCTTCACCATGCTGTCTGTGTGGGTGGACAATTTCAGTTTGTCTATGATGTATACGCCGAGGAACTTAAAACTTTACACCTTCTCTACTACTGTCCCGTGGATGTGGATAGGGAGGTGTTGTTTCCTGAAGTCCACAGTCATCTCTTTTGTTTTGTTGAGTGTGAGGTTATTTTCCTGACACTACAGTTCGAGGGCCCTCACCTCCTCCCTGTAGGTCGTTTCATCATTGTTGGTAATCAAGCCTACCACTGTAGTGTCGTCTGCAAACTTGATGATTGAGTTGGAGGCGTGCATGGGCATGCGGTCATGGGTGAACAGGGAGTACAGGAGAGGGCTGAGAACGCACCATTTCGCTACACTCGCATTAACATCTGCTAACCATGTGTATGTGACAAATAAAATTTGATTTGATTTGTGGGGCCCCAGTGTTGAGGATTAGCGGGGTGGAGATGTTGTTACCTTCCCTCTCCACCTGGGGGCGGTCCTTCAGAAAGTCCAGGACCCAGTTGCACAGGGCGGGGTCGAGACCCAGGGTCTCGAGCTTAATGACGAATTTGGAGGGTACTATGGTGTTAAATGCTGAGCTGTAATCGATGAACAGCATTCTTACATAGGCATTCCTCTTGTCCAGATGGGTTAGGACAGTGTGCAGTTTGATTGTGATTGCGTCATCTGTGGACCTATTGGGGCAGAAAGCAAATTGGAGTGGGTCTAGGGTGTCAGGTAGGGTGGAGGTGATCTGATCCTTGACTAGTTTCTCAAAGCACTGCATGATGGCGGAAGTGAATGCTACGGGGCGATAGTCATTTAGCTCAGTTACCTTAGCTTTCTTGGGAACAGGAACAATGGTGGCCCTCTTGAAGCATGTGGGAACAGCAGACTGGGACAGGGATGGATTGAATATGTCCTTAAACATACCAGGTTGCTGGTCTGTGCATGCTCTGAGGACACGGCTAGGTATGCCGTCTGGGCCGGCTGCCTTGCGAGGGTTAATAACACGTTTAAATGTTTTACTCACGTTGGCTATGGTGAAGGAGAGCCCGAAGGTTTTGGTAGTGGGCCGTGTCAGTTGCACTGTATTGTCCTCAAAGCGAGCAAAGAAGTTGTTTAGTTTGTCTGGGAGCAAGACGTCGGTGTCCCCGGTCGGGGCTGGTTTTCTTTTTGTAATCCGTGATTGACTGTAGACCCTGCCACATACGTCTCGTGTCTGAGCTGTTGAATTGTGACTCTACTTTGTCTCTCTACTGACGCTTAGCTTGTTTGATTGCCTTGCGGAGGGAATAGCTACACTGTTTATATTTGGTCATGTTTCCGGTCACCTTGCCATGATTAAATGCAGTGGTTCGCGCTTTCAGTTTTGCGCGAATGCTGCCATCAATCAATGGTTTCTGGTTGGGGAAGGTTTTAATAGTCAACATTGGTACAATATCACCGATGCACTTGCTAATAAACTCGCTCACCAAATCAGCGTATTCATCAATGTTGTTGTTCGCCGCAATGCGGAACATATCCCAGTCCACGTGATCAAAGCAATCTTGAAGCGTGGAATCAGATTCGTCAGACCAGCATTGAACAGACCTGAGCACGGGTGTGTCCTGTTTTAGTTTCTATCTATGGACTTACCCACTAAACCAGTGTCCACCTTGTATTAACAGACTTCTGCTCAGGTACGCGTTGGGTGAAACAGCATTGTGTCCTTGTTGTTTTGATGAATGAGTCTTGCGCTGCTCAACAAAGAGGAGAGCAGAGGTGATTCAATAGAGTTGAAGTGAATTGTGCCCTACAGGAAGGTACTGTATTGTTTTAGCCATTCCCATCCTTGGCCACCGTGCTGAACGTTATTGTAAGGAAAGGTCAGAGTTAATCATTCTCAGCTGGTTCTAGTTTAATTGGACAGTTAATATTGTGCCTGCCCCGCAGACCACGAAAGAGCAGTCGTTACGTAATATGGTAGCAGTGGCCTAGAAAGGGGAGGGTGTTGAAAAACATTGTGAAAATAGCTGAAGCAAGACTGGGGCATTTGGAATCGAGTACACTGTTAAATCAGCCCAGATTGACCAACCTTTCATGTAGCACGTCATCCACAATGCATGTCATGAGTATGCAATGTGGCTTCAGAACGCCAAGTCAAAAAGACTGATCATCCATTATGGGATTTAAAGGAGAACATGATTCATCCTTGATTCATTATTTCTATTAGTGACTACTGCAGTGAAAGACTCCGCAGATCATAACATAGTGACTGCAGTGAATCTCTGATGTTAAACAGTATAGGCTTATCAGTTCCTCCCACATGCTCTTTCTCTGAAATGCAGACAGGCACTCAGACGGGACAGCAGAGATTACTGAGTGTAAACTGAGGTTCTGGCAGAGATAACAAACACAGTGTCTCATATGTACGCACACACGAACACACACCTGGCTGCCTCTCACATGACCCCTACAATAAAAATGTTAAATTCAGAAAATTCAAGAATTCCTAAATCTGAATTTCAATTATTTTTCTTCATTGATTGAACTAAAATGGAATTGACTTCAACACTGTGTTTACCATTGTGACCATACAAATATAATTTTTCCATTTGCAGAATACTTCATATCTCAATGGTTATGTCCCTATGTCCCTATGCAGCTCCGCACCGATGCTGAGAAGCGCTCCCTGGTGGAGAGTGGCCTGTCCTGGTACAGTGAGGATGCCAAGGCCGCACGCAAGATGGACGGGGGCAGCTACGAAACTGGGAGCCTCAAGACCGAGACCCCCAGCAAGTGGAGGAAGTCCTCGAGACCCATGGAGAGTGCTAGTGAGGACGCAGGGGTCAAAGGGGAACTGAGGAAGCCCCAGATCCTGGGTCAGCCAGGGAACTTTAATAAGAAGGGGCGCCACCCTCCTGTGGGCGTGACCTCACCCATTACCCACACCTCTCAGAGCGTGCTCAAAGTGGCAGGTCAGATTGAATAACATGTGTTATCTCTATCTCTGTCTCTCTCTCGTTCTGCCTCTCTCGCTCTGCCTCTCTTGCTCTGCCTCTCTCGCTCTGCCTCTCTCGCTCTGATTCTCTCGCTCTAAGGTCTTTCTCCCCTCTCTCTCTCAATTCAATTCAGTGTGCTTTTTATTGTCATGATGTAACAATGTACGTATTGCCAAAGCTTACTTTACAATATTAACATAATTAATAATAATAATCAACAGTAACAACAATAACCAAGGGTCAAAATAACCATACATTGAACAATAACAATAAGCATAAAGGACATGTCCAGGTTGCTTGGTCTGTCAGACACTGTCCCTGATCTTACGGCCGGCAGCAATGTAGTGCCCCGACCCAACAGCACATATAGCCTATCCTCATCAGAGAGGTCTTTGAAACATTGAATAAGGGGAAATGAAACTCTCTGTCTCGGGTTCTGCTGTAGTGAAGTGGTTGCACAGCCTTTGTTTTCTTGTGTCTACCCTTCTCAATGGCAAGCCTGTACTTTCTCAAGTTTTTTTTTATTTAAAATTTAAATATATTTTAATCCCATTTTCTCCCTAATTTCGTGATATCCAATTAGTAGTTACAGTCTTGTCTCATTGCTGCTTCTCGGGAGAGTCAAAGGTCGAGAGCCGTGTCCTCCAAAACACGACCCAGCCAAACCCCCCGGTTGCGGCCGGCTGCGACAGAGCCTGGCCTCAAACCAGGATCTATAGAGAACAGCTAGCACTTTTATGCAGTGCCCAACACCACTGCCCCACTTGGGAGGCCCCCATCAAGGGTTTTCTAAGATTTTGATCAGTAACCATGGTAACCATGGTCAAATAGTTTGCCACGGTGTATAGTCGATTTAGTCGATTTAGGGCCAGATAGCACAGCATTTTGGTTTGTGCTTGTGTTTCCCAATAAATAATGAGGTTTTGTTTGGACTGTGTTGTAATTTGTTTTGATCTGAATGACTGGAAGTTCTGGTCCTGAGGCTTCAGTGCGTTAGCAGAACAGGTTTGTGAACTCAGCCCCAGGACCAGCTGGATGAGGGGACTATATTTTTTGCTCAGCTCTTGGTATTGCAGGGCTTGGTAATGATATGAGAGGGGGTCACTGTATTTTAGATGTTTCTAAAACTGAATTGCTCTTTTTGGAGTTTATTAGTGGATATTGGCCTAACTCTGCCCTGCATGCATTGTTAGTAGTTTTCCTCGGGACACGTAGGAGAATCTTACAGAACTCTGCATGCACGTTTCAATGGGGTTTTTGTCCCATTGGTTGACATATTGTTTTGCAAGTTGACCCCCCACCTAGCTGCCATAAAGTGCAATTGGTTCAATCACACATTCAATTTGAGTTAGTTTTTTAATGGCGTAGAATGCCCTGCTTGTTTTGTCTCTCAGTTCATTCACTGCATCATTAATGTGCCCAGTTAAGCTTATTTTTAAACCTAAGTAATTGTAGTGTGTGCAGTACTATATATATTCTGTACCAATTGTGAACTTTGGTCTAATTCCCTGAGATCTGGATCTTCTCTGGAAAATCATTTATTTTAGTATTTTGGGTGTTTACTGCCAGGGCCCACGTCTCTCTCTCTCTCTCTCTCTACACTATACACCTTGCTGTTGGTCCAGTCCTGTTGAGTTGGGAGTAATTTAGCAATTTGATGATTATATTGAAATCATTATTCCAAGTGACTGCTATACAGGAAAGGGTTTTTACTGCTTGCATTCATAAAGAGGGTGTTTGTGTTAAAGTAGAAGTATGAATGGCGTGACATCTTCGGGGGAGGAAACATGATTGTTAACTTGTTTTGCAAGATATCTTTGTCGTCCATAACCTCCCCTAAATGGATTCCACATGGAGAGTAGCCACGGCCAGCAGATATCTGCTTGATACCAAATGAAATGTTGAAAGTCAGTGCCAGAGTTTGATTGGAAGGCCTAGTACTGTACAAGAACACTGAGAAGAAATGCCAGTGTATTCCATACAGAACAAGGATCATCTCTTTGGGTTTCTCTCTTGGTTAATCTTCCCATGCTTCTTATCAAAGACAAACTCACTGTAAAACACTGTCTGTGAAGCATTCTTTGTCTTATATCTCCCTCTCTAACTTTGAGGATCAGCTGTCAGAGCAGCTTACCGATCACTGTACCTGTAGACAGCCAATCTGTAAATAGCACACCTAACTACCTCATCCCCATATTGTTATTTATCTTCTTGCTCTTTTGCACCCTAGTATCTCTACTTGCACATCATCATCTGCACATCTATCACTCCAGTGTTAACGCTAAATTGTAATTATTTCGCTTCTATTGTCTATTTATTGCCTTACCTCCCTACTGTTCTACATTTGCACATACTGTACATATATTTTTTTCAATTGTGTTATTGACTGTACGTTTGTTTATGTGTAAGTCTGTGTTGTTGTTTTTGTCGCACTGCTTTGCTTTATCTTGGCCAGGTCGCAGTTGTAAATGAGAACTTGTTCTCAACTGGCCTACCTGGTTAAATGAAGGGGGAAAAAATGTATAATGAATTTGAACATATTTTCGCTCCATACCTGAGTTTGAGGACTACACATACCACATTAAACTTTATGGGCAGTATCAGTAGGAAAAGGACATTTAAACAGCAACAAAAGGTTTCCTTTCCAACAGTACAAAGTGCAGTATGGCATTTCAAATGGCGGGTGTGTGACTTTTTTCTTAATGAACTCTTTTTTTTAAATCATATTTTTCTCTGATTCATAGTTCAAGTAAAAATGCACATTTTTCAGACTAAGACGTAGTAGCAAGAGTGTGCAGCAGTGGAGGCTGCTGAGGGGAGGATGGCTCTTTATAATGGCTGGAATGGAGTACAATGGCTGGAATTTAGTGAATGGAATGGTATCACACAATTTCCATACCATTCCATTCACTCCATTTCATCCATTATTATGAGCCGTCCTCCCCTCAGCAGCCTCCACTGGTGTGCAATGTAGTGCATTACCTTTTATTCAGCCTAAAGCCAGTTCTGTGGATCTATTGTTTGCTAGTAATGAAATGCAGTGGATTACAATGATGTGTAGTGACTCATCCATCTGATCACAGCAATAATGTTGTGTTTAGGGGTTATTTAATTCCTCGCAATCGAATTATGATTGAACAATAGAGGAAACAATCAAACTGCAGTTCAATTTCCTGACTGATGCAATTTATTGTAATGCCCTCGACCGCTTATTCGTCTGATTAATGTGGCTGATTAGGAGGCTCTATGTTTTTTGGCATCATTCTCTGGGCTGAAAATGCAGTCTTGTGATATTCCCAAACAGACACTATTTTCTTTTTAATTTCCCCAATCAGTTATGCTGCTTTACATGTCTGATTGTATCTTGAATTCCATTGATGGTGTCCAATTGAGGCTATGTCACATGGGAAAGACTGGCAGCTATTTTACTGCTCTTTGCTTTTGCTTTCTTAACTAACCTTTACCTTTTCTCCCTGACTGAGTGACATGCACTGTTACTTTATAACGCCTCTGTTATTCCTGAAGAGTCTATTGACGCGCCCGTTCGTCAATCTAAGTAACATAATTTAAACAAATAGCCATTAAAATGTGTCAGTTTAAGCTAGAGAAATAATTTTCCATGGGCAGCAGGAAATAATTTTCCATGGGCAGCAGGAAATCATTTTCCATGGGCAGCAGGAAATCATTTTCCATGGGCAGCAGGAAATCATTTTCCATGGATGTTCAATCCACTGATATCATCCTTCCACACCTGCGGTGGAAGGTGGCCGGGATACAGAGGTGTTTGTCAGACCACGAGGCATCCAGAAAATCAGCCTTCTGATGAAAATGTCTTTAGCGTCCGAACAGTTTGCCCTACAAACTAAAATGACCACTCTATGGAAAGATGAGACCCACACGATCACAATGGGAAGTCGGTTCAGCCGATGTGACAGCTTCTGTCTGCAGGTACCGAACCGTTTGGGCTACAAACTATTATGATCCCACTATGGAAAGGGGATATTCTGCTTTTCTGCTAACCCTCACAAATGTCATGAGACTCATCTGAAGGAAACCCGGGACCCGTGTAAAACGCGAATGGGAGTATGAAGGTAGTGTTGTAACAAAAAAAAAGGGGTTAAATATGTGTCTAAAAAACAAAAATATTTCCTGTGCTTTCTTGTATCTCCTAAATATAGGACAGACACTCCTTATGATCCTTCCTTATGATCGTTTTTTACTGTCTGTATTGCCATTTATGAATGTGTTTGTTCTGTCTGTATTGCCATTTATGAATGTGTTTGTTCTGTCTGTATTGCCATTTATGAATGTGTTTGTTCTGTCTGTATTGCCATTTATGAATGTGTTTGTTCTGTCTGTTTTGCCATTTATGAATGTGTTTGTTCTGTCTGTATTGCCATTTATGAATGTGTTTGTTCTGTCTGTATTGCCATTTATGAATGTGTTTGTTCTGTCTGTTTTGCCATTTATGAATGTGTTTGTTCTGTCTGTATTGCCATTTATGAATGTGTTTGTTCTGTCTGTATTGCCATTTATGGATGTGTTTGTTCTGTCTGTATTGCCATTTATGAATGTGTTTGTTCTGTCTGTTTTGCCATTTATGAATGTGTTTGTTCTGTCTGTATTGCCATTTATGAATGTGTTTGTTCTGTCTGTATTGCCATTTATGAATGTGTTTGTTCTGTCTGTATTGCCATTTATGAATGTGTTTGTTCTGTCTGTATTGCCATATATGAATGTGTTTGTTCTGTCTGTATTGCCATTTATGAATGTGTTTGTTCTGTCTGTATTGCCATTTATGAATGTGTTTGTTCTGTCTGTATTGCCATTTATGAATGTGTTTGTTCTGTCTGTATTGCCATTTATGAATGTGTTTGTTCTGTCTGTATTGCCATTTATGAATGTGTTTGTTCTGTCTGTATTGCCATTTATGAATGTGTTTGTTCTGTCTGTATTGCCATTTATGAATGTGTTTGTTATTCAATGTGTTTCTATGGGCTATAGTATAGTAATAAATACCAAATTAAATAAAACAAATGTATACCTACAGGGGTCCTAAAATGATCCATGGTGTGACCATATGTTAGCTTAGTCGACCCCCCAATAATGCATGCATTTATAAATGTGTCTGGAAAACATTTTTGTGACTTGTACATGTCAAGTTTCCAGAATAATATGAATGCACAAGTTACAGAGTGCGATTAATAAAAACTAAGCCTTTCCCTAATTTTGTCAGTCACCAAAGTATTTGCCCATTGCATTTCATTACGTCTTGGTCAAGGGCCCAGTTTGTCACACAGACATGTCTGCAGTACCTCTGAGATGTTTGTGGCTGTATGTTGGTGACTAGTTGTCTTCATCTAGGGAACATTAACCATCTCTAAGTAAATACACATGTTTCTTGTTATATACAGCTGCTTTTATGTGACCAAGTAGCCATTAAGCCATAGGGTACGGTTCTGGTCGTCCAACATTAGTAATGATGCTGTCATCCACATCCAGCCAGTTGACTGATGCTTTCTTTCACTCTTGATCTATATGCAATGGTCCACTTTCAGCTCTACTCATTATTACAGCTGGTAGCTGACTAATCATGACTAATGATAATGGTATGGTTGAATCTAATCTCTCTCAATTCAAGGGCTTTATTGGCATGGGAAACATATGTTAACATTGCCAATGCAAGTGAAGTAGATAATAAACAAAAGTGAAATAAAACTTTTTTTTTTACATTAAACATTACATTCACAAAAGTTCCAAAAGAATGAAGACATGTATCTCTCTCTCTCTCTGCAGCACCAAAGAGTGACCACAGGGCGGTGGACAAGACAAAGATGTCTGTGAAGGCTGCTGGGCTGCAGCGATCTCGTTCTGACGCCGGGAGGGATCATCTTCCGCAGAACCGGGAACTCCGCAAGCCCCCATCCGGCCTGGTCAAGCCCTCTGCCGGGGCCTCGTTCGGCTACAAGAGGCTCCCGACCACCAGCACTGCCACCGTAATGACAGCAGGGGGCAGTACCATCTCTGGTGGCTCTGCCACCTTGGGCAAGATGCCCAAGTCTTCTGGCATCCCAGTGAAGCCTCTGGGAGTTGGAGGAGGAGGAGGAAGAGTGGGACGTAAGAATAGCTTTGACGCCACCGGCAGTGAGGAGGGGGGCTTCCTGGGGCCCAGCGCCCGTAACAGCCTCCAGTACCGCAGCCTGCCACGCCCCGCCAAGTCCAGCACCCTCAGCCTGATCGGCCGCCCTGGGTCGGCCCGGCCCGCCAGCAGCTGCATGGACCCCGGCATGCTCAGCCTGAAGCCTATCTCCATGGCCTGCCCCGGCCCCAGGGGGAAAGAGACTGGCAGTGGAAGCACTAAGGGGGGCAGTCGAGGAGGGAGCACAGGCCCTGTCAACCAGACAGACAGGGAGAAGGAGAAGGAGAGGGCTAAGGCCAAGGCAGTGGCGTCTGATATGGGCTCCCTGTGTGGCTCTCTGAAGATGGCAGACTGTCAGGGTGATTCTACTGGGGAGACTAGCGCCAAACTGCATGGGCTGCGTAGGGCCAGCAGCAGCAAATACCCTGAGCTCTCATCACCCACCACTCAGAGGTAAAGTCACCATCCAGATACATTCCTACAGTACATTAAAATTGTGCAATTTTTAGTTACAGTACTCCTTTTGCGGTGGTTTGGGGTTTATAGAACCAGCTACATATATTACTCTGTTAGTGTCGACCCAGTTTGCTCAGCTGAATGTTCTAAGATATTTTAGGAAGAGTTACTGTGTAATTTTTTTAACTACTCAAACCGCTTTATAGACATAAGAGAACAACACAGCAAGAAAACAAGTCACTGTCATTTTGCGTGCCGTGTTTTCATGTCTTTTTCATGCCAGGCCTGAGAACAAGTCCAGAAAAGCAGCGTCTCTGGAGCCTTCGCGGTTCTGGATGGTGCTGGATCTGACATTCTGTGTCTCATGTCTAATTCATAGGATGCTGAGCTGCAAATCTCTGGGTCGGCCTCCCAGCCTGGCACACCTGGACAAGGTCAACTCCAACAGCCTGGACTCGTGCGTGACCATTCAGGACCTCCCTCCTAAAGTGCCCCCCTACTCCAAGCTCCAGGACCTGGCTGGGTCCGTGCCACACAGCACCATCCCCCGGGGCATCACCCCCAGCCCAGCACCCATCCTGCACCTCGACTCCCCCAGCTGCTACCCCAACCAGACCCTGTCCATGGGCGGCTCTCCGCTGCTCTACCCCAAACTGTCTGGCCTACACCGCAGCATGGAGTCACTTCCCCTCACCATGAGTGTTCCTCCCAGTGGAGGATATATCAGGGCAGAGTCCAGAGACAGGGACAGGGACAGCTACAGAGACAGGGACAGGGAGGAGACGAGGAGCACAGGGACCTGGGGTGCTGGGAGCAGGACCTCCCTCAATCTCCCAGACAGGTGGGTCTAGACAGGAGCAAGACCCTGATGATGAGGTGGAATAGGTTTCGGAACCCTGTACTTCACTAGTCAGTATCTGTATGTAGGAACATACTATGATCAAACTGTTGCCATCTTTCTACTGCATCTGAAATATTATTAATAACAAGATGTTCTACTATCATTGATTGTTTGATTGCAGAAAAGGTAATTATTGTTGTCTTGTTCTTTCTCTACAAGTTTGCAAACAGACAGGAACACCTTACCCAAGAAAGGATTAGGGTATGTCAAGTAAGTTTTTCATTGTTTTATGACACATTTGCTGTATCCAATGTACAAATGATGTAGTATATTTTTCTCGTCCGAGGCACATGTTTAATTGTTGCTTTCTTCTCCATGCCCTGCTCCAGTCGCTACAGCTCTGGTCTGTCAGAGGATCAGTCGGAGGGGAAGGAGAGGCGTCACTCTCACACCGCAGTGAGCCTGATGGAGAGCGAGAGCCCCCCTCAGCTGCCATCGCCCACCCACATTCCCCACCTCTCCTCTGGCAAGGCTGTCCTCACTAACGTGGGTGAGTCTCAGTCTACTGCACCTTTATCCATCCACAGCCCTGCGGGTCTGAAGACTGACTGGAACTCTAAACTCTCATTCAGACTAATCTTCCTGGTGGTCTGTATTTCAACACAGATACATTTGAAAGGTTTAAGGCACAGGATGAAAGCAGCAGTAACAGCCCGGCAGCAGCGGATGCATTTACTTTGAGTCCGTGTGATGTTAGTCGTGTTGAATTATAGAAACACACAACGCTCCTTTAGTATGAGCCTGTGAATACAGTAAATGTGTATCCACTGAAGTACATTAACACCCTGTTGACGTTATAGTTCCTGTGAATACAGTAAATGTGTATCCACTGAAGTACATTAACACCCTGTTGACGTTATAGTTCCTGTGAATACAGTAAATGTGTATCCACTGAAGTACATTAACACCCTGTTGACGTTATAGTTCCTGTGAATACAGTAAATGTGTATCCACTGAAGTACATTAACACCCTGTTGACGTTATAGTTCCTGTGAATACAGTAAATGTGTATCCACTGAAGTACAATAACACCCTGTTGACGTTATGGTTCCTGTGAATACAGTAAATGTGTATCCACTGAAGTACATTAACACCCTGTTGACGTTATAGTTCCTGTGAATACAGTAAATGTATATCCACTGAAGTACATTAACACCCTGTTGACGTTATAGTTCCTTTGAATACAGTAAATGTATATCCACTGAAGTACATTAACACCCTGTTGACGTTATAGTTCCTATGAATACAGTAAATGTATATCCACTGAAGTACATTAACACCCTGTTGACGTTATAGTTCCTGTGAATACAGTAAATGTATATCCACTGAAGTACATTAACACCCTGTTGACGTTATAGTTCCTGTGAATACAGTAAATGTATATCCACTGAAGTACATTAACACCCTGTTGACGTTATAGTTCAGAAATGGTTCTAATCATATTCAGAACTAATCAAGTTACATAGTTAAATATTTATTTTATAGTTAAGATTTGGCTGTGTCAGTAAAATGTGATGATCTCTTATGTGTGTACTGATGAAGCGTGAATAGGCAGGAGATATAAAAGACGCTCTGAGTAAAGCAATGCTATGTATGTGTATACATACTGTATATCACTTTAACTGTTTGTGGAACCTGAGTGTCTCCTTACACTGAGTCATCAGGGTGAGGTTCCCCTCGGGAGTGTGTGTGTGTGTCGGTGTTTGCGTGTGAGTGACTGAGTGTGAGTGAGTGCAGGTATGTGTGAGTGAGTGCAGGTATGTATGAGTGTGTGTGAGTATGTAGTGTACGTGCGTGCCTCATACAGTTTCTGTGCCAGCCTGCCTCTTACTCATGCCAACTTTCCTGCCCTCCCAGTTGCCCCCATCCCGAGCGGTGCCCCCAGGATAACCCGCTCCAACAGTATCCCCACCAACGACATGTCCTTCGACCTGTATGGCACCTCTCCACTGGGCAGCACCATGTCACTGGCCGACCGGCCCAAGAGCATGATGCGCTCTGGATCCTTCCGCGAGCCTGGGGATGACTGTGAGACAGCTAGCACATGTAAGTAACCTGTATACAAATATATCATTTCATTTCTAAAGCTGGCCTATATGGCTCCATTTCTATGGCTATCCCTATGGCTCCATTTCTAAAGCTGGACCCTATGGCCCCGTTTCTATGGCTAGCCTTATGGCTCCATTTCTAAAGCTGGACCCTATGGCTCCGTTTCTATGGCTAGCCCTATGGCTCCATTTCTAAAGCTGGACCCTATGGCTCCGTTTCTATGGCTAGCCCTATGGCTCCATTTCTAAAGCTGGAACCTATGGCTCCATTTCTATGGCTAGCCCTATGCCTCCATTTCTAAAGCTGGACCCTATGGCTCCGTTTCTGTTGCTAGCCCTTTGGCTCCATTTCTATGGCTGGCCCATGTTGGCTTATCCTTCTTCTACTGAGGCCCTCAGTTAATAAAGAAACCAGGTTTGAGGTAAGCTCCATTTCAATTCAGGAAATTCATTGAAATTCCAATAGCGAAGGTGGATAAAGATGTAATAAATGATAGTATGACGTCTTCGTTTGATCACTATCCACAGACTTTTTAAACTACTGCGTGATATGGTTCAATGTGCCTATAAATCAGCACCCGTGCCCGTGTTGAAGCTTGAATTGGGATTATGTATATTGTGCAAATGAACATACAACAACATTGTAACGGAGAGCACTGTACAATACGGAGAACTTAGAAAATTTGGCGTTTGTGGTGTGTACATGGGGACCGCCATCTTTATGCACCTTCACCATTTCCATTTGAGTGACTGTTGAGTTTTCATGACTTGAGATTTCTATTTATTCACTCCCTGAATCGACTAAAGGGAAACTGATCTTATTCCAACCCTGTGGAACACATTCCCGTGATGTTGCAGGCCCCCAGCCTAGACAACCCTCCAATGGTCTCCTTGAGGCTGTGTTCTCAATACAGAGAGAGAGAGGAAGCGAGAGAAAGAGAGAGTGCCTCCATGTTACTGTAGATGTGCGTTATGTAAAGGTGTAATGAGGTGACCCAGTTCTCTCTGTCACTCCTCTATAATCATTCATCTCTTCTTCAACATTGTCAGCGTTGAGTTATGTTTTATGTTGTTTTCTATGAAGTACTTATATACTGCCACAGGTCAACTGTAATTCATACCTTGTTGTACATGTATCTACACTCACAGTAGCAGGTTTACTGGCTATAAAGTATTTTTTTTACAGATCTGAATACGATAGATTAATCACTTTGTAGCATATTCTGTGAAGTGTGAATATGGCATATGTCAGTATTAAACCAGTATTCTGCTCTCTCTGTCTCTTTCTGTGTTTTCTCTCTCTACCCATTTCAGTCCATGGCTCTGTCCTCTCCTTGGCATCAAACACTTCATCCAACTATTCCTCGGTGAGTACTATACTTATTAAATCATCCAGAAACAGTTATTGGGCTCAGCTGTTGTGTGCCTACAGGATATACTTTCACGATTATAACAGTTGGTCCCTTCACAATGACATGACTGTGTGTGATATAGGCCTGGCCTGCCAACTGTAGAAATACAACCATGTAGTGTTTCTCTCTTGGATTAAAAACATGCCTGAAGTGAGGTGTGCCATGCCATGAGGTGTGACATGTTGTGCCATGTCATTGATGAGTTCCAGAGCTGTCAACGACAACTTTTTACCTCAAAACATGGGCTTTTCTCTCCTTTTCCAACTTTGTCCAAGGTTTATAGATTACTTCATTGTTTACCCAGCTCTTTACCATTATGTTTACATTATATGTATGTTTATATAAAGGGGTTTGACTGCTACTGATGCACAAACACATGCCAGATAACAATTCACAATTGGTGTCCTTATATAATTCCTATAGGCCAGGGGTCCCCAATATAAGCCAGGGGTCGCCAATATAGGCCAGGGGTCCCCAATATAAGCCAGGGGTCGCCAATATAGGCCAGGGGTCCCCAATATAGGCCAGGGGTCCCCAATATAGGCCAGGGGTCCCCAATATAGGCTAGGGGTCCCCAATATAGGCCAGGGGTCCCCAATATAGGCCAGGGGTCCCCAATATAAGCCAGGGGTCCCCAATATAGGCCAGGGGTCCCCATTATAGCATAGGGGTCCCCAATATAAGCCAGGGGTCCCCAATATAGGCCAGGGGTCCCCAATATAGGCCAGGGGTCCCCAATATCAGCCAGGGGTCCCCAATATAGGCCAGGGGTCCCCAATATAGGCCAGGGGTCCCCAATTACATTCAGCCACGGGCCAATTTTTCCTTGAATAGATGGTCCAGAACCTAGTTTTAAATCATTTGTACACTGCAAATTGACCGCAAGACACCCAAACAGATATTGTTTTATAGGGATACGATCACATATGCCTATCTATTTATGCGTAGGAATACTTGGGAACACATTTCCTAAATTAAAATCACTTTAACCTGATTTCCTGGTGAGTTTATGGTCTTTTCATGTCCAACAACGAAAAGTATTAAAACAATTATAATAATTCCCGCAGGCCGAATTTGGGTAACCCTGCTATTCTACCCTGCTTTTACCCTGCTGAACTCCTATAGGATGCAGTCTGAACCCATTACCCTCTGTAAACCCAGGATAGTGCCTTCAACCTAAGGCCAGACTTACAGAGCTACTGTGAAACTACCTTAACCAACCGTATCATCCACTGCCCCCAAGTCCACTCTCCCAAGTTCTCTCTCCCAAGTTCACTCTCTCTCTTTCTTGTTGTTTCTTCTTTCCGTCCTACTATGCTCTCTAAGACCGAGGAGCGGATACAAGGAGAGGTAAGGCTGATCTGCTGTTCCACTCTCGCCTTGTCTTCATCTTCCAAATATCATCTCATTCGCTTTCGTCCATCCGTACTGTTCACGTCCATCCATTCAGGGCTTTAGGATCTGAAACATTGTTGTTTTCCAGTGTTTTTAATTGATTTATTTAGCATGTTCAGAGTAACTCGACATGCAGTGACATTGCTATACAGCAACCATGTGTCTATTGTTTTTCATCAAGTTTCCTACTTTATAATCTCATCCTCTCCCATCCGGAAAACATTATATTAATTTACATTTTTTATAAGCTTACTTTGTGTCATGCACCTTACCCAGCCAAAACCCAATGCCATACATCACCATACAGTGTAAGGTGCTTTGAGATGTGGGGAAAAGCACAGTATGGAGTTATGTTAAATTATATGTTTTCCTGCACTGCCTGTCTAAAGGACCTTGTTGTTGTCATTTTCTTCACAGCAAATCCGCAAGCTGAGACGCGAGCTGGAGAACTCCCAGGAAAAAGTGGCCAACCTGACTACCCAGCTGTCTGCCAACGTATGTAGAACATGCTTCTCACGTTTCAACCTCTGAGCCTCTATATGGTGGCCATATTTGTTTCTGGGGTTATCTAGTCTTGAGTTGCTAGGTGCACGTTGCATTGTTATGTAGCCTAAGTCTGGCCAAATCAAAACTATGGTACTGTATGCTATTATTTTATGGTTGGCTAAATGACAATGGAGTTGGCTAAAGCAGCAACCGGTCTGGCTAGAATGGACATGAAGCTTCTTATGATGGGATTAAGGGCAGCCATTTTGGTCAGGGAGTTGGTCAACCATGGTTTGCCAGTGCTGTGATAAGATATTCTCCAAAATCATGAATTTGAAGAATGTATCTGCACTGTATGTTTGTTAGCTAACTAGGCAGCCAGTTTTAGAGGAATAATTCCATACATTTTTCAAATTAACTGCCAACATGCCAACATTCAAACAATGCAGTCAATCCGCAGCCATACACTGACTGAAATCAGCTGATGATAAGACTTAGATTTAGGACTTGGGTGGCAGGTAGCGTGTTAAAGTGGTTAGAGTGTTTGGCCAGTAACTGAAAGGTTGCTAGATTGAATCCCCAAGCTGACAAGGTATAAGTCTAACAAGGCATTTAACACACTGTTCCTAGGTCGTCATTGTAAATAAGAATTTGTTTTTAACTGACTTGCCTAGTTAAATAAAGATTAAATAAAAAAAATAGACAAGTTGTAAATGCAACAAGTACTGATATTGTATTATATAATAACACTCACAGCTATCCAAGAAAACAAAATATTGGACATTTATGGTCTGTATAAAATTATATGACAATATTTTAGGTTATATTATATTATTATATTACACAATTTCTGATATATCACATGCCTTTTATTTTCTTGCATAAATCAAATCTGGATTATGCCTCTACTGCTAATCATTTCTATTAGACTGGGTTTGGATTTCTCCCTGGCTGTCTGTCATTTTCACCTAATTTATTATGTGCCTATGACACACCTTTGTTCCACCATGATTCCATGATGTTCTACCATGATTCTATTAGGATTGATTGTGAGAGTCTCCGTCAATAGCAGCCTCACAACTTGTCCCATACTACGGTAGCAGCATCCATAACAAACCCATTTCTTAATGTCTGTTTTGGGACATACATTATGATGGATGGATGTCTCTGGATGCCAGACATTATTAATTATAAAACATGAGAGGTGATGATGGGGTTTTTGCCACACTAGCCAACACAAAAACCATGTCTGAAAAATGATGATATATTGATAAAGATATTATGAAGCTATTTAGAGTGCCTGAATCGTCAGGCGTTGATTACTCTGATGTTGAGCTACGATAGGAAAACATGCCGTAGAGGGTGAGATCAGAAATGGTGCTGGCTGTGATAGAGGCATAAATCTATCTGTGACTTTATTGCCCAGTGTTGAAAGCATAGAATGCAATCTAACTCGCTGACCAAAAACCACTCAATGATAATGTTAATAATTCTATAGTTGTGTATTGGTTAGTTAGAGTTTGGTTCCAGAGTTTTCCCTGGCCATGTGACCTTACTAGGACAAATCCCCTGGCCATAGTTGTAGTCACTGTGCAGGTAGGTAACCATAACCTCTCCTGGAGGGGCTATACTCTTTACCTCAGCCTGACACTCCTGCTATCAGATGCTTCATACAGTATATTACATGTGTTAAGAGAGTGAGTGAAATTCTGCCGCCATGCACTGTATTTGTTGAAAGAGACCATTTTCTCAAGGCTGTGGAGATACCAGTCTAAAACCAAAACTTTATTTTCAGGAAATTCACTTGATTACTATGTGTTGCATGTTGTTTTAGCGAGTCAAAGTGCACTACAGTACTAACACTATCCATTGGCAATACCCTTTAACATGCTCCAACCCTCTGACCTGAGTATGTTACTGATACTGTGTGATTGAATGTGAGATGAACACAGACCTTGGTTCAGTAATAATACATTAATTAACAGTATTTATAAACAACTAATAAAAAATTATTGAATATGTTTTGCTTCAGCCCTTACCCACTGTGTTGTTATCTTTATCATGTGTTAAATTGTAGGATGTTGCTCTTAACTGTAGTTGATTATTACTGTAATAATATTGAATAGCCAGCCCTCTGGCCCAATGTCTGTGTCTGTGTGTGTCTAGGTTGTGCGTGCATGTGAATGTGTGCAAATAGTGTGACCCCGCCTAATGCCACTGTCCATCTCTCCTCCACTGTTGGCTGTATTGACTGCTGGTTCTGGAATCTCTGCTGCCCCCTGCCTGCTGGCCGCTGACCCACACCTCTGGATACTGGGTGTAGCAGCTAGGACAGGTTTGTTGGAATGTCTGTTGCTTCCAGATCCCTCCTCCGTTCTTCGCTGTCACATGATTCTTTGATCGCCCATCCCGTCCCGCTTGACTGACAGGCTAACCCGGTGATACGGTTCCTGTCTGAGTCACTGTGTGGTGCCGCCAGCTAGGTCTCGACATCTACCTTTAAGCATGTCTATAATAGCATAAAAAAAGCAGACATTGAATATCCCTTTTAGCATGGTGAAGTTATTAAATGCACTTTGGATGGTGTATTAATACACCCAGTTACTTGAAAGACACAGGCATACTCCTTAACTCAGTTGCCGGAGACAAAGGAAACTGCTCAGGGATTTCACCATGAGGCCCATTTAAAACCGAGTATAATGGCTGTGATAGGAGAAAACCGAGGATGAATCAACAACATTGTAGGTACTCCAAAATACTAACCTAAATAACATAGTGAAACGAAGGGAGCTTGTACAGAATACAAATACTCTGAAACATGCATCCTGTTTGCAATAAGGCACTAAAATAAAAAAATACACATGTGGCAAAGAAATGAAATGTACGTCCTGAATATAAAATGTTTGGGGCAAATCCAACACAACACGTCACTGAGTACCACTCTTCATATTTTCAAGCATGGTGGTGGCTGCATCATGCTATGGGTATGCTTTTCATTGGCAAGGACTGGATAGTTTTTAAGGATAAAAATAAACAGAATAGAGTTAAGCACAGGCAAAATCCTAGACGAAAACCTGGTTCACTCTGCTTTCCAACATACACAGGGAGATGAATTCACCTTTCAGCAGGACAATAACCTACAACAAAAGGCCAAATATATTCTGGTGTTGCTTACCAAGATGACATTGAATGTTCCTGAGTGGTGTAGTTACAGGTTTGACTTAAATGGTCTTAAAAATCTATGGCAAGACTTGAAAATGGCTGTCTAGCAATGATCAACATCCAACTTGACAGAGCTTCAAGCTTAAAAAAATTATAATGAGCAAATATTGTAAAGTCTGGGTGTGCAAGGCTCTTAGAAACTTACCCAGGAATAGTCAGAGCTGTAATCACTGCCAATGGTGATTCCAACATGTATTGACTCAGGGTTGTGAATACATATTTAAATGAGATTTTTCTGTACTTCATTTGCTAAAAATTCTAAAAATGTGTTTTCACTTTGTTATTATGGGGTGTTGTGTGCAGATGGGTGAGAAATATATTAATGTAATCCATTTTGATTCCAGGCTGTAACACAATGACATAATAAGTCAATGTGTATGAGTACTTTCTGAAGACACTGTATCTACAAATACCATATAAGTGAAAACATCTGGCTGTAGATATTGTTACCATATTAAATTGCAGCCACACACACCACTATGCGAGTTCATTTTAGCCACTAAGCAGATGCTCTCATCTAGAGCGATTTACAGGAGCAATTAGGGTTAAGTGCCTTGCCTAAGGGCACACCAACAGATTTTTCACCAAGTCAGCTCAGGGATTCCAACAAGCAACCTTTCGGTTACTGGCCCAATGCTCTTAACCGCTAGGCTTTCTGCCACCGTTCAGAAAGGTCTCCCATGCTACTGTACACACGCTTGGAGAGGCCTGTGCCCCAGTACTATACTCCAGTTATCCCTCGCTCGCCCTCCCCCTCCTCTCCTCCATTTCTTTCATCTTCCTCACCTTCCACAGCTGTCCAAACCTTCACCACTCCCGCTCCTCCTGGAGAAGGCCATTTGCTTGATGTGTAGTATGCCTGTGGTGCAGTGACTCACCTCTGTGTCCTCTCTCTCTCTCCCTCCCTCTCCACCTACTCTCTCTTTACCCTATCTCTCTCTCTCTCTCTCTTCCTCCCTCTCTACCACCTCTCTCTTTACCCTATCTCTCGCTCTCTCTCCCTCCCTCTCTACCTCCTCTCTCTACCCTACCTCTTCTCTTTCTTTCTTTCTTTCTTTCTTTCTTTCTTTCTTTCTTTCTTTCTTTCTTTCTTTCTTTCTTTCTATCTCTCTCTCTCTCTCTCCCTCCCTCCCTCCCTCTCTACCACCTCTCTACCCTACCTCTTCTCTCTCTCTCTCTCTCTCTCTCCCTCTCTCTCTCTCTCTCTCTCTCTCTCTCGTTGAAGGCTAATTTGGTAGCAGCGTTCGAGCAGAGCCTGCAACTGATGACGTCACGTCTACAGACCCTGTCGGTCAGCCAGGAGCAGAAGGTACCGGTAAATGCAGCTGCATTATGCTACCGTCTCTTACATTTGTTTACTTTCAGAAACTTCAGTGGAGCTGAGTTTTGTTCTATTAATTTACTATCCAGCTATTTCCAATCAATGTAAAATAAATGTTTATTATTCATAACTCTTTCTAGTTTACTATAATTAGATGTAGCAAACATCCAGTATTTTCTGGTTGTGAGAAATTAATAAAAAAACATGTGTGTGGGGAATTCATATTAACCTACAGTTTTTCAAACAAATGAACCAATTTACTTTTGCTCAATGAAAATCTGAGAGCATAGTGAGCCTAGAGTGTAGACAGTCCGACCTCATCAGTGTGCGTTGACAGTCTAACGTACCACAACAACCCCTGAGCCTGATCCACCAGACCCCCCCCGGCACCATCTAACTGCTGTGTCATCCTGTTAGAGAGCAGAGGACAGGGACTCAGCACCGCTGCCATTGGTCCTCCTGGCAGGAAATGAAATCTAGTCAAAGCTTGACATGGTGCTAAGGTTGTGTTCTCACAAGCCACTCAACACGATCCTTCAAACCTTCAGGACCTCCGAGACACCATAGAAATTCCATAGTCAATCCCCATCTGATATTGCTCGTTCTGATATTCATTCATTTCTTCTTCTCTTTTGGGGGGATTATAGACACTGCGCTGCTGGAACTAGAAACATGAGCATTTCGTTGCACCTGCTTTAACATCTGCTTATCTGTGTACACAACAAATACTGTAAATGTTGATTTGATTAGGATTCATCTATCAGCGCTGTTCTATTGAGTTTTGGAGAATTCCCAGATTCCTGCTTAATCACTTCTGATTCCGAGATTCTTCCAACCAGGATTTCTGGAAAATCTGGTCATTTTGAGAAAGTTCCCAGAGACAATTAACATTTTGTCAGTGTGTTTATGTATTGAGTCTGTTTCCCCGTAGGACTCTGAGCTGACTGATCTGAAGGAGACCATAGAGATCCTGAAGACGAAGAACACAGAGGCCCAAGATATCATCCATGTGGCCCTCAGCAACCCTGAAATCCCTCCTGAAGGTAGACAGCCAACCAAAGGCCTAAAGTTATTTTATCATAATCACTCCCCACATACCTTCTCTCTCTCCTCTTCCCTCTCAAGAACCATTTTGATCTCTCTCTTCTCTACTTTCACCAGTAAATATTCACAGGATGGTTTTTCAATACCGTCAAACTATTGTCAAAATACCGTCAAAAATATTCCCGTAGCTGAGGAGTGCTCAACTCCATTCTCTTATAACGAGGCGGAGTTGAGTTTGACACCCTGTCATATTTGCTAGCATCAACATTCAGTGACCATCAGTCGATACTCCCGGGAAGAGAAAAGGATGGTGTGAAGATGTGAAAATCTGGAGACCGCCCAACCCTTATTCACCCTCCTCACTAGCTCCTCTCTCCACAACAGTTCTTCTCTCTAGCTCCTCTCCTCCCTCCAGAACAGTTCTTCTCTCTAGCTCCTGTCTCCAGAACAGTTCTTCTCACTAGCTCCTGTCTCCAGAACAGTTATTCTCACCAGCTCCTCTCCTCTCTCCAGACAGTTCTTCTCACTAGCTCCTCACCTCTCTCAGAACAGTTGTTCTCTCTAGCTCCTCTCCTCTCTCAATAACTTCTCCCTAGCTCCTCTCTTCTCTCCAGAACTTCTCCCTAGCTCCTCTCCTATCTCCAGAACAGTTCTTCTCACAATCTCCTCTCCTCTCCTCTGTCCAGAACACTTATTTTCACTAGCTCCTCTCCTCTCTCCAGAACAGTTCTTCTCAATAGTTCCTCTCCTCTGTCCAGATCAGTTCTTCTCACCAGCTCCTCTTGTCTCTCCAGAGCTTCAGATGAAGAGGCAGAACTCGTCCGAGAGCATCTCCAGCCTGAACAGTATCACCAGCCACTCCAGCTTGAGCAGTCTGAAGGAGCAGGAGGCCAAGAAGAAGAAGAAGAGCTGGGTGAGAGCACAGAACCGCCTGCTGTAAATAGAATAGATCATTAGAATTAGGATTCTTATTGAGATCCTGGTTCTATGAGAGAACCCACTCACTGTGGCCAGGGTAGTGGTACTGTCTTGCCGAATTCAGTACCAGAAATGGTCTGGAGTTTCTCTGTCTCTCTGTGTCTCTCTCTCTCTCTCTCTCTCTCTCTCTCTCTCTCTCTCTCTCTCTCTCTCTCTCTCTCTCTCCCTCTCTCTCTCTCTCTCTATGTATTTCATTCAGGTCTTTGAGGTGGAGGTGAGTAGTAGATATTGTGAGAGCTGCAAGTCCTCCCGCCCTCCATACCTCCCTCCCTCCCTCAGCCATTCTTGTTAAGATATTTGGAAGCTGTCTAATTTCTAATCTCATATTAAACCTAGCTAACTCCACTTCATTCACTAACTGTATGTTACATAAGCATACCATTTACGTTAAATATATGCCAGATAAATTATTCCTAAATCACAAGTAAATAAATCATTAACAAATTGAATTCAGATGTTCTCAAAACCTGCAGTTAAATTCTGTTTGGTTCAGTGTCAGAGAAGTGATATATAGATTTTTTCTGTCAGATGACAATATAAACTTTTTGTGATTGATTTATTGTCACCCCAACCATTGTGTTGTTATTAAATAAGGAGCAAGACTTTTATGATAATGTTTGGTTTGTTGACAGTAAAACCCTATATGAGGAATTCTCCACATTTCTTAAGTGTCTGTACTATATGTAAAGTAAAAAATAAGTGTGCTTTAGGATTCGACAATAAATAAAATCATTATTCTTGCAGCAACTCAAATCTGTACGGTCTGTGCAGCGCTCAAGGCTCATCAATGCAATTTCCAGCTGCTCTTCCCACCATTGGACAGTGCTCTTCTCCATTTTGTCCCCCTCATTTGACAGTGCTCGCCTCTATTCCTTGCCCCTCTTTGGACCATACTTACAAAGTCTAATGGGCATCTCTGTCTCATTACTGGGTGCTAATTTCTACAGTTTCCCTGCAGACTAAGCTGTTAGGTTATTTCCATGTTGTGTGTGCTGCAGCCCGTGACTATTGTTGTCTCGCTCTGCCAGATTAGCCTTGGGTTCACACATTGTCCCGCTTCACCTCAGCAGGAACAACACCAGTATAGGGGTGGCGAGATTTGGGGTTTTTGAGGACAATATTGTTTTCCTACTGGTTATATTCAAGTCTAGAAAATCAGAGGCAGTTGTTACTGCTGTGATTTTTGTATTATTTCTAGTTTTATTTATAGAATATTAAAACATACAATCTACTTGTAGGGAAGCCGCTCAACATCTACATCACATTAGTGATATAACAGACTCCCATCCAGGGCGACCCACA
This sequence comes from Oncorhynchus mykiss, assembly GCF_057628025.1. NCBI lineage: Eukaryota > Metazoa > Chordata > Actinopteri > Salmoniformes > Salmonidae > Oncorhynchus > Oncorhynchus mykiss. Next base: position 66,066,383 of record NC_143038.1, read on the forward strand.
GAAGCAACCAGGGTCAAGTCCCTGCTCACGGGCAAGTCGACAGATCTCCCACAAGGTCAAAAAACGGGGACCCGAACCTGCGACCTATCTGCCATCGGCCAAAGCTCCCAACCGCCAGGCCAACAGCCCCCCCCCCCCTCCCCAGATCCCCTGCTGTGATATTCTGATGAAGCAAAGGAGTGTGTCTCAAATGGCACCATTAACCCTATATAGTACTCCTCTCTGGAGGGGTAAAACAAGGTGGTCCACTATCGGCATATCTATTTATTATTGCCATCGAAATGTTAGCTGTTAAGATTAGATCAAACAATAATATTAAGGGATTAGAAATCTGTGGCTTAAATACAAAGGTGTCATTGTACGCTGATGATTCGTGTTTTCATTTAAAACCACAATTAGAGTCTCTCCACGGCCTCATAGAGGATCTAGATACTTTGCTATTCTCTCTGGATTAAAACCAAATTATTACCAAATAATATTACTATATTACCTAATGGATCACTAAAAAAAAGCACATTTTACATTACCATGTAGTTTACCTGTCACACCCTGACCTTAGTTATCTTTGTTTTCTTTATTGTTTTGGTTAGGTCAGGGTGTGACGAGGGTGATATATGTGTTTTTGTTATGTCTATAGTTGCCTAGATTGGTTCTCAATCAGATGCAGATGTTTATCATTGTCTCTGATTGGGGACCATATTTAGGTAGCCATATGCCTTGGATAGTTGGTGGGTTATGTGTAGTTGCCTGTTTCAGCACTCGTGTTATATAGCGTCACGTTTGTTTTGTTGTTTTGGTTAGTTTGTTTAGGTGTTCTTCGTGTTCTTCGTTATTAAAAGAAGAATGTCTTCAAATCACGCTGCGCCTTGGTCTCCTCACTATGATGAACGTGACATTACCAATAAAATGGTCTGACGGAGATGTGGACCTACTCGGTATACAAATCCCAAAAGAAATGATCTCACTCCGATACATTTTTATAGAAAGTTAGCAAAAATAGATAAGATCTTGCTACCATGGAAAGGAAAATACCTGCCTACTTGTGGAAAAATCACCCTGATTAACTCTTTAGTCATATCAGTTTACGTATTTGCTTATGGTTTTGCCTACACCTAGTGACCTGCTTTTTAAATGATATGAACATAAAATATTACATTTGATTTGGAACGGCAAACCAGATAAAATTAAAAGGGCATATTTATATAACGAATATGAATTCGGAGGGCAGAAATGATTAAATATTAAACCATTAGACCTCTCACTAAAGGTATCAGTCATACAAAAGTTATACTTAAATCCAAACTGGTTTTCGAGTAAATTGGTAGGAATGTCTCATCCTATGTTCAAGAATGGCCTTTTCCCCTTTATTCAGATTACACCGGCCCACTTTCGATTGTTTGAAAAGGAAATAATCTCCAAAATATCTTTCTTTCTTAAACAAGCCTTAGAAAGTTGGTTGCAATTTCAGTTTAATCCACCTGAAAAGACAGAATAAATAATACAACAAATATTGTGGTTAAATTCAAATATACTAATTGATTTAAAAAACTATTTTTCGAAGAAATGTTTAAAAAATGTATAATTTTGTGAATAATATCACAAATAGGACTGGTGGAGTTATGTCACACATGCAGCTAACACAGATATATGGAAATGTATGCTCTACCCAAAATTACAACCAATTAATTGCAGCATTACCACAAAAATGGAAGAGGCAAGTAGAAGGGGAAAAAAGTAAGGAACTTGTATGTCGGCCCTGTATTATAGAACATAAATGGTTAAAGAAAAGTGTGACAAATAAAAACATATACCAATTTCATTTAAGGACCAAAAAACGGACAGCTGTGCCATATACAGTGGGGCAAAAAGTATTTAGTCAGCCACCAATTGTGCAAGTTCTCCCACTTAAAAAGATGAGAGAGGCCTGTAATTTTCACCATGGGTACACTTCAACTATGACAGACAAAATGAGAAAAAAAAATCCAGAAAATCACATTGTAGGATTTTTTATGAATCCTACATGCTAACCATGTGACACTCACATTAACATCTGCTAACCATGTGTATGTGACAAATAAATTAGATTTGATTTGATTTAGTGCACTATGCAGGGAATAGGGTGCCATTTGGGACACATCAACGAGTGTGGGATGGTTACAGGGGTCCGACTGAGGAATTGTTCACTGTGGTTCTCTCTGGGTACTCTATCAGTCTTACAACTTTAATTCTGTTCCAGAAGGGGATCCTCACTCTTTCTCTCTGTTATCTATGTACTCCTGTTGTACAGCTGAGGAGTTCCTTCAACAAGGCGTTCAGTAAGAAGGGTTCAAAGCTCTCTGCTTCGTACGCTGACATCGAGGAGATCGCCACTCCAGATTCCTCTGCTCCCTCCTCTCCTAAGATCACCATCCACCACGGGGACAGGGCTGGGGATGGGGACAACCCTCCCTCTGTGATGAGGTCCTCTGTCTCTGCATCCTCCTCTGGGTAAGGCCTCTCACATCCTGATCCCCCTTGGTGCCCCTCTAGTCTGAACCATGTTTCGATTCCATAAAATACATATTTAAAACATTGAGGGGCAACAAATGCTATGTATGAATTTAATGTATCAGTATCTATCTCTTTTTCATTTATCAGTATCTATCTCTATATCATGTATTCATATCTATCTCTATTTCATGTATCAGTATCTGTCTCTATTTCATGTATCAGTATCTATCTCTATATCATGTATTCATATCTATCTCTATTTCATGTATCAGTATCTGTCTCTATATCATGTATCAGTATCTATCTCTATTTCATGTATGAATATCTATCTCTATTTAATGTATCAGTATCTATCTCTATTTAATGTATCAGTATCTATCTCTATTTCATGTATCAGTATCTATCTCTATTTCATGTATGAATATCTATCTCTATTTAATGTATCCGTATCTATCTCTATTTCATGAATCAGTATCTATCTCTATTTCATGTATCAGTATCTATCTCTATATCATGTATCAGTATCTATCTCTATATCATGTATCAGTATCTATCTCTATTTCATGTATGAATATCTATCTCTATTTAATGTATCAGTATCTATCTCTATTTCATGAATCAGTATCTATCTCTATTTCATGTATCAGTATCTATCTCTATATCATGTATCAGTATCTATCTCTATTTCATGTATCAGTATCTATCTCTATTTCATGTATCAGTATCTATCTCTATTTCATGTATCAGTATCTGTCTCTATTTCATGTATCGGTATCTATCTCTATATCATGTATCAGTATCTATCGCTAAATGAATCTGTCAGTATCTATCTCTATATCATGTATTAGTATCTATCGCTAATTCAATCTATCAGTATCTAGCTCTATTTTAGTTATGTGTCTTATTTATCTCCATCAGTTTAATGAAATAGATTAGATATGTGCCACATCAGTTTCAATGGACATGATGCCTCTGTTCAGTATTTGTATCGTGTGTTTTTCTCCCTCAGGCTGTGTGAAGGAGGCGAGGATCCCCCGGAGGATGAGAAGGTTGTGTCTACGCTGCGCTCGGCCCTCTGGGAGAAGGAGAGGAAGCTGACGGACATCCGCCTGGAAGCCCTTAGCTCCGCCCACCAGCTGGAGCAACTGCAGGAGGCCATGAACAACATGCAGGTGTGTGTGTGTGTCTGCCTGTGTGTATTTGTGTTTTTGTGTTACCTAATGATGTCTACTGTAACGTAACGTAGATATGGTTTGACCCCTGAACCTGACCCCATTAGGGCCCTATAGGACTCCCCTCACTAAATAGCTATCTGTATTAGTATCCCCCCTTAATCCCACACTGTGTGTCCCTGCCTGCAGATGACAGTGGAGAACCTGAAGGCAGAGAATGACCAGTTGAAGACAGGAGGTCCTTCAACCTCCACCTCCCAGTCCTCCAGCTTGGCATCACTGGGCACTGCCTCGCCACGTGAATCTGTTGCCATATCTCTGACCAAGACCTTAAGCATGAGCCTGGGAGAGGGCAGCTCCCCTGGTGAGGGCTGGCATCAGTAACACAGTAACTAGAGGAACACAGGCATCACTGAACAAGTTTAAGACTGAATGACTTCCATGAATTAGCTTTCATTTTAAATATGAAACTAGAGATAATCATCACAAAACATGTCAGCTAAATAACCCTCCTTAAAGCGTGTATATGAAACCTAACAGTTTTTACAAAACGACCCAACAACCACACAGGAGTCTGTTCACAGCCAGTAGTGATCTCACTTCACCTCATTTTAACTGTAAGAATTAACACAAGGACAATGTAGTTAAAGTAGTCATGGCAAGCACTCATTAGATTATTCCTTGACCTCACTCTCTCTTTCTGTTTCCCCCTTTCTCTCTCCATTTCTTTCTTCATCTCTCTGCCTCCTTCTCTCTGAACAGACCTGTTCCAGACAGAAGCCGTCAGTCTCCCCTCTCACAGAGACGACCCACGTGTCAGAGTGGTGGTTCGTGTGGCCAACCTGCGCATTTTCAAAGATGTGAGCCTTTTTATTACAATTCATGATGAATGTGCCAGACTTATTCAGTTCAGTAAGACCTCTATAATAAGAGTGATGGTTAACCTTTTAACCTATCCAGTACTGTTGGTCCTTGTTCAACAGGAAGTGAAACAGCAGGACTTCTTCATCGGTACTGTGAGGGTTAACGGCAGAATGGACTGGCCTATGTTGGATTTGGCTGTCGGCCAGGCTTTTAAGGTGAGTCTCAACAGGCACCTCGACTGACAAAAACCCTGCTCTTCCTTCACAAGTGGATACATTGTTGCTGTAAATGTACCCTAAAAATGCCAAATGTTTAACCTTCCACAGTAATGCAAAGGTAGGGTGTGGGGTTCTGTGTAGGATCATAATGTCAACAAACAGTAAACACATAAATATGGGAGCACTTTTCTTCTGCATGTGGACATGGTTTTGGCAAGGGTCTGTACTTAACCTTCACATCTTATACTGTAAGTTCTCAGTCTGCTTTCCCCTCAACCACTAATGTTCCCCTCCACCACTAATGTTCCCCTCCACCATTAATGTTCCCCTCCACCACTAATGTTCCCCTCCACCACTAATGTTCCCCTCCACCATTAATGTTCCCCTCCACCACTAATGTTCCCCTTCACCACTAATGTTCCCCTTCACCATTAATGTTCCCTTTCACCATTAATGTCCCCTTCACCACTAATGTTCCCCTTCACCATTAATGTTCCCTTTCACCATTAATGTTCCCCTTCACCACTAATGTTCCCCTCCACCACTAATGTTCCCCTCCACCATTAATGTTCCCCTTCACCATTAATGTTCCCCTCCACCACTAATGTTCCCCTCCACCATTAATGTTCCCCTCCACCACTAATGTCCCCTTCACCACTAATGTTCCCCTCCACCATTAATGTTCCCCTCCACCACTAATGTTCCCCTTCACCACTAATGTTCCCCTCCACCACTAATGTTCCCCTCCACCACTAATGTTCACCTTTCACCACTAATGTTCCCCTTCACCATTAATGTTCCCTTTCACCATTAATGTCCCCTTCACCACTAATGTTCCCCTTCACCATTAATGTTCCCTTTCACCATTAATGTTCCCCTTCACCACTAATGTTCCCCTCCACCACTAATGTTCCCCTCCACCATTAATGTTCCCCCCACCATTAATGTTCCCCTCCACCACTAATGTTCCCCTCCACCACTAATATTCCCCTCCACATTAATGTTCCCCTCCACCATTAATGTTCCCCTCCACCATTAATGTTCCCCTTCACCACTAATGTTCCCCTTCACCATTAATGTTCCCCTTCACCACTAATGTTCCCCTCCACCACTAATGTTCCCCTTCACCATTAATGTTCCCCTTCACCATTAATGTTCCCCTCCACCACTAATGTCCCCTTCACCACTAATGTTCCCCTCCACCATAAATGTTCCCCTCCACCACTAATGTTCCCCTCCACCACTAATGTTCCCCTCCACCACTAATGTTCCCCTCCACCATTAATGTTCCCCTCCACCACTAATGTTCCCCTCCACCATTAATGTTCCCCTCCACCACTAATGTTCCCCTCCACCACTAATGTTCCCCTCCACCACTAATGTTCCCCTCCACCACTAATGTTCCCCTCCACCACTAATGTTCCCCTCCACCACTAATGTTCCCCTCCACCATTAATGTTCCCCTCCACCACTAATGTTCCCCTCCACCATAAATGTTCCCCTCCACCACTAATGTTCCCCTCCACCACTAATGTTCCCCTCCACCACTAATGTTCCCCTCCACCATTAATGTTCCCCTCCACCACTAATGTTCCCCTCCACCATAAATGTTCCCCTCCACCACTAATGTTCCCCTTCACCACTATTGTTCCCCTTCACCATTAATGTTCCCCTCCACCATTAATGTTCCCCTCCACCACTAATGTTCCCCTCCACCACTAATGTTCCCCTTCACCACTAATGTTCCTCACCACCACGGATGTACCTCTCCTCTATTCTCGCTCTCTCCTCTTTCTCCTCTCACCTCCTCCTAGGTGTACATAGCCAAGGTGGACCCAACCTCCAGCCTGGGCCTGTCTACAGACTCTATCTACAGCTACAGTATGAACCACATCAGGAGGGTGCTGGGAGGAGAGTTGCCAGAGAGCCAACCCTCACACTGTGTATCCAAGGGGCCCAGCGGCGTCACTGTTACACTCAAAGGTAACCAGGATTATAAACGTACAATTATCAATAATGGCCTAATCCATTTTAATTCAATCACCATAGTAGAAGTGCTGAAAGTTGACCTATTTTGCATACCCAACCATACCATGAGACATCCAACGGTTGAGATTGATATAATTTAAAAGCTTACAAACAAGGTTGTCAAACTATTTTATAATACATTTTTATAAAATGTGTCAGTTTTATACCATCGGAGGTTTTGTTGTTGTCCCCGACATCGGTTGTTCTTGAATACAGGGTGTGTGTCATGTTTTGACTGATATATGTAATCAAATATATGGTACAAATGGTACAGCAAAGATGGTTGGAGGTCCACAGACAATATTGACTTCAATGGGAATATCTGTTCTTTTAAATTGCACTGTCAATCCTCCATAGGGAACCTATTGAAATCATAGTAATATAGATAATAGAATCGAAATTACCATTTAAGTTGACATTCGATGCTGGGTGAACTGGCAGCCATTTTTGTGGTAATAATTATTTATGATAATGGTTACATGGAGAAAATTGGACCTCCCTTCATCAAAATATATTTTACCTTCTCTGAACTCGTGAAAAAAAAACAAGTGACCCTCCCCTCCCCTACCCTCCCCCAAAATAATCATCAAAACATAAAGTGGACAGCAGAGAAAATCCTTACTCTCACCTCTTGGACAAACCAGAGCCTTAGATATGCAGTTTTAGAAACTGTTCTTCATCCTGTAAGCATTGCAGGAGTTTTGATAGCGCACATGGCTGCGGGCCAGAAGGTTGTGGGTTCACAGACAACCGTGAGCAAGAGTAGGGGTGGAAAGATCTCCTTCATCGTAAAAGCATTGGATGAAAATAGCATCGTATTTGCAAGTCCGAGAAAAAATTGCCTTTAAACATTTCATACAATTCTACGTCATTTTACATAACAGCAGAACTTTTTTAATACCACACAAATTACTGAAATTACAGGCTAAGAATGGACAGAGAGATAGGCCTGTGTTCATCTTATCATATTTCTCCAGTACTGAAATTACAGGCTAAGAATGGACAGAGAGATAGGCCTGTGTTCATCTTATCATATTTCTCCAGTGCTAAATCCCTGTTTCCAAATATTTAAATCTGAGACGTCATTAGGAATCTGAGCATGGTACTTTCCAAAGTCAGGCCTACCTTTCCACTCCAGACAGATTAGGCCGACCGACGTTGAAAAATGTAAGCTTCAACTGCTGGCCGCTCTTCTTCTGTGGCTTAACCCAACGAGAGAAGATTACAAGTGTTTCCCTAAAAGCTGTCTGGGTTTAAGCATCTACTGTACTGTACAGAAAGTCAATAGCTTAATCAAATGATAGTGACAGAATTAGATTACTTCCCAAGCAAAGTAAATGTTTTCTGAATGTCAAAAGATACAAAACAATGATACCACTTCTGTATCGGAGTCACATATTTCCCAGGTATTTTAAAGCTTGTTTCTAGCACTGCGGACCAAAGCGTTCTCTTGGATCACTTTATATAATCAAATCTGTTGAATTTACTTCAAAATCTTAAGCTAAAAATGGTTAGTTCTGTGCTTTTTGCCATTTCTTTTATAAAAGGTAGGCCTATGGCATATCCAGTCATACCCCCTCAATTCAAGTCCTGTTTTGAACTTAACAGCCCTTCACTGACACAGAGGTACAGTCGGCTATTTAAAGAGTTCATGGTGGGTGAGGAATTGACTAAGATAGAAGCCTATAGCCTACTTTCATCTGTCAAACAGGTAGTCGACCTCTTATTTGTTCAATAGGAATGAATAGGCTCCAACATAAAGCCCTCTTGTTAAGTCTAATTCAAATTAAGACGGTTTAAATGAATTATGGCTACTCGAATTTGCCTACTTTCAGCACCGTCAGCTGTCCGTTTCTGATTGATTGTGTCACTGGCTGCTGCCTGAAATTTCAGCACCGCAATGTAAGTTAGTCGAATATGGCTTATTGTGAGGTCAATAACTCTGATATATACATCATGGGCAAGAAACATATTGTTTTTTATGTCACCTGTTAAATCAACGATAAATCAGTGTAGATGAAGGTGAGCGGACAGGTTAAAGAAGAATTTTTAAGCTTTGAGAGAATTGAGACATGGATCGTGCATATGTACCATTCAGAGGGTGAATGGGCAAGGCAACATTTTTAAGTGCATTTTAACAGCGTATGGTAGTAGATGCCAGGTGCACCGATTTCAGTGTGTCAAGAACTGCAAGGCTGCTGAATTCTATTTCTATGATTGAAATGACTCCCACCCTGTATTCAAGAGCATGTTGTGTCTCAACCAATGATGGGCACAAGACAAAAACCTTAGATGATGTAAAATGTGAAACAAATGTTTTCAAGAAATTCTAAAGTAGTTTGACAACCCTGTGTCATTTAAATGACATCACACTCAACCATTCATCTGTTCCAGTGAAGATGTCTCATGGTATGGTGGGTATGCAAAATGGGTCAACTTTGAGCACCTTTATCTCCTGAAAGTTTTGGCATTCAGGATTCAGGTCCAGGTCTTTCTGACCGCTTCTTGGGCAAACATGTATGGACAGCACCGGAGGCTGCTGAAAGGAGAACGGCTCATAATAATTTACATAACGGCGCAAATGGAATGGCATCAAACATCTGGAATCCATGTATTTGATGTATTTGATACCATTCCACTTATGCCGCTCCAGTCATTAATACAAGCACGTTCTCCCCGACCTGCCATCGACCGACCTGCCACCGACCGACCTGCCACCGACCGACCTGCCACCGACCGACCTGCCACTGACCGGCATTTTCTGTATCAAAAGGGAGGCTGTCAAAAAGTGATTGACCTCAAATGGATTTACTCAATGTTTATATTTCTGGGAACAAAACATTATTTATGCATTGGTAGGTAAGAAAAGGGTGCCCTTTATCACTCTTTATATTTAATGTGACGATCAAAATAATAGTTAGAAGGGTAAACTGCAATCTGCAGTTTGTTTCTGGTGAGGAACAATATCCCTCTGAGTGAGAGGGTATTTGTTTATGTGCTATTAGCTGATTATCACAGTAGAAGTTATTTTTTTGTGTGTGTGTGTTTTCTTTGAGCAACAACTTTTTTTTGTGAACGGAAAATAAATAGCAGCTTGTGCCTAGCCTGTCTTAGATCCATTTGGGGTCAGCAAACAGTCAACAGACTTATTGTTCATCCCACAGGTAATTTCAACACATGTTTTAGGTTCTGAGTCCGTCTATCTGGTCTAATGGACATTCACCTCCTTATCTCGGCTCTGGATTTTCTGTCCACTCTCTTCTGATCTCCTGTTATGTTTGGAAGTTTCCCATTCCACTTTCAAAGCATGCCATTTGTTTCAGAAACCAAACAGTATCCACATCATTCCACATAGAACAATGACAAAAGGGATGTTTTCTTAAGATCCTGAATGATTTATGGCCAGGGTGCTCACACTATCCAGACATTTGGACTGCTTGTCATGTTTAATACTAACATGTCATGTTAAATATCAAGGGGGATGGATGTTTCGCTGTGAAGTGTCATAATTCATTTTGTCTGCCTCGTTATCGCCTCAACTCTATCTCCCCCCTGTCTCTGACCCCTGGTACCCTTTAGTGTCGGGGTCTCAGCCTGGGCCAGGCTAGGACTGATTTGTGGTGTCTAGCTCTCCCTACCTCTCCCTTATCGCCATGTTCCAGATTACCTTATTATTGAAATAAGAGAATGTGTGGCTTCCCTCCGTCCCCCAGGAGACCCAGAGGAAAACATAATCTCTGACAGGCATTTGGCAATTAGATTTTCTTGGACCGATTAGTTTTCTTGGAGCACATTTTCCTAGAACAGCGGTGTACATAGATCCCTTCCACTATAATCTATATGTATCCAAGCCCATTAGTGATTTTAAACCAATGTAGAGGTGCAGGGGTAGGCAGTCTGTTCCTCCTGGCTAGGAAGGAATGCAGTAGGGATGGGTGGGCTAGAAGGAGGGGTTCAGAGAAATATCCTGTTGCAGCTTGTGTGTCAAGCAGCTGAAGCATTTTGACCAGCTGGCCCAGGCCTCAGACACATGTACACACACACCACACACACATAATACCCTATACATGTGGGGTGGTATGTCACACTGTAGGATGGAGGAGGGGGAGAAAGAATGAGGGAGGATAATGTATTAAGGTGGGGGAGAAGGCATGAGGGAGGAGAAGAAATGGAGGGGGAGAAGGAATGGAGGAGGAGGATAAATAATGAGGGAGGGGGAGGAGGGCATGAAGGAGGAGGCGGAGTCATGAGGGAGAAGGAGAAGGAGGAGCACAGTTATTTTCAGAACATTATTTCTGCACTCCTAGTTGTTTATGAAGGGTGACAGGATGTGTGATGTGGTAAATCGTTGAGCAGAACATTTTCATTCACATGGATGGACTTCTTGTTTTAACTACAAACATTCAAACTCTGGTTTAGTGTATTGTCTCAATGTTAGGAGAAATGGCTTGATAGTTTTGGTGTTTCTCTTGAATTACGGTATGTCTCTGTGAGGTCTCTGTGAGCAGCTGAATGGAGGGCTGTTTGGAATGCTGTACACCCAAGCAATCGTTGTACCTGTGTTGTCATACACTTTATTTGTTAGGATGCCAATGTCCATGTTTGTTCTGTTTAATACTGTGTGTTTAAACTAAACAGACAGTAAATCTTTACTATATTAAACTTTTGAAGTTTGACCTCTGCGTCCTGCAGGTCTGAAGGAAAAGTGTGTGGACAGCCTGGTGTTTGAGACGCTCATCCCCAAGCCCATGAGCCAGCACTACATCAGCCTGCTGCTGAAGCACCGCCGCCTCATCCTGTCTGGGCCGAGCGGCACCGGCAAGACCTACCTCACTTCCCACCTGGCAGAGTACCTGGTGGACCGGAGCGGCCGAGACCTCACCGATGGTATCGTGGTCACCTTCAACATGCACCGCCAGTCATGCAAGGTGGGGACAGGAACAGGGTCGTTATGACCTAATCATTTAAGCTATCACTAATCATAAGATGTGTTATTGCTGGGCTGGCACAAAAGCCTGTACACCTTACAGCTCAAGAATATTAGAAAACAGTCAACTGTCATTGGGTTTGTGATTTAACACCATAGAATGATTTATTTCGCACCCATACCTCTCAACAGGATCTCCAACTCTACCTGTCCAACCTGGCCAATCAGATCGATCGGGAAAGCAGCACAGCTGAAATCCCATTGGTGGTTATCCTGGATGATATACATGATGCCATTTCCATCAGTGAGCTTGTCAATGGGGCCCTCACCTGCAAATACCACAAATGGTGAGCGGACTAACACACTGAACAGAAGCTGAAATGGAACCTTTTATCAAACATCTATAGCGACATTTATGGTACATTTATGTTTCTAGTCTGATCTGTGATGATTCTGTGTCTATTTCAGTCCTTACATCATTGGAACTACCAACCAGCCAGTGAAGATGACCCCGAACCACAGCCTGCACCTCAGCTTCAGGTAATTGAACAGACAAATCATGTTTTGTTATTGTTTTGCCCGAGTCTTAAAACGCCTTATTGAAGGCTATATCCCTGCCATGAATCTATGCTTTGATAGTTATTTAAATTGGGATATTGGACGTCTAATATATAAGTACATTAAATAATGTGCCTTAGGATACGTACCACATGACCTGACCTTTGACCCTCCTCTGACCCCAGGATGGTGACCTTCTCCAATAACGTGGAGCCAGCCAATGGCTTCCTGGTGCGTTACCTGCATAGGAAGTTGATGGAGGCGGAGGATGAGAGGAGCCTGGCCAACGAGGACCTCCTCAGGGTGCTGGACTGGGTACCCAAGCTGTGGTACCACCTGCACACCTTCCTGGAGAAACACAGCACCTCTGACTTCCTCATCGGTAGGAAAACATTTTGTTTTACGGGAGAAATTATACAGGAATATAAAGGTAGGTCACACTTAATTTGGATAGTCCTCTATGGATGGTCTACAGGTCTAAATCTACATGTTATCCAAATCAAGTGATGCCTAAAGTTAGTTAGATATTGGAGATATGTCTGTAGTCTGTGGTCACAGACTGTGTTTGATTGGATGTGGTCATTGAAAGATATCTTTAATATGATTTATTCTCTTTTATTTCCTCTTTCTCTGTCTCTGTTTCTCTCTCTCTTTCTGTCTCTCTCTCTCTTCTCTCTCCGCCTCTCTAGGCCCGTGCTTCTTCCTGTCCTGTCCTGTGACTGTGGAGGAGTTCCGCTCCTGGTTCATTGACCTGTGGAACCTCTCCATTATCCCCTACCTGCAGGAAGGAGCCAAGGATGGCATTAAGGTCAGACAGGTTTTACTATCCTGGTAGATCAATTATAGCCTGGTCCCAGATCTGTGCTGTATTGCCATTTCCTATTGTCATTGCCACGTCAAACATTTAGCATAATGGCACAACCAGATCTGGGACCAGGCAAGATGAATTACAAGTTTGTCCTGAAAAAAAGTGGATAGGACAGTGTTTGGGTCAGTGTACGACGGTGTTGTGGCTTTGTGCCACAGGTGCATGGTCAGAAGGCAGTGTGGGAGGACCCAGTGGAGTGGGTGAGGGGCACCCTGCCCTGGCCCTCAGCCCAACAGGACCAGGCCAAGCTGTTCCACCTGCCTCCCCCCAGCATGACCTCTGGAGGCCCCGGCCAGCCCAGTGAGGCCTCAGCCAGGCCTCTTAATAAGGAAACCCCACCGAGCTCCATGGACACCCTGGACCCTCTGGTGAGATACTCTGGGGGTAGGCAACTGTGGTCATGGAGCTACCACAGTGTGTGCAAGATTTGGTTGTAGTCCAGCAACGATACACTTGAGGAGCATTATTAGTTGAGTCTGGTGAATACAACACGAGCAGGGCTGGAACAAAACCCTGAAAATCACTGTGGGGCGCCTGTTTCCCAGCCCTGCTGTAATGCCTTCTCTGGCCTTGTCTGTGTCGCAATTTTGTTACTGTATGTGCTTGGAAGGTATCTTTGTCCCCATACTGAACATAGTGTAGCGTTGTTGAAATGATTCACCTTTCCTGACCCTTCTCTCCTCTGTCTTTTGATTCAGATGGCGATGTTGTTGAAGTTGCAAGAGGCAGCCAACTACATTGAATCTCCAGACAGAGAAACAATGGACCCCAGCCTCCCTACACTTTGAACATCAACTTCATCTGTAGACTCAAAACCTAGCACTTCAAATAGCCCTACTTCTTTCCCCTATGTGAACTTCAGTGTATAAAATTCAGGAACAAAAACTTTCCAATATAGTTTTCTGCTAATTTTCTAACTTATCTTGAACCTTAGCAAAAAACAATCATACTCCATGGTTGATTGATTGAGAAGCTGTTTTGTTATGTTGTTTTGAAACTTTATTCAATCATGCCAAGTCATTCCAAAAGACATTATAGCGATGTTTAGATTTTCTATTTCTGTCGATTTTTCTTGAACTAGAGGTTATATTCACAGCATAAAGTGTCTTTCTCTTTACAGAAGACGTATCTCTACCACTTCTGCCCTCAATAGAAACAGGTGCTAATTATCTAGATAATAAGTATTACTCTTTAGAAATTCATCCTCATCTCTCATTGGTCTAAGCAGGTGATTCTTCCAACAGCACATTTAAAAGACAAAAAAAAAGCAAATTTTTGCTTATCTGCTTTTGCTCAACAACAGCAACATAGCCTGCAATGTGTCTGTAAAATCAAGTCAGTTTGAAACCTGTTTTCGGCTTATTAGAAAGAGTATGACGGCATGTTGTTGGCATGTCAGGTTGTGTAGTGTCCTGGTCCTGAATACATATCTATCTATCACTCTTTGAAGGCCAAATCTTAGACATATGCAACTGTTATACATAACCAGGTGAACTGTTTTGACTCTGTGCTCTAACAAACTGAATGCCTTAATTAATACATCTATTCCTGATGGTCACCTCGAGATGAACAGCAGTATTCAATCGTGGTGCTTTGCTTTCATCACCATCGCCTCAGAGCAGAGTAGTGCGAGGACATTCACTTGTCCCTCCCTCACATGGTTCTGGGGTCACATGGTTCCGGGGTGATTTTAAATGTCATCTAAGATATATTTGACAGATAACTATGTTGCAGGTAGGGTAGATGGTGATGATCAGGGTTTCTTTGTCAAGTGAGAAAATATAGGGTTGAACAGAGCAGAACACAGACACACGATTATTTCCTATGGTTAATATCTTTCATTATTATTCACGGCAAAATCTGTGCAAAATTACAAACGCTGTCATACTCATTACTAAAACAGGGGGGGGGAAATCAGTACATACTAATCTCAGCTTCTGTGGTACTAGTTCATTGGTTTGTTGCAGGCAGCATACGTTATATTTATTTGACTGAACACATATTTCAAATCTAACTACCTGTTCTGAAGAAATAAGGCCATGACAGTACTACTTTCATATAAATCAGGTATTACTAAGTTATTTTGTATGAATAATGCTTGAGCAACTGCTATTTGCTTATAGCTTAGATATTTCTCAACTTCTATTTTTAAGATGGTGAGGTATCATCTAATATATTCCACGCAATTATCCAATATAGTTACTGTGCTCAATTCTTTATGTAGATATTGATTTCAGTTTTATCTACACTAGTTGCATGGTGCAAATATCTTATATGCTGAACCAAATATTTTACTGTAATCTTGCATATTGACTGTCTGGTTAGGGGTCAGAGCATAAAAGTGCTTAAAAGAATGAACATGTAGATATTTTCCTCAATATGTTAGCCATGTAACATTGCAGATCATTTAGGTGCTTTTGAATGTAGACGTTTTACAAAGCTACTGTCTCATTCCTTGCAAAAACATGTTTTTAGACCTACATCAAGATGGGTGAGTGAACGGGTGCGTTCTCTGTTGCACCCCACAAACCATTGTAATCAGACACAGGTTAACAATCTTACATCTATTGTAGCTGCCAATGGCGCTGTCCACTTTTTGACTGGTAATATTGCTTTGCTCATCTTCGGTTTAGTTAATGACAATTAAGACACAGCATAAAAATCTATTTGCTCATCAGCAATGATCAAGGGCCATTTCCCAGTTCAGTGTCATACATATAGGAAGATAAACGTATGAAAATAAGATCTAAAAAAAAATTAAATTGTAAAGTAGCGTGGGTTACATTAGATACAAAAGATACATCTGGACATACTGACTGATGCTGAAACAATGTAGGAGAATGTATCTGTTTTGGTCTCTTCACATTAATAATGTATAATCTCTTGATCATAAGTCACCTGTATATAAACTTTGAAATGAATGTTCAATTGCTTTCTTTGTACAATAGTTATCACAACAGAAAGAAATGTTGCAAACTATTAAAGGTCATTACTAAGCAAAGTGGAACTAAATCACGATGATTACGTTAAAACATTATACTTTTTTGTTGTTTTGCTTTTGCATCAAACTGTTAATCAAATCAATGACATCAAACTATTAAGTCCAAAGTCCATCTGATGACATCAAACTGTTAATAAGTTAAAGGCAAACTGATGACATCATACTATTAATGAGCCCAAAGTCCAGCTGATGACATCAAACTGTTAATGAGTCCAAAGTCCATCTGATGACATCAAACTGTTAATAAGTTAAAGGCAAACTGATGACATCATACTATTAATGAGCCCAAAGTCCAGCTGATGACATCAAACTGTTAATGAGTCCAAAGTCCATCTGATGACATCAAACTGTTAATGAGCCCAAAGTCCATCTGATGACATCAAATTATTAATGAGTCCAAAGTCCATTTGATGACATCAAACTGTTAATGAGTCCAAAGTCCATCTGATGACATCAAACTATTAATGATCCCAAAGTCCATCTGATGACATCAAACTATTAATGAGTCCAAAGTCCATCTGATGACATCAAACTATTAATGAGTCCAAAGTCCATCTGATGACATCAAACTATTAATGAGTCCAAAGTCCATCTGATGACATCAAACGGTTAATGAGTCCAAAGTCCATCTGACGACATCAATCTGTTAATGACTTGAAGTAAATGGCCTTTGCTTCTCTGTGTGGTCACATTATTGCAGGTTTGCATTTTTTGTTATGAATCTTGTTCTGGTGGCAGCTCTGCAGAGTGGTTACTAGCTAGCACAGCCACAAAGTCATTAACTCTAATGTTTAACCTAACCTCTAACATTAACCACACTACTAACCTAATGTCCTAACCCTAACCTTAATACATTAAATTCAAAAGGTATTTTTTATTTGTACATTAATTTTTATGATGTAGCCTATTTTGACTATGCAGCTGGCCCATCTAGTGGAAGTCTCTCAGTTCTGGCACAAAATCAAGACCCAATAAGTGTCAACCTGACACATTTTTACAAATTGAAAGAATTCTGTGATGAATCATATGTGGGGAAAATGCACCTTTGGTCTATCCATTTTACAATGACACCATGAGACCCATCTGAACCTTCTATAATCTTAATAATTAGCCTCATTAACTTGAACAAAACTATCATGTAGGCTCCCAATCTGCCATTGTACAAACACTGCATTGTTTTGCTATTCAGAAGAGTATGAAAGTATAGTACAGTATATCCTGTATCTATGTATGCAGGTAAACAAATGCCATTCTGTTTGTTCTTCATCTCACTCACTGGTCGTTGTGGCTGTTGCTCTGTAGTGGCTGTGCTGTGTGTTTGATAACAATCTTGTGTATCAGGACTATGCAGCAACTTTTACTGGTTTTGGCAATCAGAAGAAAGAAAAAAACAGTTTAAATTTGTTTTGAAAGCTAACAGACACAGTTTACTTCTGATTTGCATTGCCCCAGTCTTGCAGTAAGTTGGACCAAATGATATGTTACCAGATATGCTTGACTATGCCTTAATGTGAATTGTGATGTAAGTGTTGCATTATGAGAGAGAGCGAGTGAGTATGTGACCTTCAAAAATGTAAGGGATGCCTTGTGTTATGAGTAGACTGACTATGTGAAGGTTGTTAGAATATGTGTGATGAAATCATTGGTCCCACAAGACACCACTTGACTGAATTGGAAGTGGTAGAACCTTTGCTTTAGATCACTGGGTTGTACCTTTGTGGCACACAGAAGATCTGGATTTGAACATAGGTCGGTCAAGAGGGATATGACAGTGTAAGCCTAGGTTCTAGAGGTTCTACAGCTTGTTGTCAAAACGGATTAGGCCCTAATTGCAGTTCGGCACAATTGAACTATTATCCAAGAACAAAGTTCATAGTTCAAAATGAAAACTAGATTTTCAAGAAATCGAAGATAAATCAATGTTTCTATATAAGCAGGTTCCTCGTAAAAACTTAACGAATATGAATTATTATTCTAAATTAAGTATTTCCACTTGATGAAGGCCAATACAGGTTGCTGAATAGTCATAATTATTTTGCAAAGCTTGTTATTGACTCAAAATAAAAATGGTAATAATGGTCGCTAATGTCATTGACGTGCAATTGTGATGGATTTCTAAATGTTGTAGATGAGTGTGTGAACAGAACATGTAATAGCATTACGTTATCGTTAGGGGTTCACTATATAGATTAATCTTTTCATTTTTAATACGCTGATATTTGAGATTTCTTTTTCTAATGAATCCTTTGTAAATCTCATTGATCTATTTTGTACATGACATCATAATTGTAAACCTTGTAAATACTTCAGCATACTGTAAGCGACAACAATCATTCAGGAAAAGAAAACTCCATATAGGCCTACTACAAGATGAATAACTTTATCCCTCCAGAATTGTGTGGAATATAGGCATGCTTCTGAAACAACATTTCCATACACTTATCACTGTTCGTCGGAGTCAATAAAATAATGTAATATATATGATTTGTCTCATAATTGCGAATATATTTTTCCTTGCTCTTCATAAAAAAGTATGCAAACAAATGCGTAATGAATATCAGTGTTTATACGCGTGGTTTATCAGAAAAAGGAAACTGAGTGAAACACGGAGGTTAAACCCCTCTGACCACATAGGCAACTGTATATAGGGGTCCCTATTCCTACTAGGCCTATAATAAGATCCAAGATTCAGTCAAGTAAGTATATGTTACATAAAATGCATTAGGGGGTGGAGTCCGCTACCACGGACTACATAGCCTGCCACTTCCTCTAGAGTGATGACTCTTTGAGGACTTAATGACTTTGGGAGTAGCAGCAGAAACCGCCACCATGTCTAACGCTGCACCCGCTGAAGCCGCACCTGCTGAGGCTACTTCCACTGCCGAGGACGAAGCTCCACCGGCAGAGACTGCACCTGCCGAGGGAAAGGCCCCAGCGGAGGCCACTCCAGCAGAAGGAGAAGCTCCCGCTGAACCCGCGCCTGAGGAGCCCAAAGCCCCCACACCCCCTCCTCCAGATGGTAATGCGATAATGCTTCATGAAATAAGTATTGGTTGGGCTTTTTGCAGAAACACATGTAGGCTACTTTGTCAATATCATTGATCTCTCTGGACTGGATGGATGATCCATGGCTACGTTTGTTTGGTGCGCAAGGGGCATAAGTCACATTTTCATAAGATGACAGGATAACAAAACTTTGATATTGTTTGTTAATGGGTCTTTATACATCAAATATTTCGATGGAGATAACGGGTCTTATGTTGGTCCCTTTGTCACTGGATCTCTTCAAGGGCCGCTTTCTATAAATAGCCTCTCCATTTTTGGTCCAAAATTTCACTTGCATCCATTGCGCGCTGCCAAACCCTGCGAAGTATTCCTTTACATGTATTTTGAGATAATCTATTTTTCTACACCATTTGCAAAGAAAATAAGCAACAGTCGTCCACGGTCAGTTCATATGAGATAACAGTAAAGCACTGAAGCCCCTACTTTGGAGAGGACAATGTGTAAAATAATAATTGCGGGCTTCATGCGCCCTTTAACTACAAGCCTACAACGTGTCGTGTAAGTGGTTGTGTAAGGCACTTGATAGCCTGACTACAGGGTCAAGTATCCCATGCTTGCTTATTCTACCCGATTGCATGCTGATTGCTCGATATCTCACTGCATATAAGAGATATTGATTAACTTTCTTCAGTTTATATTAGTGCTCCATCCTTTGTGCATCCTTGCCCGCCCTGATTCCCTGGATAAACTATTGTTCTCGGGAGTAGGCTACTCTTTAAAGGTAACTCTAAAGAACAGAGGAGGCTGATGGGATGACCTATAGGAGGACAGACTCATTGTGATGGCTGGAATGGAATCAATGGGGCATTTGAGATGGCTGGAATGGAATCAATGGGGAAATAGAGCTAAGTACCAGCACATCACATTGTCTACTGCTTGAGCTCCTGTTCCTCTTATAGAATATTAGCTCAAAAGTATTGTGGAGCTCCTGTACCTAAATATAAACAGTGCCAGCACCCAAAATGAGTCCCTACAACTATTTCAGTCCAAGTCAATTACTGAATAGAATCAACCATCTCAAACATATGGAAACCATATTAATGACTGAGTTCCATTTATTCCATTCAAACAATGAGCCTATAGCTCCGCACACCAGGCTCCCCCATGGAAGTTAAAAATAAGTATAACTAAATTCAAAGCAATTCAACTGAGACATGAATCACAAAAGTCTAATTCAGTTGACAAATATTTTATCAAAAGGATATGCCACTTAATAACGCAAAGAATTCACATAGGCATACCATTTCAAAATGGAGTTTCAAATCAAATCAAATTGTATTTGTCACATACACATGGTTAGCAGATGTTAATGCGAGTGTAGCGAAATGCTTGTGCTTCTAGTTCCGACAATGCAGTAATAACCAACGAGTAATCTAACCTAACAATTCCACAACTACTACCTTATACACACAAGTGTAAATGGATAAAGAATATGTACATAAAGATATATGAATGAGTGATGGTACAGAACGGCATAGGCAAGATGCAGTAGATAGTATAGAGTACAGTATATACATATACCCTACATTCCTCATCTCATATGTATGTAAACATTATATTAGGTGGCATTGTTTAATTATACGATTATAAGTGATTGTTCCCACCCATTCTGCAGTGTTTGACCTATTGCATTCTGTGGATTAAATTTTTCTCCTGATATTTAAAAACATTCATGGAATTTTGAATTATTATAGACAACCCATATCATGATCTTAGAGCATTTCCATACCACTGTAATTTTAACATTTTTATTTTGGAGAATGAGTTTAAAAAAAAGTTAATGTTTCAATCTTATGCTAAATGGTATTGGTAACCACATATGATGTACCTTTTTTGTTGTTGATTGTGATAGAATAATAAATAACCCATTTGAATTTAATTTAATTAGATTCTTCTTCCTTCAATTCAAATTCAATTCAAATGTTGCTTCCTGTGTTGTGTGGGGTGGCCAATTCAAATTAAATTCTCAACTCAATTCAGAATTGACCACAGCTCTGTTAGCTCTGTTCTCTCATGTATTTTGCCTATTGGCTAGTAATCAATCTAATATCAAATCGAATACCGCCCGCTACAGAGGAAGAGGAAGCTGCAGCTCCTGCCGCCACAAAGGCGTCTGCTAAAACAGAGGGTAATGCATGCATCACAATACTTAATTTACATATTTTTTTATTTGACCTTTATTTAACTACCCATGTCAGTTAAGAACAAATTCTTATTTTCGAAGATGGCCTAGGAACAGTGGGTTAAAAAATCTAATACCAGCCATTGCTGAGCCTGGAGAGCCAGATGGTATCCACGCATTGCAATATACAGAAGTCATAATTTACAGTGCACATAAACTACTTTATATAAGTTGCGTATAGGCTGGTAATCAAACTAATATCTAACATCTAATGCCAGCCACTGCTAGGCGAGGAAGGTGCAGCTTCAGCCATCGCTGAGGCACCTGTCAAGGGTAAAGCCAAGATTAAGAGATGTTTGTCTTGATTAGGCTACTTAAATTCCAATCCCGGTGTAAAGCTGAACTTCCGCGACGCGGATTGAATAGAGCTCTTAGGTGTTGTTAGCCAAAAGTGATTTGCGATTCTTTTAAATAGGTGTATCCATATTGAGCGGCATATGATGATGAAGATGTCACCTGGCGCCTTGTGGATTGGTAGTGAGACTATTACCAGCAGCGGGGGCTTCGCCCTCAGCAGCAGCATCAAAAGCAGTTGATATTCATTAAATGCTAGAGAGATGTTAGAACAAAAGCTGATTTTAAAGGTTTCAAAATATCTTACTAGATGTTACAAAATGACAAGCTTAAAGTATGTGGATAGAAAGTGCCGGTACGTGAGTAAAGAGATAAAGATGTTACAGTGAAGAGGTTAAAAACCTCTACGGGATCAGTGTTCCCCCCCAGAGGACGGTTGAGCTAATGTGCGCTGATGTGATTAGCATGAGGTTGTAAGTAACAAGAACATTTCTCAGCACATAGACATATCTGATGTGGGCAGAAAGCTTGAATTCTTGTTAATCTAGCTGCACTGTAAAATTTACAGTAGCTATTACAGTGAAAGAATACCATGCTATCTTTTGAGGAGAGTGCAAAGTTATGAACTTGAAAATCTATTAATAAACCAATTTGGCACATTTGGGCAGACTTGATACAACATTTTGATCAGAAATGCAAGTGTTCATTGGATCAGTCTAAAACGTTACACATACACTGCTGCCATCTAATGGCCAACATCTAAATTGTGCCTTAACTGGAATAATACATCGTGGCTTTTCTCTTGCATTTCAAAGATGATGGGGAAAAAAATATATATATATTTTTTCATTGTATTATCTTTTACCAGATCTAATGTGTTATATTCTCGTACATTAATTTCACATTTCCACAAACTTCAAAGTGTTTCCTTTCAAATGGTATCAAGAATATGCTTCAGGTCCTGAGCTACAGACAGTTAGATTTGTGTATGTCATTTTAGACGCAAATTTAAAAAGGTTCTTATCCTTAAATTAAAGGCAATGTTCCCACTTTAGCTGCATATGCGGGCTCAGTCAGGAAATTACCTTTAAAAAGACATCGCAGAATTTGTAATTCTTCAGCTTTACAGATTGAATAACTTAATAGCGCTAAAAGATCTCAATGATATTTGAGCCTTTTCACCATCATGTTAGGCCCTTATAAGTCTGGCCCCAGATATGTTTTGTTGCTGTCTTTCTTGAAAATTGCTATGCTCATTTTTATAGGAGTTGACATAAAAGACAGCACAAGCAGATCTGGGACCAGGCTCTTATGTCTTTTGAACTAATACATTAGATGAATCTCTAACATTTAACACTAGCTGATGCTGCTGCTGCCGACAGGTAGACCCTGTCAAGTGAAATGGATCACTGATACCTTCACATCTGAATATGTCCAATCCATTCCAGTATGGGATCATGTTAAGGTGTATGTAGTTTGGTATACATATAGGGAATAGGTTTTTCCTGTCCCCGTTGACCTGAACAGGGAACACTCGCAGCCGTAGTTAATGATAACAGTGTACCAGGGAATAATCCGGGACTTAGATAAAGATTTGTGTACCAGGGAATGATCCAGGCCCTAGATAAAGATTACAGTGCACCAGGGAACACTCACTCAGGGTCCTAGTTAAAGAGTACAGTGTACCAGGAAACACTCCTAGCCCTAGTGTAAGACTACAGTGTACCATAGAGCATTGTATAGGTGTGGACTGTTTTCATCTCTCTACTGGACAACCAAGAGGTATTCAGAAAGAGATGGGATTGGCTGGAAGTGATTCTAGAACACTGCTCTCATACCTGCTGCCTCTAACCTTTAAATAAATGCACATTTAACATCATCTGCTCCTGCTGATGTGGCCTGCGCAGATGAACCCCGCACAAAGCACCCTCACTCCACGCCAACTCCACCCCCACCCCCACCCCCTAAGGGTAAACCAACCCGACGGTCTGAAAAAAAATGGGTCAAACCGTTACGGAGCTCTTCACACGTCCTCCTATTACCATTTTTATAATTCATATGATAACCCAATATCATGTGCTCAAGTTGTACATTGTCAGAATTGTGGTTGCGTTTCAAAACTGTTGAGCCCTATTGCCTTGTTTCCTTTGAAATGCTAATCCAAAAAGGCTAATTATTTACTGTTGCATCTTGAGCTGTACATTGTCTGAATTGTGTTAACGTTTCCAAACTGCAGAGCCCACCAGCGAGCCCCTGGAAGTGACAGTGGAGGACAAGAGTGACTCTTCAGTGACCATCACCTGGAGGCCTCCAAAGACCATTCCGGCCAACTCTGGCCTGGATGGATACACTGTGGAAATCACCAAGGAGGGAAGTAAGTCCTTAAAGCCCACTTCAGTCCTTAACTAGCCTGGTCTTAGATCTGTTTGTGCAGTCTTGCTAACTCCTACGGTCATGGGTATGACCAATCTGGAACCAGGCTACCCTTTTAACAACTAATCAAATCAAATCCAAGTTTATTTGTAACGTGCGCCGAATACAACAGGTGTAAACCTTACAGTGAAATGCTTATTTACAGGCTCTAACCAATGGTGCCAAAAAAAGGTGTGTGTGTGTGTGTGTGTGTGTGTGTGTGTGTGTAAGTAAGTAAAGAAATAAAACAAAAGTAAAAAGACATTTGAAAAAAGAGTAGCAAGGCTATATACAGACACCTGTTAGTCAGGCTTATTGAGCTAATATGTACATGTAGGTATCGGTAAAGTGACTGTGCATACAGTATACAGTGCCTTGCGAAAGTATTCGGCCCCCTTGATCTTTGCGACCTTTTGCCACATTTCAGGCTTCAAACATAAAGATTTAAAACTGTATTTTTTTCTGAAGAATCAACAACAAGTGGGACACAATCATGAAGTGGAACGACATTTATTGGATATTTCAAACTTTTTTAACAAATCAAAAACAAATCAAAATGATTCAGCCCCCTTAAGTTAATACTTTGTAGCGCCACCTTTTGCTGCGATTACAGCTGTAAGTCGCTTGGGGTATGTCTCTATCAGTTTTGCACATCGAGAGACTGAAATTTTTTCCCATTCCTCCTTGCAAAACAGCTCGAGCTCAGTGAGGTTGGATGGAGAGCATTTGTGAACAGCAGTTTTCAGTTCTTTCCACAGATTCTCGATTGGATTCAGGTCTGGACTTTGACTTGGCCATTCTAACACCTGGATATGTTTATTTTTGAACCATTCCATTGTAGATTTTGCTTTATGTTTTGGATCATTGTCTTGTTGGAAGACAAATCTCCGTCCCAGTCTCAGGTCTTTTGCAGACTCCATCAGGTTTTCTTCCAGAATGGTCCTGTATTTGGCTCCATGCATCTTCCCATCAATTTTAACCATCTTCCCTGTCCCTGCTGAAGAAAAGAAGGCCCAAAAAATGATGCTGCCACCACCATGTTTGACAGTGGGGATGGTGCGTTCAGCTGTGTTGCTTTTACGCCAAACATAACGTTTTGCATTGTTGCCAAAAAGTTCAATTTTGGTTTCATCTGACCAGAGCACCTTCTTCCACATGTTTGGTGTGTCTCCCAGGTGGCTTGTGGCAAACTTTAAACAGCACTTTTTATGGATATCTTTAAGAAATGGCTTTCTTCTTGCCACTCTTCCATAAAGGCCAGATTTGTGCAATATACGACTGATTGTTGTCCTATGGACAGAGTCTCCCACCTCAGCTGTAGATCTCTGCAGTTCATCCAGAGTGATCATGGGCCTCTTGGCTGCATCTCTGATCAGTCTTCTCCTTGTATGAGCTGAAAGTTTAGAGGGAAGGCCAGGTCTTGGTAGATTTGCAGTGGTCTGATACTCCTTCCATTTCAATATTATCGCTTGCACAGTGCTCCTTGGGATGTTTAAAGCTTGGGAAATCTTTTTGTATCCAAATCCAGCTTTAAACTTCTTCACAACAGTATCTCGGACCTGCCTGGTGTGTTCCTTGTTCTTCATGATGCTCTCTGCGCTTTTAACTGACCTCTGAGACTATCACAGTGCAGGTGCATTTATACGGAGACTTGATTACACACAGGTGGATTGTATTTATCATCATTAGTCATTTAGGTCAACATTGGATCATTCAGAGATCCTCACTGAACTTCTGGAGAGAGTTTGCTGCACTGAAAGTAAAGGGGCTGAATAATTTTGCACGCCCAATTTGTCAGTTTTTGATTTGTTAAAAAAGTTTTAAATATCCAATAAATGTCGTTCCACTTCATGATTGTGTCCCACTTGTTGTTGATTCTTCACAAAAAAATACAGTTTTATATCTTTATGTTTGAAGCCTGAAATGTGGAAAAAGGTTGCAAAGTTCAAGGGGGCCGAATACTTTCGCAAGGCACTGTATGATGAACAGAGTGTAGCAGTAGCGTAAAAAGAGGGGTTGGCGGGTGGTGGGACACAATGCAGATAGCCCGGTTAGCTAATGTGCGGGAGCACTGGTTGGTCGGCCCAATTGAGTAGTATATACATGAATGTATAGTTAAAGTGATGATGCATATAAGACAGCGTAAAAGAGGGGTTGGGGTGGGGTGGGGGCGCATACAATGCAAAAAGTCCGGGTAACCATTGGTTACCTGTTCAGGAGTCTTATGGCTTGGGGGTAAAAACTGTTGAGAAGCCTTTTTGTCCTAGACTTGGCACTCCGGTACCGCTTGCCATGCGGTAGTAGAGAGAACAGTCTATGACAGGGGTCGCTGGGGTCTTTGACAATTTTTAGGGCCTTCCTCTGACACCGCCTGGTGTAGATGTCCTGGATGGCAGGCAGCTTTGCCCCAGTGATGTACTGGGCCGTACACACTACCCTCTGAAGTGCCTTGCGGTCGGAGGCCGAGCAATTGCCTAACCAGGCAGTGATGCAACCAGTCAGGATGCTCTTGATGTTGAGGCTGTAGAACCTTTTGAGGATCTCAGGACCCATACCAAATCTTTTTAGTTTCCTGAGGGGGAATAGGCTTTGTCGTGCCCTCTTCACGACTGTCTTGGTGTTTTTTCTCCTTGCTCCTTTTCCTGTAGTCCACAATAATCTACTTAGTCTTGGTTACATTGAGGGATAGGTTGTTATTCTGGCACCACCTGGCCAGGTCTCTGATCTCCTCCCTATAGGCTGTCTCGTCGTTGCGGTGATCAGGCCTACCACTGTTGTGTCGTCAGCAAACTTAATGATGGTGTTGGAGTCGTGCCTGGCCATGCAGTCGTGGGTGAACAGGGTGTACAGGAAGGGACTGAGCACGCACCCCTGCGGACCTCCAGTGTTGAGGATCAGCGTGGCAGATGTGTTGCTACCTACCCTGACCACCTGGGGGCGGCTTGTCAGGAAGTCCAGGATCCAGTTGCAGAGGGAGGTTTCTAGTCCCAGGATCCTTGGCTTAGTGATGAGCTTTGAGGGTACTATGGTGTTGAGCTGTAGTCAAGCATTCTCACATGGGTGTTCCTTTTGTCCAGGTGGGAAAGGGCAGTGTGGAGTGCAATAATGATTGCATTATCTGTGGATCTGTTTGGGCGGTATGCAAATTGGAGTGGGTCTAGGGCTACTGGGATAATGGTGTTGATGTGAGCCATTACCAGCCTTTCAAAGCACTTCATGGCTACGGACGTGAGTGCTACGGGTCTGTAGTCATTTAGGCAGGTTGCCTTTTTGTTCTTGGGCACAGGGACTATGGTGGGCTGCTTGAAGCATGTTGGTATTACATACTCAATCAGGGACATGTTGAAAATGTCAGTGAAGACACCTGCCAGTTGGTCAGCACATGCCCGGTGCACACGTCCTGGTTATCCGTCTGGCCCCACAGCCTTGTGTATGTTGACCTGCTTAAAGGTCTTACTCACGTCGGCTACGGAGAGCGTGATCACACAGTCGCCCGGAACAGCTGATGCTCTCACTTATGCCTCGGTGTTGCGTGCGTCGAAGCGAGCATAGAAGTGATATAGCTCGTCTGGTAGGCTCGTGTCACTTGGCAGCTCGTGGCTGTGCTTCCCTTTGTTTTCTGTAATAGTTTGCAAGCCCTGCCACATCCGACGAGCGTTGGAGCCGGTGTAGTGTGATTCAATCTTAGCCCTGTGTTGATGCTTTGCCTGTTTGATGGTTCATCGCAGGGTATAGTGGGATTTGTAAGCTTCCGGGTTAGAGTCCCGCACCTTGAAGGTGGCAGCTCTACCCTTTAGCTCAGTGCGAATGTTGCCTGTAATCCATGACTTCTGGTTGGGGTATGTACGTACAGTCACTGTGGGGACGACGTCCTCAATGCACTTATTGATAAAGCCAGTGACTAAGTTCTTGAATGCTGTTATGTTGTCCCATTGGATTTTGTCCATCTCTGATGTAAAATAGAGAATTATCTAAGGTAGATTTGAGAATTATTCACAACCTTATGAAAATATTGATTGATTGTTTTACCTAACACCCTACGATGAGGCTCCGTTCCACTTTAAGCCGGTACAATTGTAAATGATATTTTATTGGTTGGTTCAGACCTATCAGTTGCCCCTCTTCCCTGCATGTCACTAGTTGATTTATACCGTACCTAACCTCTCCCTATAAGGAGAGAGGCATTTCTGGCAGTGTCATGAACTAACTGGTGCCTGCTTTTAGATTCCAACCTAATGCTTATGTCAGTAACAGACTCAAGTCAAATGACAGAGAAGAGAAGATACCTCAAGTTATGCAACTACACGGTTGGCCTTGCAAATGCGGTAATGCACCCTGAAAACACAACATAATATATTTTTATTCATGAATCTTCTTGTTTCGTCTATATAAAATATTGTTTTGGGCCCAGATAGGATAATAAGTACTGCATGTATGAATGCATGGTGCAATAAAATGACAGGACTTAAACTTTTGGGCTCCCAAGTGGTACAGTGGTCTAAGGCACTGCATCTCAATTCAAGAGATGTCCTTACAGTAACTGCTTCGAATCCAGGCTGTATCACATCTGGCCATGATTGGGAGTCCCAGTGCACAATTGGTTGGGGGTAGGCTGTCATTATTAATAAGAATTTGTTCTTAACTGACTTGCATTGTTAAATTAAGGATTTTTAAAATCAGCTGTTGCTTATTGTCCTCACTGTGTTCATTCTCCTGCCACTGTTCCATATTGTCCTCAGTGTGTTAACTGTTCAGTCACTGTTCTATATTGTCCTCTTTCCTGTCACAGCCGAAGACTGGAAAGCAGTCAATGAGGACCTGACTGTGTCCTGTCGTTATGCTATCAAGAACCAGACTACCGGCGACCGTCTGCTGGTCCGGGTGGTGGCTGTGAACTCTGGTGGCCGCAGTCCCCCTGCTACCATCGCCGATCCCATTCTGGTCAAGGAGGTTGGGGGTAAGCAAAGCATGGACAATACAGTGCATTCGGGAAATATTCAGACCCCTTGACTTCTTCCACATTTTCCACAGCTTTATTCCAAAATTGATTAAAACCTCTAAAGGATCGGTGGGTCTCCCACGTGACGGTTGAGCAAACATAGGCTAATGCGATTAGCATGAGGTTGTAAGTAGCAAGATCATTTCCCAGGATATAGAAAGATATGATATAATCTTCAATTCTTGTTAATCTAACTGCACTGTCCAATTTACAGTAGCTATTACAGTGAAAGAATACTATGCTGTTGTTTGAGGCGAGTGCACAGTTGTGAACTTGACAAGTTATTAATAAACAAATTAGGCACATTTGGGCAGTCTTGATACAACATTTTGAACAGAAATGCAAGGGTTCATTGGATCAGTTTAAAACTTTGCACAAACAATGCTGCCATCTAATGGCCAAACACAAAATTGCGCTTGGAATGGAATAATATGTTATGGCCTTTCTCTTGCATTTCAAAGATTAAACAAAAGTGTTTTTCTTTGTATTTTCTTTTACCAGATCTAATGTGTTATATTCTCTTACATTCATTTCACATTTACCCAAACTTCAAGTCTTCTTGGGTATGATGCTGTGAAATAGTGATGTGCGACATACGCCTAGCTTCCTCAAACGGGTCACATACAGTGGGGCAAAAAAGTATTTAGTCAGCCACCAATTGTGCAAGTTCTCCCACTTAAAAAGATGAGAGAGGCCTGTCATTTTCATCATAGGTACACTTCAACTTTGACAGACAAAATTAGAAAAAAAAATCCAGAAAATCACATTTTAGGATTTTTAATGAATTTATTTGCAAATTATGGTGGAAAATAAGTATTTGGTCAATAACAAAAGTTTACCTCAATACTTTGTTATATACCCTTTGTTGGCAATAACAGAGGTCAAACATTTTCTGTAAGTCTTCACAAGATTTTCACACACTGTTTCTGGTATTTTGGCCCATTCCTCCATGCAGATCTCCTCTAGAGCAGTGATGTTTTGGAGCTGTTGCTGGGCAACACGGAATTTCAACTCCCTCCAAAGATTTTCTATGGGGTTGAGATCTGGAGACTGGCTAGGCCACTCCAGGACCTTGAAATGCTTCTTACGAAGCCACTCCTTCGTTGCCCGGGCGGTGTGTTTGGGATCATTGTGATGCTGCAAGACCCAGCCACGTTTCATATTCAATGCCCTTGCTGATGGGAGGAGGTTTTCACTCAAAATCTCACGATACATGGCCCCATTCATTCTTTCCTTTACACGGATCAGTCGTCCTGGTCCCTTTGCAGAAAAACAGCCCCAGAGCATGATGTTTCCACCCCCATGCTTCACAGTAGGTATGGTGTTCTTTGGATGCAACTCAGCATTCTTTGTCCTCCAAACACGACATGTTGAGTTTTTACCAAAAAGTTATATTTTGGTTTCTTCTGACCATATGATATTCTCCCAATCTTCTTCTGGATCATCCAAATGCTCTCTAGCAAACTTCAGATGGGCCTGGACATGTACTGGCTTAAGCAGGGGGACACGTCTTGCACTGCAGGATTTGAGTCCCTGGCGGCGTAGTGTGTCACTGATGGTAGGCTTTGTTACTTTGGTCCCAGCTCTCTGCAGGTCATTTACTAGGTCCCCCCGTGTGGTTCTGGGATTTTTGCTCACCGTTCTTGTGATCATTTTGACCCCACGGGGTGAGATCTTGCGTGGAGCCCCAGATCGAGGGAGATTATCAGTGGTCTTGTATGTCTTCCATTTCCTAATAATTGCTCCCACAGTTGATTTCTTCAAACCAAGCTGCTTACCTATTGCAGATTCAGTCTTCCCAGCCTGGTGCAGGTCTACAATTTTGTTTCTAGTGTCCTTTGACAGCTCTTTGGTCTTGGACATAGTGGAGTTTGGAGTGTGACTGTTTGAGGTTGTGGACAGGTGTCTTTTATACTGATAACAAGTTCAAACAGGTGCCATTAATACAGGTAACGAGTGGAGGACAGAGGAGCCTCTTAAAGAAGAAGTTACAGGTCTGTGAGAGCCAGAAATCTTGCTTATTTGTAGGTGACCAAATATTTATTTTCCACCATAATTAGCAAATAAATTCATTAAAAATCCTACAATGTGATTTTCTGGATTTATTTTTCTAATTTTGTCTGTACGTATGATGATGAAATTACAGGCCTCTCTCATCTTTTTAAGTGGGAGAACTTGCACAATTGGTGGCTGACTAAATAATTTTTTGCCCCACTGTATATACTCACACACACACACACAGCCCTTACCATGGTCCATTTCTGCCAACCAGGAGATGTGGGGGTTTTCTTCAGTGTACTTCACGTGGACAGTACTGTATTACCGGGTGGCCATAGCAGCAAGTCCAAACTGTTTGTGATGGGCGGTGTCCGTCTTTATTGTTGAAATAGTTTTTCAGAACAGCAGACGTTGAAACAGCTAGGGAGAACCAGCTCAGCATATTTTCCATCTCAGATATCCAAATGCCGTTGGCTTGGCACCTCCCTGGCCTGTTAGAGTAATGCAACGGTGGTCTTCTCAGATTATTCCCACCAAGAGGGTGGTAGAACTCCTCAGTCCAAGCATGGAGCAGCTCCCCAGTTGTTGAGTGCCTAAAGTACTACCATTGACTCCTTTTGGATGCATGTTTTCACCGGTGTCTTCTTACTGTGCATTCAGAAAAAGTCATTTTTAGTCTTCCTCAATGATAACTTTTAATGGTGAGTCAAGCATCTTCAATTACCAACAAGCTCTCATAGTCTCACTGCGGAATTATACATGTTCTTGTACTTTTCTCCAAACGTCAAATTGCTCCAAATTTCAAAGTGTTTTTGACACGCTGGGTCGCTTCTCCTGCTACACATAGTTTCGTTAGTTAAGGGTTAAGGTTTGGCATATGGAAAAAAATCCCTATGCCAAACAATCCGGAGTCATGGGATTACATGAATCTGCCACCCCTCATCCACAATGCCCAAGCCTTAATGGTAATAGCGTTCACTGTTGCCTCTAGTGACTGGTTTTGAAGGCATTTCCCTACATCCTCTGGGCATGGACAGACGTCCAGTTTTGAAGTCAATCTTGTGCGATCTGGCTGAATTTACAGCATTCATCATGGAATCAAGTTAATTGACTGTATACAGTGGTAGGCCCTGGATTTTGTGTTTTATTCAGAGTCAAAATGTCTAAACATACAGTAAAATCGTAAATAATTGGTAGACCTACAAAAAAAATAAGACTGATTCGATTAAAAAGTAATTTATGTAAAGAGAGATCATCAAATGTGTAATGGAGATATTTAGTGGAGGGGAATGAAACCTGAACCACAAGTCGCACTGTCAAACTTAGCCATTGGTCCACCAATAGATGCATCAGGTTTCCCACACAATGGAAAAACCTCTAACTTTCCCACAAATCCTTAGAAAAATTGTTAGGATGTGTCTGCTAATTAACACAGATTCAATTTGGAAGGTTTGGCATTGGGTTGTTTCCCAAGTCAGAATGAGTGCTGGAGAGGTGTCAAGCCAGCGATAGTGCGATGGTGACAAGTGTAATCATTGGGGGTTGGGGACATTCCAAAGTGTCCAGTCTACACAGAGTGGGTGGGGACAGGGGAGGGATCTAATGTCTTGTATGCCTTCTAAGTCCTTTGAGACGACCATGGACTCCGTGTTTATTTTTAAATATGCCACAGACTCTGACAGGGACAGGGCAGTTCTCTATTGACCTGATCCCCTCATAAGGAGTGTCAAGTCGGAACGCTCCACAGAGAAACACACCTAACTCTATCATGACTGTTACCCGGTGGGTTGGTTGTTTTTTTCCATCCATTTTCTGAGCACATATTTCTGCCCATAGCACTGGACATCCCATGGCACTAGTGCATAGATTTTTTTAGGAGTGGGTTTTCAATTATAGTTTCTATGTTCTGTTATTAGTTAGTTACAAATATCAACCGTTCTGTCCATGTTTTAAGACATACAGCAAGCCATTTGCTGTGACTGATGTATTTGTGGGGAACCCTATGGTCGAGGAGAATCTACAGTACAGTATCAAGTTGAGAGTGATTCTTAATGCAGCCTGTTTAACAGTGTGAGCTGGAGTAACTATAGATCTCCATCATGTGTTCTATTTATATTTCTGATGCGATGATGTGAGTTCAGATTGGACCTATTTAGAGTTCTGATGCGATGGTGTGAGTTCAGATGGGACCTGTTCTGATGTGATGGTGTGAGTTCAGATGCGACCAATGTAGGGCTCTGAGATGGTCTGAATTCAGATGGGACCAATTTAGAGCTCTGATGAGTGTAACTCTGCTAGACTCATCAGGTGGTTGGTTCCCAACTAGATATGGTCTGGAGTACAGGATAATCTGTCCTCAAGGTACAGAGTGGGTTTTGAGGATTTGTTTTTTAATTATTTCTGATACATATTCAAATGCTTGTTCTAAAGTGTCCTATCCATAAAGTGTTTCAGTCATTTTACTTATTTGAACAGGTTGATTATTATTATTTGTAAACTATGTTTGTTCCGTCTGTAGCTCGCCCCAAAGTCCGCCTGCCTCGTTTCCTGAGGCAGAGGTATGTCAAGAAAGTTGGTGAGAAGATTAACCTTGTCATCCCCTTCTCTGTGAGTTTGCATTATGAGATGATGAGTAGGCCTGGGAGTTTGTCTAGAAAACATGACCTGAGCAGGATTTTTTTTAAATTGGACCCTAGCTATAGGCACATTTACTATTTAATGTTACTAGGGGCTAGATTTTTATCGCATTGTCATTAAAGTCTCCTGGGCATGATGATGTAAAATAATTTGATGTTGTAGCATGTCCATACAGATGTAAGTTAGACTATTGATTGAGCCCAACCGTGTGTTCTTTACTGTCCTAGGGCAAGCCTAAGCCAGTGGTTACCTGGTTAAAGGATGGAGAGCCCCTTGACCCAAAGAGGGCCAACATCCGTACATCTGACACAGACAGCATCCTGTTCGTCCGTCAAGCAGAGAGAGTGGACTCTGGCTCGTACGAGATGTGCGTGAAGGTGGATGACTTTGAAGACAAAGCTGCTATCATCATCCAGATTATTGGTAAGTCAAATTGTATTAGACTATCCAACCTTGTTTTCATTTCCAAACAGATCATGACGTAGCATTAGCCTCTGACTGTCATGGTATATTTTGATAATAACTAGGGCCAGGTGTTGTTCCTGGTCAGGTCATGTGATCAGGAAGAACTGATCTGGAGAGCGATTGAGTTATTGTGAGTTGATTGATTCTAATGATGCAACCCATATTGAACCTTCTATCTCTGTGTCTGCTCACCCACAGAGCTGCCTGGGCCACCAGCCAGCATTAAGGTTGCGGATGTCTGGGGATTCAATGTTGCCCTTGAGTGGACCGCACCTAAAGATAACGGAAACACAGAGATCACAGGCTACACCGTCCAGAAGGCTGACAAGAAAACCGGGGTGAGAAACCCGTCACATCCCTGTCATTTTTAAAAATGTAACCTTTTATTTAACTAGGCAAGTCATTTAATAACTAATTCTTATTTACACTGACGGCCTAGGAACAGTGCCTTGTTCAGGAGCAAAACGACAGATTTTGTCATCTCAGGGATTCAGTCAAGCAACCTTTCAGTTACTGGCCCAACGCTCTAACCACTAGGCTACCTACCGCCCGTAATCACATCCAATCCAAACAAACTTTATTTAAAGGTACATCTCAGTACACTTTACACAAAAAATAGACCCCAAAAGAAAAGAAAATTCCTGTAATAAGACTTTAAAATATAATTAATGCTCATATGGTGTCTTGCCCAGGACTGGTTCAACATTCTGGAGCACTACACCAGACTAAATGCCACCATCTCAGATCTCATCATGGGCAACACCTACACCTTCAGGATCTTTGCAGAGAACAAGTGTGGACTCAGTGAGGAATGTGCCAGGACCAAGGAAGAAGCCACCATTGTGAAGGAGGGTGAGACATTCTCCACACCACCCCTTTCTAAAAACATCCCCCTGCAACGTTAAAATGTTGGAGAATGTTAGAAGGAGTGGGACAGTAAAGTCTCCTTTTAGCTAGATGTCCCTATTTAAGACCTAATCCATGCTCGTGTCTAATTTTTTTTCAGTTATTGACTATAAACCTACCCCGTTTGTGGAGCGTGACTTCACCGAGGCTCCCAAGTTCACCACTGTTCTGAACGACAGGTCCACCACTGTTGGCTACAGCACCAAGCTGCTGTGCTCTGTGAGGGGATCCCCCAAGGTAAACCTTCCCTCTCTCAAACTCTCATACCAGCTCAGTACTGAAGGTTCTTCATGGAACTTGTAGGCTAGGCTAGCAAAACTGCTATGATTCTAACACACCCACTCGTTGTTTGTTGGTGATAGCTCCACATGCCAGGCCCATGCACACAGACAGCTGCCAGTTGCGCTTTCACTTCTCCTACATACATGAAGAAGGCTGTGAAGCTGAAACGTCTGTGAACGCTATCTCTGATGCAGTGAAAATACTTAAAAACATTAAATAATGGAGTAGGCTTTATGCTCCACTTTTTGAGTGCGGACTGATTACACCTTTTTGCGCGCCGTCACTTTTCCCCTGGATAATATTAATGCATGTGTATATACATATATGTCACACATGCATGCGCACACACACACACATACTCCTGTCCATCCGTCCCTGTCAATATATATTTACTCATAGTAGATCTGGAATGAGAGGGATCTTTAGTCTCCTTGTCAGCCTGCTGTCTGAACCTCCGGCTTCCAGCCTGTCCCCTTCCCTCCCACCAGATACACTGGGTTGCCAGTTGTCACAGCAAAGCAGGATTTGGCATAGGGGGGTTGAGAATTTACCTCCGTACAGGATTAGGTTCTGAGTCTCTGAGCGGAGCCCTGGACCCCTGGCCAGCTGGGTGGGTGGATGACAGAGAGGAGGGGGTTGAAGGGTCAAATGTGTGACATTCCTGCCTTGAGGGGACCATGGGGGTCAAACGGTGCCCCTGTCACTGGACCCTCTGTTTCATGTACCCTAGACAGAGTGTGTCTTCCGAATAGCTGTTACCATCAAAGGAAAGGCCTTAGAAACCAATATAGCTAAGTGAGTGAGTGAGTGAGTGTGAGTGTATGTGGCTCTGTTGGTAGAGCATGTTACCTGCAACGCTAGGGTTGTGGGTTCCATTCCCATGGGGATCAGTATGTACTCACTACTGTAAGTCGCTCTGGCGGGTGATAATTTACTAAAATGTGATGTTCCTTTATTGGGGAATTAGATTTTTTATAGAGGCATGTCCACTTTGCAATGCGCGGATCAGATTTAGTAGGGTGCATAGTAAAATACTCCAAGTACACAAAAACTGAAGTAAACAATTGTGACTGTAATCATGTTTCCATCCACAGTTTTTATGATTAAAGTCATACCACTTTTTGTGCCGGTAAAATGAATGATGTGAGAAATGGCTGTGGAAATGCCTTAATGCTCAAATATTGATATAATAACCATCATGTCAAATCAAACTGGGAGTCACATGATGATATGATGGTTGTGGTCCTCCCACTACATCTCAGGAAAGCCTGCAGTTGATTAGGCTATGGATTAAATCAGTTATGGTGAACTGCATAGGGTGGGGAAGGTACAGAGTGATGAGCTTGATGCTCCTTTCCAATAAAAGCTGATGGTTTACTCTGGTGACATGATGATCGATTCTTGACTGCCATTTGACAAATAAAAATATTCTCGCTCTTATCTAACAAAACTATCGGTAGAGTTGAAAATTCGATGGAAAAACATTGAACATTAGATTTTTATTCGGAACACTGATTTTTATCCGCAGCAAGTCAGGTGGGAAAATGTGCATATTTGTAATGCAGATTTTAGAATATTTGCGTGATTGGATGGAAACATAGCTGCTGACTATGAAACTTGAAACTTGAAACAATTGATCTGAAACATAGAATTTACGTACTATGTCATTGCAGCCTAAGATTATGTGGATGAAGAACAAGATGATCCTCAACAACATGGATAACCCCAAGTACAGGATGATCAGCACAGGGGGCATCTGCACCCTGGAGATCCGTAAGCCTGGCCAATATGACGGTGGAGAGTATGTCTGCAGAGCTGAGAACCAACTGGGGAAGGTCGACACCGGCTGCAAGCTGGAGGTCAAAAGTAAGTAGTAGTGGTTGTAAGAAGAGAAATAATAATAATAATAACATATTTTTCCTACTAGTACTGACTTTGCTGATAACTTCTGTACTATTGAGAAAAAATGTACTTACTACGACTGTGGTATGTGGTTGTCTCCAGGGTCTAACATTAACACCCACCACCCGCCAAATGTGGGTAGATTTTGGTATAGGCAGGTAGAATGTTTATTTCAGCAGCCAGGTTGGCGGGTGGTCACACAGAGCAAAATTAAGAATATTAATTTGCATAAGTTTCTCGTAAAACATGAACAGAATATATAAATGATTCTCATTTCCTGCAATTTTATGAAGAAGCAATGACATGAATTTTGGTACATCAAATCAAAGTTGATTGATCGCATACACAAATTTACAGGTGTTAAGGTGAAGCGAAATGCTTGTGCTTCTAACTCCAACAGTGCAGTAAAATATCTCACAAATACACAATATTGAACAAAAATCTAAACAAGAAATCAAGAACTAACATTCCAAGTAGATTTATTTGAGTGAGAATATAAATACTTGGTGTGTATAGACAGAAAACAGAATATAATTTGTAAAATAAAATGGTAAAGTATGGACAGTGAAAGGTATATTAAGATGAGCTATGTGGTGAACACAGTATATACATACACAGCGAGGAAACAACAGTATATAAACAGAATACTACACCGGCTCTGACGCTCGTCGGATGTGGCAGGGCTTACAAACTATTACAGAAAACAAAGGGAAGCACAGCCACGATCTGCCCAGTGACACGAGGCTACCAGACGAGCTAAATCACTTCTATGCTCGCTCGAGGCAAGCAACACTGAGGCATGCATGAGAGCATCAGCTGTTCCGGACGACTGTGTGATCACGCTCTCCGTAGCCGAAATGAATAAGACCTTTAAACAGGTCAACATACACAAGGCTGCGGGGCCAGACGGATTACCAGGACGTGTGCTCCGGGCATGTGCTGACCAACTAGCAGGTGTCTTCACTGACATTTTAAACATGTCCCTGATTGAGTCTGTAATACCAACATGCTTCAAGCAGACCACCATAGTTCCTGTGCCCAAGAACACAAAGGCAACCTGCCTAAATGACTACAGACCCGTAGCACTCACATACGTAGCCTGAAGTGCTTTGAAAGGCTGGTAATGGCTCACATCAACACCATTATCCTAGAATCCCTAGACCCACTCCAATTTGCATACCGCCCAAACAGATTGCACTCCACGCTACCATTTCCCACATGGACAAAAGGAACACCTATGTGAGAATGCTGTTCATTGACTACAGCTCAGCGTTCAACACCATAGTACCCTCAATGCTCATCACTAAGCTAAGGAACCTGGGACTAAACATCTCCCTCTGCAACTGGATCCTGGACTTCCTGACAGGCAGTCCCCAGGTGGTCAGGGTAGGTATCAACACATCTGCCACGCTGATCCTCAACACTGGATCTCCCCAGGGGTGCGTGCCCCTCCTGTACTCCCTGTTCACCCACAACTGCATGGCCAGTCATGACTCCAACACCATCATTAAGTTTGCAGACAACGATGAGACAGCCTCTAGGCAGGAGGTCAGAGACCTGGCCGGGTTGTGCCAGAATAACAACCTATCCCTCAACGTAACCAAGACTAAGGAGATGATTGTGGACTACAGGAAAAGGAGCACCGAGCATCTCCACATTCTCATCGAGGGGGCTGTAGTGGAGCTTCAAATTCCTTGGTGTCCAAATCAACAACAAACTAGATTGGTCCAAACACACCAAGACAGTCGTGAAGAGGGCACGACAAAGCCTATTCCCCCTCAGGAAACTAAAAAGATTTGGCATGGGTCCTGAGATCCTCAAAAGGTTCTACAGCTGCAACATCGAGAGCATCCTGACCGGTTGCATCACTGGGGAAAAGCTGGTACGGCAATTGGCACTACAGAGGGTAGTGCGTACTGCCCAGTACATCACTGGGGCAAAGCTGCCTGCCATCCAGGACCTCTTCACCAGGCGGTGTCAGAGGAAGCCCCTAAAAATTGTCAAAGACCCCAGCCACCCAAGTCATAGACTTTTCTCTCTACTACCGCATGGCAAACGGTACCAGAGTGCCAAGTCTAGGACAAAAAGGCTTCTCAACAGTATTTACCCCCAAGCCATAAGACTCCTGAACAGGTAACCAAATGTTTACCCGGACTATTTGCATTGTATGCGCCCCAGCCCCTCTTTTTACGCTGCTGCTACTCTGTTTATCTTATATGCATAGTCACTTTAACTATACATTCATGTACATACTACCTAAATTGGGTCGACCAACCAGTGCTCCCGCACATTGGCTAACCGGGCTATCTGCATTGTGTCCCAGCACCCGGCAACCACTATTTTACACTACTGCTACTCTCTGTTCATCATGTATGTATAATCACTTTAACCGTATCTACATATACATACTACCTCAATCAGCCTGACTAACCGGTGTCTGTATGTAGCCTCGCTACTTTTATAGCCTCGCTTCTGTATACTTTTATAGCCTCGCTACTGTTACTGTTGTTTTATTTCTTTATCTACCTATTGTTCACCTAATACCTTCTTTGCACTATTGGTTAGAGCCTGCTAGTAAGCATTTCACTGTTGTACCTGTTGTATTCAGCGCACGTGACAAATCAACTTTGATTTGATTTGAGAATATGGGGTGACCAGTGACTATCTAGATACATGGGGCATACTGTAAGTCCTCAAGGTGTAGGGCTGAGTACCGGGCAGTTAGCCAGCTAGTGATGGCTGTTCAGTAGTCTGATGGCCTGGTGATAGAAGCTGTTCAGCAGTCTGATGGCCTGGTGATAGAAGCTGATCAACAATATGACGGCCTGGTGATAGAAGCTGTTTAACAATATGACGGCCTGGTGATAGAAGCTGTTCAACAATATGATGGCCTGGTGATAGAAGCTGTTTAACAATATGATGGCCTGGTGATAGAAGCTGTTTAACAGTCTCAGGGCCTGTTGATAGAAGCTGTTTCTCAGTCTGATGCACCTGCACCTGTACTGTCTCATGTTCTGAGTGAATGGACTGTTGCTCGGGTGGCTGAGGTCCTTGATGATCTTCTTGGCCTTCATTTGACATCAAGTACTGTCAATGTCCTGGAGGGCAGGCAGCGTAACCGTAGTGATGCGCTGAGCTGACCGCATCACCCCCCCGAGTGCCATGCCGTTGAGGGTGGTGCAGTTGCTGTAGAAACCAGTGATGCAACCCAATAGAATGCTCTCAATGGTGCATATGTAGTAATTTGTGAGTGTCTTTGCGGCCATACCAAATTTCTGCAACCGCCTGAGGTCGAAGAGGCTGTTGTGCCTTCACCAAGGTGTCGGTGTGGTGGGACCATTTCAGGTCCTCAGTGATGTGCAGCCAAGGAATTTGAAGCTTTTGACCTTCTCCACTGCAGCCTCTGTGGATAGAGGCTGTGGATTTGTTTTTTTACATTGAGGGAGAGGTTATTTCCCTGGCACCACTCCGTCAGGACTCTAACCTCCTCCCTGTGGGCTGTCTCGTCGTTGTTGGTAATCAGGCACTGTCAAGTTTGTCAGGCAAACTGCAGCCCCTTGTCAAGCAAACTTGATGACTGAGTTGGAAATGTGCGTAGCCACGCAGTCATGGGTGAACAGGGAGTACAGAACCCTCTCCACCTGGGGTCAGCATGTCAGGAAGTCTAGGATCCAGTTGCACATGGAGGAGTTCAGACCCAGGGCCCTGAGCTTAGTGATGAGTGACGCACTATGATGTTGAAAGCAAAGATGTAGTCAATGATCAGCATTCTTTTTTTGTTTTGAATTTTACCCCCTTTTCCTCCCCAATTTCGTAGTATCCAATTATTAGTAGTTACTATCTTGTCTCATCGCTACAACTCCAGTACGGGCTCGGTAGAGACTAAGGTCGAAAGTCATGCATCCCCCGAAACACAACACAACCAAGCCGCACTGCTTCTTAACACAGCGCGCATCCAACCCGGAAGCCAGCCGCACCAATGTGTCGGAGGAAACACCATGCACCTGGCGACCTTGGTTAGCGCGCACTGTGCCCGGCCCGCTACAGGAATCGCTGGTGTGCGATGAGACAAGAATATCCCTACCGGCCAAACCCTCTCTAACCTGGGCGACGCTAGGCCAATTGTGCGTCGCCCCACGGACCTCCCAGTCGCGGCCGGCTGCGACAGAGCCTGGGCGCGAACACAGAGTCTCTGGTGGCACAGCTTGCGCTACGATGCAGTGCCCTAGGCCACTGCGCCACCTGGAAGGCCTGGTGATCAACATTCTCACATAGGTATTCCTCTTGTCCAGGTGGGATAGGGCGGTGTGCAGTGCAAAGGCAATTCCGTTGTCCATGGATCTGTTGGGGAGGTATGCAAATTGTAGTGGGTCTAGGGTGTCGGGCAAGGTAGAGATATGGCCCTTGACTAGCTTGTTGATGACAGAAGTGAGCGTACTGGGCGATAGTCATTGAGTTCAGTTACCTTTGTTTTCTTGCATGCAGGAACAATGGTGGACATCTTGAAGCAAGTGGGGACAACAGACTATGATAGGGAGAGATTAAATTTGTCCGTAAACACTCCAGCCAGCTGCGCCTGCACTGAGGATGCAGCTTGGGATGCCATCTGGGCCAGAAGCCTTGATGGGTTAACATGTTTAAAAGTTCTACTCCCGTCAGCTACAGAGATCGGGAGCCTGCAGTCCTTGTGAGCAGCGGGGCACCCGGCGGAGGCTCTGTGTTGTTTTCCTGGAAGCAGGTGGAAAAGGTCTTAAGCTTGCCTTTGAGTGAGGCGTCGGTATCCGCGACGTGGCTGGTTTTCCCTTTATAATCCAGAGTTTTTTTAACATTCACTAATTAATTAAGACTCAGGTCACAAAACAGTTAACGAAACTTCTTGCTAGTGACACATTTGCTGTTTTAGAAACATTACAAAGAATGGTTTTCCGTTTATTTATTTTGTGTGTAATTATGGCAACTACAAAAAATGTGTCCGGTAAAATATCTGAGTGACTGTGGCTGGTGGACCAAAAAGTCAATTTTAGGCCCTGGTTGTCTCACCTTGTTATCTTAAGACTAATGCACTGACTGTAAGCAACTCTGGATAAGAGTGTCTGCTAAACGACTACAATGTACAATGTAACTTAAGTGCTTTCTTATACATGAGTTTATCCGAGGAAGAAGCCTCACCAAAGTATGAACCCAGTTCATCTATAATATAGACACTGCTTTTGCAATCAAATATATTTCTGCTTTAGCGTTCGTTTCGGTGGTGTTTTTACATTTTGCATGCAAATTTAGATCTCGGTATTTGTTGTATTTGAATCAGACTGTGGAAATATTACCATTGGTTCATGACGACTAAAATAATGATATTTACCTCAACAGAGCCTGTTTATGCAGATGCTGACAAAGACAAGGAGGCAGAGTGAATGCACATGCATACAGGTCAGTCACTCTTGTTGACATATTTTCAGGTTCATATGGAAAATGGCCTTCAATTTACAAAATTTGCTTGAATTCAGAAGTTGAGTGTGAATCAACAAATAAAGGGCGCTTTGATGCGACCTGGCCAAGACAAAACAAAGCAGTGTGACAAAAACAACAACACAGAGTTACACATAAACAACAATAACACAATAGAAGAATCTATGTACAGTGTGTGTAAATGTAGAAGAGTAGAGAGGTAAGGAGAGTAAGTTTATATTTAACCATCATATTGTCACTTACTAATAAAAAAAATACCTTTTGAAACCTGAGAATTTAGCACCAAAGTTTATTTTAATATGTATCAGAGTCTATTTGTGTCCTGGTACATCTTCTCCAAGGCTGGACTTACATGGAGAGCCCTAAACAGAGCCTCTGCCGTTGCAAGAGTCTGAGTGCCACTACTAGCTGCTGCTCATAAATTACTCCTGTAATGGCTCCACATGCACTCAGTTGGGGAACTAAATCACATTTCCTTGACTCAGCAGCAGGGGGCCCATTAGGGACCAGCGAGATGGCGTTATTTACTACCAGGATCCACTGTAATGCAAGCAGCTTGTCACCCCCCAGGGTGTTGAATTTCCACAGTGGACACTACAAAATAACAATTTATGTGTGATATTATCAATATTTATACTGGCTGTAGTCTTAAAAAATATACATTTACTTTTTCATACAGATGTAGGATCTTAATTTGATCACTTTTGTTGCTGAGAATTTCCTGCACATTTCCTGTTGCTATAAGATTATTTTCCCCTCGTAGAAATCGGGCTCAAATTAAGATCCTACATCTGTACGCTGTTTATCTATTAGTAGCCTACTTAAGCTCTTGGAATATGTCTTTTGTAGGCCTGCTACTGCAGTTCTAGCCACCTCAGTTGGCTAAATATGGCATGTGAATTGACAGCTGTTCTGTTATTTACACCTGTTACAGTCCCAAGTTAGAAGCAAGCTGAATGAGGCCTTTACAATAAAAGGTGAGGCCCACTTTATGTGCTCTTAAACTGTACTCTATCTCTCTCTTTTGATGTGAAATAGGTTTTTGGTAAGATTCTGTAAGTTTGAAAGTTATAAAAACCTCTTGTTTTTCTACAGGACGGTGCTGGATGCTGGAAAAAAATGTACATATAACTGAAAAGAACATACAATCAAATTGTTATTACCTACAACCGCTGTATCCTAACCTATCCCACCCTATCCTATATTAATGAAGATTAAACATGTGTCCCATTTCTTAGTATTTTTTTCCCTTAG
The DNA here is from genome assembly GCF_057628025.1 of Oncorhynchus mykiss. Lineage (NCBI taxonomy): Eukaryota > Metazoa > Chordata > Actinopteri > Salmoniformes > Salmonidae > Oncorhynchus > Oncorhynchus mykiss. The sequence goes on from NC_143038.1 coordinate 66,110,372, forward strand.
TACTCTCTGAAATAGTTAATATCCATGTCCACAACTCAGATGTAAAACCTCGGAATGTTTGTTACAATAAATATTTTGATTCATGTTTTTGTTTTGTTGAATAAACCTTCTCTAACCTGAAGTAAAAATGACAATGTTGTCGACGGAAACCTACTGTACTTACTGATGTGAGAGAGGACTAGAGCTGGTTGACATGACATTAGAGTGGCATTTGAAAGGTTGAATCCAAGATGATCAGATATCAGTCTACACAGTCCGGGCACTTTGGCTGGATTGACATGAGAGTAACAGACATTAGAACTGAGAGAACTGAAAGAACCAGGGCAATAGAACCACTAAATCAAGAGGCAGAATAACTTGTCCTGCCTTTGGGCGCTGTCTGGCTCACACACAACAATATACAAGTGAAACAACAGTGTGTAGTATGACTGACCCTCCTGTAACTGTCTTATCACACAGTCATGGAGTTATTGGCATAGTGATAAGAGGCTGTGTTGCCAGAGATATGTAGAATGTTGCCAACGATAACAATATGAAGAGTTTGGATGTCAGTCCACACAGTGGCCGGACTAACCTAACGTAGCAGGGGGAAAAGGAACCAGACCGAAGGCATGGAAGGCACAAGAGCACCACTATTACAACAGCTCCCTCTAGTGTCCTTACTTGCAAATGACAAGATGCACAGAGGTTATTTATATTACTGTGACGGAGATATAAGGCACAGGAGGATGGTGCCTCCTTGATTAGGGAGAACGGGCTCGTAGTAATGGCTGGAGCGGAATGGGTGGAATAGTAAACACATGGTTTCCATGTGTTTGATGCCATTCCATTTACTCTGCTCCAGTCATTATTGTGAGCCGTTCTCCCCTCAGCAGCCTCAACTGCTAGAAGGAGGTTCTCTCTCTCTTTCTTGCTCTTTCTCTCTCTTGCCCGCTCTCTCTCGCCATCTCTTTCTCTCTCTCTCTCTCTCTCTCTCTCTCTCTCTCTCTCTCTCTCTCTCTCTCTCTCTCTGTATCCCATGTCAACAGAAAAATCATGGTTTCATCTATCATATGTCTGTGGATAATCTTAATGTTGATCGATTACAGTTCAGCCAGTGTCTAACATGCTACATTATTTATTAAAGTGCTGCATGATTGATTGGTAAGGAACGGACCTTGACACACGCACTAAAATGGTTTTGTACTTGTGCTCCCTCTTCCCTAAATGAGGCCGCTTACTTTACCTTTAGAAACAAGCTAGTTCAAGACACAAAATGTACTACGGCGATAGCTGTGGAATGGGAACTCCATTTTGTTTCAAATGTAGCTCTGTAACACTGTGTTACATCGTTTCAATCACTGGTAATGCAGTAGGCCAGGGCTGATGGCTGCTGCGTCAAGGGTATCTCTAAAGGCAATGAAATGGCCTGGTCTATCCTGGACCTAGAAGGCTGCCTGCCTGCCTGCCATTTGCTTAAGGCTCTGGCACTGTGCCCAGGCGATGAAATAAGTCTAATGGTGAAGCTGGCGGTCAAACCAATGCCCCTGTATTTATCTTCCATAAAAAAGTACTGTAGCTGGAACACTGGCTGCTATATGAAGAGCCGAATCACGTAGGGCACTCTATTTGAGTAATTTTCCATGTGTTGTTGTCAATACATTGATGAACATCAGCCTGTGAGCTCCCCTATGACGATATTGTCAAGTTGGTTGCCAGCTGTTGAAACAACTTGTAGCTCTAAGCCACTGTTGCCTTCAATGTCTTATACACAGTAGTTTGTAAAGACACAATCTATCATTGATGACTGCACTCCCATGAATGCAGAATCTTGATTATAAGGTTTTGCTTCAGACAAAACAGGGTCAGGGGTAAGGGTAAGAAGGAACCTTAGTTTTGGTCAGTGTTTCCTAGAGTACAGCAATTATTTGCAAACAGTGGATAAGGTGAGAGGAGAGCGTTTGTACTGAATGTCTTGTGCAGAGTATGTTTTCTGTGGCATTGCTTTACTAGTCTATTTTAGGTGAGGACCATAAATGTTGTCTTAAACAAATTGTTTGGTGAGAGGTCAAATGTGTTGAGACGATATGTTGGTTTATCTGAATCAGTGTTTGTTTAAAGCACTGAAGCACTTATTTCAGTGGAAGTAAGACAAAAGAAGCCTTTTGTTATATATCATCCTCCTCAGTGAATTTAATGAAAATAAAAATAGTGCAACATTAAAAAAGTTAACCTTTTTAGATAAAAGTATACTAAATATCTTCACGTGATTAAAAACACACTGTCTGCAGTAGCCTCAACAGCACTCTGTAGGGTAGCACCATGGTGTAGCCGGAGGACATCTAGTTTCCGTCCTCCTCTGGGTACAATTACCTTAATACAAAACCTAGGAGGCTTGTGGTTCTCACCACCTTTTATAGACTTACACAGTAATTGTGATAACTTCTGGAGGACGTCCTCCATCCTATCAGAGCTCTTGCAGCATGAACTGACATGTCGTCCACCGAATCAAAGGATCAGAGAATTTATATATCACTGAAAGCATAAGCTACCGCTAGCTAGCACTGCAGTGCATAAACTGTTGTGAGTAATTGACTCAAAGAGAAAGACAATAGTTGAACAGTTTTTAACAAATTAATTTATTCAAAAAATGAAGGAGAAGCAAGAATAAGAGAGAGAGAGATTTTCAAAATGTTTCACTTTCACTTACTTAACTAGCGAATGCAGCTAGCTAGTTTAGTTTACTCAAACACCCATCTCAAACAGAGAGGGATGCTATGTTAGCTAGCTGGCTATGGCTATCCAACACTGGAACTCTTCCAAGTCAAGGTAAGCTTTTGGTGTTATTAATTTATTATATATTGAATATACAGTTGAAGTCGGAAGTTTTACACCTTAGCCAAATACATTTCAACTCAGTTTTTCACAATTCCTGACATTTAATCCTAGTAAAAAAATCCCTGTTTTAGGTCAGTTAGGATCACTGCGTTATTTTAAGAATGTGAAATGTCAGAATAATAGTAGAGAGAATGATTTATTTCAGCTTTTATTTCATTCATCACATTCCCAATGGGTAAGAAGTTTACATACACTCAATTAGTATTTGGTAGCATTGCCTTTAAAACCTGTTAAGTCTACCCCCTCCTTTTTCGAACATTCTGTTAAAAATCGCGCAACATTTCAGCATCCTGCTACTCATGCCAGGAATATAGTATATGCATATGATTAGTATGTGTGGATAGAAAACACTCTGAAGTTTCTAAAACTGGTTAAATCACGGCTGTGACTATAACAGAGCGTGTGTTTCATCGAAAAGCGCAAGAAAAACTGGTCACTGAAAACTGAAAAAAATATCCATGTGCCACTTGCATGTATTGTTTAAGGGGCACCAAATTAAATAGGGCCGAGATTGCAATTCCTACAGCTTCCACACGATGTAGCCAAAACCGTCATTTTCATTGACAAAAATCCTTTGTGTCATGACAAATAGATCCTTCATTCCGTCCAGCATACAGCAATCGATTTTGGAAAAGAGAAAAAGGGACATTGTTTTCTTGAGTAGCTGCTATTGAATACAGATCGCCCAGTGATCAATTTGATCGCTTATTAACGTTTACAAATACCTAAAGTTGGGTTACAAAAGTAGGTTGAAGTGTTTTGTCAAAGAATATAGGCAACTTATATAATTTTAAAAAATGACGTTGCGTGTTGGAAGAGAGCTTTTTTCCTGAACCAGACAGGCTATACAAATGGATATTTTGGGCATACATGGACGGATTTAATCGGGAAAAAGACCCAATTGTGATGTTTATGGAACATATAGGAGTGCCAACAAAGAATATCATCAAAGGTAATGAATGTTTTATATTTTATTTCTGCGTTTTGTGTAGCGCCGGCTACGCTAATTCTTTTGTTTACGTCCCCTTCAGGTATATTGGGGTGTTGCATGCTATCAGATAATAGCTTCTCATGCTTTCGCCGAAAAGCATTTTAAAAATCTGACTTGTTGGCTAGATTCACAACGAGTGTAGCTTTAATTCAATACTCTGCATGTGTGTTTTAATGAACGTTTGAGTTTTAACGAGTATATTTAGCATTTAGCGTAGCGCATTTGCATTTCCAGGTGCCTAGTTGAGATGTCTGCGTCTCAAGTAGGATCAACAGGTTAAATTGTTTAAACTTGGGTCAAAGGTTTTGGGTAGCATTCCACAAGATTCCCACAATAAGTCGGGTGATTTATGGCCCATTCCTCCTGACAGAGCTGGTGTAACCGAGTCAGGTTGGTAAGTCTCCTTGCTCGCAAACGCTTTTTCAATTCTGCCCGCAAATTTTCTATAGGATTGAGGTCAGGACATTGTGATGGCCACTCCAATAGCTTGACTTTGTTGTCCTTAAGCCATTTTGCCAAAACTTTGAAATTATGCTTTTGGGTTATTGTCCATTTGGAAGACCCATTTGCGATTTCCTTCCTCATGATGCCATCTATTTTGTGAAGTGCAGCAGTCCCTCCTGCAGCAAAGCACCCCCACAACATGCCACCCCCGTGCTTCACTCCCGTGCTGCATCCCCCTTTTTCCTCCAAGCATAAGGATGGTCATTATGGCCAAACAGTTCTGTTCTTGTTTTATCAGACCAGAGGACATTTCTCCAAAAAGTACAATCTTTGTCCCCATGTGCAGTTGCAAACCACAGTCTGGCTTTTTTAATGCGTTTTTCTAGCAGTGACTTCTTCCTTGATGAGAAGCCTTGCAGGTTATGTCGATATAGGACTCGTTTTACTGTGGATATAGATACTGTTGTGCATGTTTCCTCCCGCATCTTCACAAGGTCCTTTGGTGTTGTTCTGGGATTGATTTGCACTTTTCGCACCAAAGTACGCTCATCTCTAGGAGACTGAACACGTCTCCTTCCTGAGCGGTATGACGGCTGTGTGGTCCCATGGTGTTTATACTTGCGTACTATTGTTTGTACAGATGAACATGGTACCTTCAGACGTTTGGAAATTGCTCCCAAGGATGAACCAGACTTGTGGAGGTCTACATTTTTTTCTGAGGTCTTGGCTGATTTCTTTTGATTTTCCCATGATATCAAGCAAAGAGGCACTGAGTTTGTAGGCCTTGAAATACATCCACAGGTACACCTCCAATTGACTCAAATTATATCAGCAGCTTCTAAAGCCATGACATAATTTTCTGGAATTTTCCAAGCTATTTGAAGGCACAGTCAACTTAGTGTATGTAAACTTCTGACCCAATGGAACTGTGATACCGTGAATTATTAGTGAAATAATCTGTTTGTAAACAATTGTTGGAAAAATGACTTGTGTCATGCACAAAGTAGATGTCCTAGTGGACTTGCCAAAACTATAGCTTGTTAACAAGACATTTGTGGTGTGGTTGAAAAACTAGTTTTAATGACTCCAACCTAAGTGTATGTAAACTAGTTTTAATGACTCCAACCTAAGTGTAAGGAAACTAGTTTTAATGACTCCAACCTAAGTGTATGTAAACTTCCGACTTCAACTGTAGCTGCATCCGACTGTTCCCTGTCAATGGGCAGAGAACCTGTGACGTCAGAAAGTCTATAAGACAAACTGGATAAGTGACTGAACTAATAGGGAACAATGTTGTTGTTGTCTGTAAGAAGGAAGTTGTACGATGGTGTCATTTTGCTGAGTCTACCATTAAATTACTTTAATGTTACACATTATAACAATTCCAAATAATGTAATAAATGGAAATGTGAATATTCTACCCAAGAATGTGAAGAAACGTGTCAGTTGCCAATCTGAATCTGGTTTACAGTACCCCTGCCGCACCATTGGCTGTTGAACTGTGTGATGGCAGACAGACCAGGCCTGAGTAGGGATCTCTCTTCCAGACTTCCAGAAACACTGCAGTGCATGTGATCAGGGATAGCCCCGCTCAGCCTGCCGTCTGTCCAGCCAGCCAGGGTAGGAACAAACATAACTCATTGTTTTCAGATGGCGGAGTTGGACTTCCATCAAGTCCATTTCATTAGCACTAAGGGGAAGAGCAAAGCAAGTAGAGAGAAGCAAGGAGATTGTGAGGTGCACGTAGCGTACTGCATGCTTGACCGGAATACAGTGTGATGCTATGCATGACCACAAGTCTGCCATATGTCTTTCTACAAATATAAGGCATATGAAGAAATTCATTATTGATGAAGACTAAGACCATTATTCACAATTGTACAGAATGCAAACGGTTTAGAAACCATGGGCTGGCAGGTAGCCTTTTGGTTAAAGTGTTGGACTTGGACCAAAAGGTTGCAAGGTAAAAATCTGTCGTTCTGCCCCTGAACAAGCAGTTAACCCACTGTTCCTAGGCCATAATTGAAACTAATCATTTGTTGTTAACTGACTTGCCTAGTAAAATAAAGGTTAAAAAAAATATTAAAATGTATCCCTGTGTGTCCTTGTAGTCACCTTAGGACTCAAATGAGTGTTTTTATTGTCATACTATTACCTCGTTTTAGCTCATTGGTTTATAGATAATAGTTTTGTGAACACAGGCAGTCATGCAGTCAGGCAGTCAGGCAGTCAGGCAGTCAGTCAGTCAGTCGGTCAGTCAGTCAGTCAGTCCTACAGGCTGAGCATCTCCCCTGAGGCATCAAGATGCAGTGAGCTGTGGTACCCATGTAGCTTACCCCAGCCTTCTTCCCTCTGGCATCTTAAATAATTCACTCAGTGCTTATTAGCTGTGTGAATAAGGAAAAAAGAGACAGATCAGAGCCCTTTTTATTCTAGCAGAGTTTGCTGTAGCGTCATGGCAACCGCTGCTGGAAGAACCCCCCCTTCTCTTGCTTCACACACCTCACTGCACTCTGGTCCTGCATAGAGACAGCGTCTCCGAGAGGAGAGAGCAGCACCTACGGCCAGACTCTCTGAGCCCCTGCATTGTGCCAGGCTCAGCGTCTGCACGGCACGTCTCTCCTAACTGCTTATCGATTCTCCCAGCCTTTGCTCCTCCCTCCCTTGCTCCCTCCCTCCCTCTCCCTCCCTCTTCTTCACTCCTCCCTCCCTCGCTCCCTCTCCTTGCTTCTCCTTCGCACCTCCTTTGCTCCCTTACTCTCTCTCCCTCTCCCTCTCCCTCTCCCTCTCCCCCCCCTCTCTCTCTCTCTCTCTCTCTCTCTCTCTCTTTCTCTCTCTCTCCCTCTCCACTCCAGCCCTCCTTCCTTCCTTCCACCCTCCCTTTCACCCTGCGCCTAATTTTCAAAGCTCAGCATTCCCCTCTGCGTGTACTGTAGAGGGAGAACAAATGAACGAGAGGAGGAGGAGCAGAGTCCAGAGTACGCCATAACCCCCCCCCCCCCCACACCCAATTGATGACAAGTAGGATTTTTATTGAGTAGCCCTTCAGCCAATGAGGTTGCAGTGCCGGGAAATACAGCAGTGAAACGGCACATAGCTTTGATGCTGGTGCTGATTTGCAGTGTGAGAGAATGTTAATGTGCGCGTGTATTTCATTTCATTTTCCCCAGATCTGATTAACTCCTCACTACAGGCAACTGTTTTGTGTCAGTGTGTGTGAAGAGGGCTTTCGTGAAGAGACCCCCGGGGGTGACTGCGGGGACTGAGCAGTTCCAAGAGGCTTATCTTCTTCAGAGTGGGATAAACCCAAAAAACTATTAATCTCAAACATTTCTTCTCCTAAGACCTTATCTCAAGTGTCCTGCAGGTACTACAGACAGAAGTACCCTCCCTCTCTCTCTTTTTCTCCAGGAGACAACAGCTCTCCGATACAGGTAAGGTGTCACTTCTTACTGTATGTACATGTTTGTTGATCGGTGATGAGTGCCGTGGTCATGTATCATTTAGTCATGGCAGTAACCAGCCTCATTACACTGCCCATCTACCTAGAGGACTGCAGTGGGAGAGGAAAGGCTCAAGGTAATTATAGTAGACAATGATATCTTCCCCAGTTTCAATTTCCTCTGGTTTAATGTAGAGACACTGCAGGGAAAGGGAGGCTGCCAGTGGAACTTTCTCTCTCAGTATTGAGGCAAGTCCTCATGCGTAGCTTCATACAGTGCTGCAGTATCACGTTACATAATAGTAGAAAATGTGTGTAAGAGAGTAGAACTTGGGATGGGGCTGTTTTTCACATTAGAAAACATTGAAACAACATATTTCACAGTCCTCTACTCCTTTATGGATACCATTCACTTCACGTATGCCGATTCAACTATAACTGAAGTGATCAGTGGAGTGTGTTTTAGTCCCAATTCAATGTTTGATCAAATGCCTTTAACATTTTTTTTTTATTTTTTTTTTTACCCTGAACCTAAATATGAGAGAAATTTACAAACAACCAATTTTCTGTTGATCTGTTGATATCACGTTTATATGCGGTTGATATAAGTCCATTTGTTTTCTATCTTTAAATTTAGACTAAAAGGAAGGTAAATGGTTGATAAAATGACATGATGACAGTTTTGAAGTAACATCATGAGAGGAACAGCCCCGTTCCACTATACATTCTGCTGCGCTGGGGGGTGCATGCAAGGTCAATTCTGCTGAACAAGCTATTCTGAAAGAGCCCATGCATGCATTGAAGAGGTGCTACCCTGTACTGTAATGGATTCAAAGTAATGATATTAACTGTCAAAGCTAGGTTTCTCAGAACAAATTAACCACATCGCCCCTTTCCACCATGTGTAGCTTGTACCTAAGGTCATTGCATCATCATTGACTACGTTGACTGCGTATCTTTTCTTGGGTTGATTTCAGTCTTCCACACCACTCTGAAGGGTACAGTTTACCAGATAAAAGTGGACCTCAGTGAAAATGCAGCAGTTTATATCAGGTTATAAAACCTGATCTACTGAGCAATTCCATATTCCTCATATGCATACTTTAGTCATGAGTCATTAGCATAAGGATGGAACCTCTATATACCACATCAGGGTGTAAACAATGGTATTGAGAGGCAGCATTATCCAAGGTGACAAGTGAGTGTCTTTCTATGGGGCTGTTGTGTTCTCAGGTGGTGTTTCAGGCTGGTCGGTCTTCAGGGCCACTATGTGTACAGGACTGGGACTCTCCAGGTTTAGAACCTCCTATAGCTCCTCCCACCAGCTTCCTCCAGTGTACAGGACTGCCTGTACTGGGACTCTCCTGGTTAAGATGCATAGGGGTCCGCCTCCTCTGGCACAGCAGAGGTGATTCAGAGGAGCCACAGCCGCAGCACTCTCTCTCTCTCTCTCTCTCTCTCTCTCTCTCTCTCTCTCTCTCTCTCTCTCTCTCTCTCTCTCTCTCTCACTTACACACACATGCACACTCGCGCACACCCACACACACACACACACACAGATGTCCAGGGAATAGTGCTGAGCTGGCCATGTCATGGGGGAGGATACTGGGATACGTACCAGTGCTAGTTCATAAATCAGTAAAATGGAGTCTATTTTGGGTCATAGGGGTAAGTGGGAGAGACATGTCTGGGGTTTTACTGCTTGGTTAAAATGGATGGGCTTTCAAAGGAATGAGGCAACACTACAGTAACCCTCACCCTAACCCTAACCCTTATTTGTGAGTAGAGGAGGTCAATTGCTGTTTCCTCTCCTGGTCAACATAAAAGCATAACAGTTAAGAAATGTTCCCGTACATCGATAGGTCTTCTACTCTTCACGTTGGAGTGGTTGGGCAGCTGAAAAGCAAAGGCCTTGATGCTTCACCACAATCTCTCTCTCTCTCTCTCTCTCTCTCTCTCTCTCTTGGATAGATTTTGTGCAGTAATAAACTGTTTGTATGATCTCTCCCAGAAGATGCTCCATTGTTAATGACACGCCAGGTGCACATTGAGATGATACTGAGATTATATTTTTCATTGTGAGTCAAACTGTATATAAGCTAGGGAAGTCTTCATGTGTCCATGGCCGACATTTCTGTAACACATTTTGTGAAGTACATACGGATGTTTTATAGTGTGCTTTGTAAACTGACAAAGGGAACTATGTTTTTGTAAGACTGATGCAAATTTTGGAAATGCAATAGCCTGTTGTAATTCTCTAACATGGCCTTTGTACCGTTTAGCCACCGTTTAGCTATGTTACAGCCATCTGAGCCAATTATGTATTATGAAGTCATTTTTAGCCTAATTTTATAGTGAGCCTGGACTTCCCTCTAAAAGTTACTGACTTGCTGTCTTTGTTTCATTGGGAACTGCAGGCAAACACTGTCAGTTTACGCTTTACTGCTGTAGTAGAGGGTTTGTTTGTGTAGCCAGCCACTGGGGTCAGATAGGAGAAAGGAGAAAAAGAGAGACAATACAAAGGAAGGTAATGAGATGTTGTCAGAGTCCTATCTTCCTCTCTTCGCTCTCTCCAGGTCCACTGGTACTGAAGCTAGCTGCCTGCCACCCCAATTGTCACTGCTTCTAGACAATAATGAAACCACCCTACAGGTTATTTGGCACACACATTGTGGCAAGCTACTCCTGTTATTCACATCCTCAGAGATAAAGGCCTACATTTTCATTAAAGTGTTTAAGTTTTCTCTGCCTTATAGTATATAATACATACTGTATCTTGGGGATCCATAACATCAACATTATATTGATTCTAAAGTTTGAACAATCCCAAAATGCTATGTTCAACTTGATGTAAGTGTCATATCTAGCCTGAAATCCAGTCGGTTTGTGCTAACTTCCACTCCTTGCCACTCCTTGTCATGCATGACAAGGCAAGGAGTGGAATGTTAGCACAAACAGACAATCATATCTGTGTTTCTTGTTGTTTCATGCGCTACTAACCGTAAACAGACTCTGAGTCTATGATCTTTTGAATGATAAAACATGCTCTTGTCCAGGGTCCCCCTTCCAGGCAAATCATTGACCCAGCGACCTCCATCATACGTCTTGTATTATCATCAGGTGAATGAAGGAGAAGTAATCATTATTTTGAAGTGAATAGATTTGGTAGATGGTTTTCATTATTTTGACCTCCCCACATTATAGTTGGAAGAGGAAGTGTAAACTCTAACAGCCTATTAGCTGGAAAGAAAACTCCAAACACATTTTCACTAAGAGCAGCTGGTTAAACAAAGGTTAGCCATGCGTTTGAAAACATGTATGTCCAAGTCAAGGAGCATACCAGCAGCCAGCAGCCTATTCATGGGTGATTCTTAAAAGCCTATGTCAGATACTCCAGTGAGTGTAATTGGCTTAATATTAGGAGTTGAGAAATAAATGTGACATTATTTACATTTTTAGAAATAAGATATTCTCCTCTTTTCTACTGTAGGTATGTAAACAGTTAGTTAGTCACAGTTAGTTTATTATGTTGTTGGTAGAGATATTCACAAAAACGTTAAAACAAAAAATATATATATATTTTTTAATGTATTTATATTTTTGCCGACCCCTGCAGTACCTCCGTATACTCCTAGGGGGCCACGGATCCCCGGTTGAATACCCCTGCTCTATTGATTGACTAACTAATGACTAAGTGTTGGTTAGAGAACTCCCCATTATCTCATAGTTGGAGTGAGAGACAACCATGCAGCTTTCATTGTTACAGATGAGAGTAGTGTAGACCAAACCCTGCAGTCCCAGTAAGCACTGATCAAGCACTGATCATTACGGGCACAAAAGCTTCCGCTTCCGAATATATTACTCGCTAATGTTCAGTCTCTGGATAATAAAGTAGACGAGCTCAGGGTGAGGATCCCCTTCCAGAGAGACATCAGGGACTGTAATATACTCCAATTCATGGAATCATGGCTCTCTCCGAATATCCTGTCCATACAGCCAGCTGGGTTCTCAGTACATCGCGCAGACAGGAATAAAGAACTCTCCTGGAAGAAGGGCTTGGTGTATGTTTCATGATTAACCACTCATGGTGTGATTGTGATAACGTACAGAAACTCAAGTCCTTTTGTTCGCCCAACCTAGAATACCACACAATCAAACGCCGACTGTTTTACCTCCCAAGAGAATTCTCTTTGGTTATAGACACAGCCATGTATATTCCCCCTCAAGCCGATACCCCGACGGCCCTCAAGGAACTACACTGGACTTTATGCAAAGTGTAAACCACATATACTGAGACAACATTTATTGTAGCTGGGGATTTTAACAAAGCACATTTTAGGAAAATGCTATCGATGTTCTATCAACACATTGACTGTAGTACTCGCCCTGGGAAAACATTTGACCACTGATATTCTCTCTTCCGGGATGCCTACAAGGCCCTCTACTGCCCTCCCTTTGGCAAATCAGATCACGACTCCATTTTGCTCCTCCTTTCCTATAGGCAGAAACTCAAACAGGAAGGTCTATTCAATGCTGGTCTGACCAATCGGAATCCATGCTTCAAGATTGTTTTGATCATGGGGACTGGGATATGTTCCGGATAGCCTCGGATATTAACATTGATGTATACACGGACACGGTGACTGAGTTCATCAGGAAGTGTATACGGGATGTTGTTCCCACGGTGACTATTAAAACTTACCCAAACCTAAACCGAGGCTAGATGGCAGTATTCTCACTAAACTGAAAGCATGAACCAACGCATTTAACCATAGCAAGGTGACTGGGAATATGGTTGAATAAAAACAGTGCAGTTATTCCCTCTGTAAAGCAATCAAACAGGCAAAACGGCATTACAGAGACAAAGTGGAGTTGCAATTCAATGGCTCAGACACGAGACATATGTGGCAGGGTCTACAGACAATCACGGATTACAAAGGGAAAACCAGCCACGTCGTGGACACCGACATCTTGCTCCCAGATAAGCTAAGCACCTTTTGGCCGCTTTAAGGATAACACAGCGCCTTCGAAAAGGGCCCCTCACAAGGACTGTGGGCTCTCGTTATCCGTGGCTGATGTAAGTAAAACATTTAAACGTGTTAACCTTTGCAAGGCTGCCGGCCCAGACGGCATCCCTAGCCACATCCTCAGAGCATGCGTAGACCAGCTGGCTGGAGTGTTTACAGACATATTCAATTTCTCCCTATCCCATTCGCTGTCCACAATTGCTTCAATATGTCCACCATTGTTCCTGTCCCAAGAAAGCAAAGGTAACTGAACTACATGACAATTGCTTCTGTCATCATGAAGTGCTTTGAGAGGCTAGTTAAGGATCGTATCACCTCTACCTTACCTTACACCCCAGACCCACTTCGGTTTGCTTACCGCCCCAATAGATCCACAGACGACGCAATCGCCATTGCATTTCACACTGCCCTATCCCATTTGGACAAGAGGAATACATATGAAAGAATACTGTTCATTGACTATAGCTCAGCCTTCAAAACCATAGTACCCTCCAAGCTCATCATCAGGCTCGGGGCCCTGGGTCTGAAACCTTGCCCTGTGCAACCCAGTCTTGGATTTCCTGATGGGCAAGACCCTGGATGGTGAAGGTAGGAAACAACACCTTCATTTCACTGATCTTCAACCCAGGGGCCCCACAAGGGTTCATACTTAGCCCCCTCCTCCCTGTTCACCCATGACTGCGTGGCCACAATCATCAAGTTTGCAGACGACACAACCATAGAAGGCCTGATTACCAATAATGATGAGACAGCCTACAGAGAGGAGGTGAGAGCCCTGGTGGAGTGGTGCCAGGAAAATAACCTCTCCCTCAACGTCAACTAAAAGAAGGAGCTGATGTTGGACTTCAGGAAATAGCAGAGGGAGCACACCCCTATCCACATTGACGGGACCACAGTGGAGAACGTGAAAAGCTTCAAGTTCCTTGGCGTACACATCACTGATTGTCTGAAATGGTCCACCCACACAGACAGTGTGGTGAAGAAGGTGCAACAGCGCCTCTTCAACCTGAGGAGGCTGAAGAAATGTGGCTTGTCCCCCAAGACCCTTACAAACTTTTACAGATGCACAATTGAGAGCATCCTGTCAGGCTGTATCACCGCCTAGTACGGTAACTGCCACGCCCGCAACCACAGGGCTCTCCAGAGGATGGTGCAGTCTGTCCAACATTTCACCGGGGGCACACTGCCTGCCCTCCAGGACACCTACAGCTCCCAGTGTCACAGGAAGGCCTAAAACATCATCAAGGACGTCAACCACCCGAGCCACGGCCTGTTCACCCCGCTACCATCCAGAAGGCGAGGTCAGGACAGGTGCATCAAAGCAAGGACAGAGAGACTGAAAAACAGCTTCTATCTCAAGGCCATCAGACTGTTAAATAGCAATCACTAGCCGGCTTCCCCCCGGTTACTCAAACCTGCAACTTAGAGGCTGCTGCCCTATTTACATAAGACTTGGAATCACTGGCCACTTTAATAATGGAACACTAGTCACTTTAATAATGTTTACATACTGCTTTACTCATCTTGTATGTATATAATATATATAATATATTCTCTTCTACTGTATTCTAGTCAATGCCAATCCGACATTGCTCGTCCTAATATTTATAAATATCTTAATTCCATTACTTTACTTTTAGTTTTGTGGATATTGTGAATTGTTAGATATTACTGCACTGTTGGAGCTAGGAACACAAGCATGCTGCTAAACCCGCAATAACATCTGCTAAATATGAGTATGTGACCAGTACAATTTGATTTGATTTGATTAATATGTTTGATAAGAGCCACAGTGAGCCTGAACTATCAGGCCTGCTGCTATGTCTGTGTTGTTTTTCCTAACTGTTAGAAAGATATGCTGTCTATGTTGTATGCCAGCAGAGTTGGAAGCTCAAGAGGTGAGAGAGTATAGCTGAGAATTCTCATAGCTTAGTGGAGTCCACATCAGCACAAACTCCATTGACTGGGGTGGGCAACAATTGCAGAAAGGGCTTCCCCCTGTACTTCACTACATCTGGTTGATTCATGTGGATAATTTAATTAAAGTTCCATCACTTACGTGTTAAACCATGATTGAATTTCTGAGAAATCTATGCAGCCATGTTAATGGGCAAACAGCAATCGAAAACTATATCATATGACATTTACCCTCCTCTGTTAAATAAGGACAGCTCAACTTCACTGCCCCCTATTGGTCAGAATCCAGATCTTCAATTATAGACTTGTGCATCACCACAATGTGGGTGCAAAGATCTCAGAATAGCAACATTGTACATACTATCTTCAAATGATTTAGTAAGACTGAGAATGTATCCATCCCACATTGAATGCTGTAAGTTAAGAATATTGACTATGTACTGACCAGGAACAGCCTGAAGAGACATGGAGAGTATTCTGCCTCTTTGTGAGGAAATGCTGAGAATCATCCTTCCATAATGATGCCAATTTGTCTTCCTTGCTCTTCCTATGTCTCTCAAGCAAGAAATCCTGGTGAGCTGCTGAAGCAGAAAAGGAAAGATGTCCAGACAGAGCTTAGTTTGCTTTATATAAGTTCCTAAGATATGATGCAGGCCTCCTGCTGATGAAGTAATTGCTTGTGCAGCCTTAACTTTCAACGTTGAAGGATTCAGTCTAATGAATACTAGTGGTTCTCCAGTTTCCTTAGCAATACAGAAAAATTACAGAAAAAAACACAAAATCTTAAAATCTATTCAGATAAATGGGGTGCAAAGAGATAAGTTAATTAGTCAGTCCCTTATGGAAGGCCTTTCCCTCAGTAGCCTACTCAGTCAAGTTGCCCCAGATCCGTTGAATGGGGCAACACGCTCTGCTCTTTGTGTAGGGTGATGAATTCAGACTGAGCTCTCTCTCTCTCCTTTATCCTCTCCCCCTAGCCCATCTCTAACTGTTTCAACCAGCTCTAGTCGGTCAAGCTATTTTAGGTACCAGCAGGAAGCACAAAAATAATGAGCGTGTGTATAATAGACAGAAAATGAGAGATGGAGGGAGAGTGTACATGAGAGAGGGCATGTGTGCATGAGAGATAGAGAGAAAGTGTGTGTGTGTGTGTGTGTGTGTGTGTGTGTGTGAGAGAGAGAGAGAGAGAGAGAGAGAGAGAGAGAGAGAGAGAGAGAGAGAGAGAGAGAGAGAGAGAGAGAGAGAGAGAGAAAGAAAAAACTAAACCAAGAGCAGCCAAGAGGGTAAGAAAGAGTCAAAACGTCTGACTGGCCTAATTTGAGCAACCTTGGAAAGACAGAGGAGAGACGGCTATGTGATGGTGCTGGGATGGAGGGACTGTGATGGTGTTGGCATGTAGAGACTGTGATGGTGTTAGGATGGAGGGACTGTGATGGTGTTGGGATGGAGGGACTGTGATGGTATTGGCATGGAGGGACTGTGATGGTGTTGGCATGGAGGGACTGTGATGGTGTTGGCATGGAGGGATGGTGATGGGATGGAGGGACTGTGATGGTGTTGGGATGGAGGGACTGTGATGGTGCTGGGATGGAGGGACTGTGATGGTGTTGGCATGTAGAGACTGTGATGGTGTTAGGATGGAGGGACTGTGATGGTGTTGGGATGGAGGGACTGTGATGGTATTGGCATGGAGGGACTGTGATGGTGTTGGCATGGAGGGACTGTGATGGTGTTGGCATGGAGGGATGGTGATGGGATGGAGGGACTGTGATGGTGTTGGGATGGAGGGACTGTGATGGTGCTGGGATGGAGGGACTGTGATGGTGTTGGCATGGAGGGATGGTGCTGGGATGGAGGGACTGTGATGGTGTTGGGATAGAGGGACTGTGATAGTGTTAGGATGGAGGGACTGTGATGGTGTTGGGATGGAGGGACTGTGATGGTGATGGGATGGAAGGACTGTGATGGTGTTAGGATGGAGGGACTGTGATGGTGTTAGGATGGAGGGACTGTGATGGTGATGGGATGGAGGGACTGTGATGGTGTTGGGATGGAGGGACTGTGATGGTGATGGGATGGAGGGATTGTGATGGTGATGGGATGGAGGGACTGTGATGATGTTAGGATGGAGGGACTGTGATGGTGTTAGGATGGAGGGACTGTAATGGTGATGGGATGGAGGGACTTTGAGACTGTGTCCAGGGGGGTGCCATGTAGTTAGGTCACTGACAGCCTCGACAGATCCTGTCCTGAGACATTACTAATTTATAATAATAATCCTGAATATGAATCATGTTCAAAATCATTTCCTGTCTTTAATCCTTGACCCAGCCAATTTATTTACTGGAGGCAACTATTTTTATTTGAAATGTGACTTCTTCCAATTGCTTGGGTTAGTTAGTTATTGCATTAATATCCTGTATAGCTATTACCGTTAGTACCCAGTTAGTTGAGTTAGTGTTTTGACTAGCTATTTCAAGTTTAAAATACAGTACCAATGTCTTACTCCTTCTATAGAATATTGCAGTGGGTAGTACACATGATCTAGATAAATATCATGGACAAAATTAGGAAGATTTTGGTGTGTTTTGCAAGCGGAAATAAGTTATTGTAAATCGTCATGGCATACAGTACATACTATAAAGTACTGGTCTGGCACAACATACTTGATAGAATTTACTGGGAAGTGCACTTTTAGATCAGTGAGATGAATGTTGTCTTTGATCATTTGTTCATTTCTTGTTCATGTGTTCATTTCTCTCAAAGATTGCAACTGTAGACAAGCATTTCTCTTGAAGATAGCAACTGTAGACAAACATTTATCTTGAAGATAGCAACTGTGGACAAGCATTTCTCTTGAAGATAGCAACTGTGGACAAGCATTTCTATTGAAGATAGCAACTGTGGACAAGCATTTCTCTTGAAGATAGCAACTGTGGACAAGCATTTCTCTTGAACATCCAACTGTGGACAAGCACTTCTCTTGAAGATAGCAACTGTGGACAAGCATTTCCCTTGAAGATAGCAACTGTGGACAAGCATTTCCCTTGAAGATAGCAACTGTGGACAAGCATTTCTCTTGAATATAGCAACTGTGGACAAGCATTTCTCTTGAAGATAGCAACTGTGGACAAGCATTTCCCTTGAAGATAGCAACTGTGGACAAGCATTTCCCTTGAAGATAGCAACTATGGACAAGCATTTCCCTTGAAGATCGCAACTGTGGACAAACATTTATCTTGAAGTTGGACACGTATCTTTGTCCTGTGTTGTCCTTGTTGCCCTTGTACGTCTGGATGTCATGCTGCTGAGATGTCACACTGCGATTTTTTGATCTAACACTTTCTGATTTTCCCCAGTGCTTGCATTTTTTTATTACAAAAGGGAAAGCAATTGCATAGTTGCCAGCCTGCCACTGAAGGACTGGCGATTGCACAGATCTGTACAGGCATTGTAGTTGGTGGCACGAAGCAGCATGCGGAATGATAACTTTAAAAAAGGTCTCTAAACCAGGTTCATAGCTGATTTTTGTTATCTTAAGTTTTCAGTAAGGCCTTCAGTGTTTCCTGAACAAATTCACTGTCCAGGAAACACGTAGGCCCTACTCAGCAGTTGTAATGCTATATTTCTGTCATTATTGATAACTGGAGAAAAGACACTCAGACATAATCTGCAAGATTGATTGTTGATGCCTATATGTTTTACATCATTGATATGTTAACCAAAATCTAGAACAAGTTAAGTCACCAGGTGGTGACTAGCCTATAGTATTCTAGAACTAGTTATGTCACCAGGTGGTGACTAGCCTATAGTATTCTAGAACTAGTTATGTCACCAGGTGGTCACTAGCCTATAGTATTCTAGATCTAGTTATGTCACCAGGTGGTGACTAGCCTATAGTATTCTAGAACTAGTTATGTCATCAGGTGGTGACTAGCCTATAGTATTCTAGAACTAGTTATGTCATCAGGTGGTGACTAGCCTATAGTATTCTAGAACGAGTTATGTCACCAGATGGTGACTAGCCTATAGTATTCTAGAACTAGTTATGTCACCAGGTGGTGACTAGCCTATAGTATTCTAGAACTAGTTATGTCACCAGGTGGTGACTAGCCTATAGTATTCTATAACTAGTTATGTCACCAGGTGGTGACTAGCCTATAGTATTCTAGAACTAGTTATGTCACCAGGTGGTGACTAGTCTATAGTATTCTAGAACTAGTTATGTCACCAGGTGGTGACTAGCCTATAGTATTCTAGAACTAGTTATGTCACCAGGTGGTGACTAGCCTATAGTATTCTAGAACTAGTTATGTCACCAGGTGGTGACTAGCCTATAGTATTCTAGAACTAGTTATGTCACCAGGTGGTCACTAGCCTATAGTATTCTAGAACTAGTTATGTCACCAGGTGGTGACTAGCCTATAGTATTCTAGAACTAGTTATGTCATCAGGTGGTGACTAGCCTATAGTATTCTAGAACTAGTTATGTCATCAGGTGGTGACTAGCCTATAGTGTTCTGTTGATAATGTGAAAGAAGTTCAGGCATGCAATGCCCCATGCGGTAGAGTGTATATGAATACATCTATTACTTTTAATGATCAGAGAATGTTCTATTTCACATAATCATATCCTTTAGTCTTCCAAGTGGTTGGATGTTTGGTAGGTCATGTTATAAAGTAGGTTTATGTGAAAGAGTAATTGAAAATGACTCCTCTTATTTCACAATTGATCTTAGTTAATTATAATAGAATTCTCAGGTCAATCCATTTAATTACAGTTGGAGACAGGAGATTTTAATAAGGAAGAGCGTAATTAGTAAATGTCTGCTTCATTTTCCAATAGTTTCAAAGTAAATAGTCTGATATTATACGTCTGTGTTGTGACAGCTGGATCGTTCTCTTTTGGACTTTTCTGTGATGTACATGCGGTGCTATATGTGTGATAATACATTGAAGAGGAATGAAGATGGACCGATAGTTCCTCAATGTAACTTCTTCTTGCTTGAGCCTGAGGCCTTTACCAATATGGTTGATCACAGCAGCTTTACAGCATTAGCCTAGACTATACAATGCTCCAGGTGTACAATCTAGTCCAAACACAGTAAGTAGAACATTGCCTTTCACGTCCTGGGTATTTGGCCTGGTTCAGGTAAACACTGTTCCTTTCCTCGTACTTTGTGAGATCATAATCATAAAAAAGGTCAATTCCACAGAAACCAAATGACATTTTAACTCAGATTTATTTCACTTTAAAATGTATGCAAAGCAAAAACCATTGATATGAAAGTTTAACAAACCATACAACTATGTATAACGACTACTCTGAACAATTTACATAGAAAATTTCACCGAAACTGTGCAAATGAAAAGTTTGGTAACAAAATGATGGTAAAATCTCCCTCTGTTTTTTATGCGACCACGTTTTCCCAAAAATCTGAATTAAGATTCAAAGATGTCAGCAGAAAGAATGGGGTGTCAGCTGTGACTTTACACCTGGAGTTTGAAAGAAAATATTTAGGTTATTGAACAGTATTTATTGCGATTCGATACTGAGATTTTATTGTGATTTGATGTTCCAAACATATTGCTCGCTATACTGTATGTCTGCTGCGGCGAGAGGAGAGAGCATGAGATAACTCATTTGATAACTCATTTTGATCAGGTAGGTAAATTAAAGTGACATTATTTAAAAAGAAGACGGCGGACAAGCTATAGGATGAAAAATACTGAGGTTTTGGCGCAGGTACATCCAACTAGCGCTAGCTAACGCTACCTATAGTAGCAAAAAAAGTAATAATATATACACTATCATTCAAAAGTTTGGGGTCACTTAGAAAGTTTGGGGTCACTTAGAAAGTTTCTTGTTTTTGAAAAAAAAGCAATTTTTTTTGTCTATTAAAATAACATCAAATTGATCAGAAATACAGTGTAGACATTGTAACCTGTTACGGATTCTCGCAGCTTTTCGCAACTTTTTGTTAAAAATCGCGCAACGTTTCAACGTCCTGCTACTCATGCCAGGAATATAGTATATGCATATGATAAGTATGTGTGTATAGAAAACACTCTGAAGTTTCTGAAACTGGTTAAATCATGTCTGTGGCTATAACAGAACAAATCAAATCAAATCAAATCAAATTTTATTTGTCACATACACATAGTTAGCAGATGTTAATGCGAGTGTAGTGAAATGCTTGTGCTTCTAGTTCCAACAATGCAGTAATAACAAGTAATCTAACTAACAATTCCAAAACTACTGTCTTGTACACAGTGTAAGGGGATAAAGAATATGTACATAAGGATATATGAATGAGTGATGGTACAGAGCAGCATAGGCAAGATACAGTAGATGGTATCGAGTACAGTATATACTTATGAGATGAGTATGTAAACAAAGTGGCATAGTTAAAGTGGCTAGTGATACATGTATTACATAAGGATACAGTCGATGATATAGAGTACAGTATATACGTATGCATATGAGATGAATAATGTAGGGTAAGTAACATTATATAAGGTAGCATTGTTTAAAGTGGCTAGTGATATATTTACATCATTTCCCATCAATTCCCATTATTAAAGTGGCTGGAGTTGAGTCAGTGTCAGTGTGTTGGCAGCAGCAACTCAATGTTAGTGGTGGCTGTTTAACAGTCTGATGGCCTTGAGATAGAAGCTGTTTTTCAGGCTCTCGGTCCCAGCTTTGATGCACCTGTACTGACCTCGCCTTCTGGATGATAGCGGGGTGAACAGGCAGTGGCTCGGGTGGTTGATGTCCTTGATGATCTTTATGGCCTTCCTGTGACATCGGGTGGTGTAGGTGTCCTGGAGGGCAGGTAGTTTGCCCCCGGTGATGCGTTGTGCAGACCTCACTACCCTCTGGAGAGCCTTACGGTTGAGGGCGGAGCAGTTGCCGTACCAGGCGGTGATACAGCCCGCCAGGATGCTCTCGATTGTGCATCTGTAGAAGTTTGTGAGTGCTTTTGGTGACAAGCCGAATTTCTTCAGCCTCCTGAGGTTGAAGAGGCGCTGCTGCGCCTTCTTCACAATGCTGTCTGTGTGAGTGGACCAATTCAGTTTGTCTGTGATGTGTATGCCGAGGAACTTAAAACTTGCTACCCTCTCCACTACTGTTCCATCGATGTGGATAGGGGGGTGTTCCCTCTGCTGTTTCCTGAAGTCCACAATCATCTCCTTAGTTTTGTTGACGTTGAGTGTGAGGTTATTTTCCTGACACCACACTCCGAGGGCCCTCACCTCCTCCCTGTAGGCCGTCTCGTCGTTGTTGGTAATCAAGCCTACCACTGTTGTGTGGTCCGCAAACTTGATGATTGAGTTGGAGGCGTGCGTGGCCACGCAGTCATGGGTGAACAGGGAGTACAGGAGAGGGCTCAGAACGCACCCTTGTGGGGCTCCAGTGTTGAGGATCAGCGGGGAGGAGATGTTGTTGCCTACCCTCACCACCTGGGGGCGGCCCGTCAGGAAGTCCAGTACCCAGTTGCACAGGGCGGGGTCGAGACCCAGGGTCTCGAGCTTGATGACGAGCTTGGAGGGTACTATGGTGTTGAACGTGTTCAGGAGTAAAAATCCCAGAAAAACTGTTCACCAAAAACACAAAAAAAATATTCATCCGCCAGTCTTTGAATTGTCTAAGTCGGTAGAAAATAGATGAGTTTCCGTTTACAACGCTTACAGCTTCCACACGATGTTTCACATTTCGTTGCGAGTTTATCCTTGGTGGGATGACGTATAGGCACTTCCTGTCTTGGGGTGATTTCAAGACTTGCTGCTATCGAATACAGATCGCCCCGTGATCAATTTGATCGAATATTAACGTTTATTAATACCTAAAGTTGGTTTACAAAAGTAGTTTGAAGTGATTTGTAAAAGTTTATAGGCAACTTTTTTAATTTTAAAAAGTGACGTTGCGTCTTGTAAAGTTTAATTTTCCTTGGATCAGACGGCCTTCATAAATGGACATTTTGGGCATACTTTGACGGATTTAATCGGGAAAAAGACCCAATTGTGATGTTTATGGGACATATAGGAGTGCCAACAAAGAAGCTCGACAAAGGTAATGAATGTTTTATATTTTATTTCTGCGTTTTGTGTAGCGCCGGCTACCGCAAAATCTTTTGTTTAGGTCTCGTTCAGGTATTTTGGGGGTGGTGCATGCTATCAGATAATAGCTTCTCATGCTTTCGCCGAAAAGCATTTTACAAATCTGACATGTTGGCTAGATTCATAACGAGTGTAGCTTTAATTGAGTATCTTGCGTGTGTGTTTTAATGAAAGTTTGAGTTTTATCGAGTACTATAGGTGGCGCTCTGAAATATCCGTAACAGGTTTTAATGTTGTAAATGACTATTGTAGCTGGTAACATCAGATTTGTTATGGAATATCTACATAAGCGTACAGAGGCCCATTAGCAGATACCATCACTCCTTTGTTCTAATGGCATGTTGTGCTGGCTAATCCACGTTTATAATTTTAAAAGTTTAGCTTGAGTAACAGACGCCTCACAAATCCTTAACTTTATTAAATTGTACCCGCAAAACACCAGTCTCAATGTCAACAGTGAAGAGGCGACTCTGGGATGCTGGCCTTCTAGGCAGAGTTGCAAAGAAAAAGCCATGTCTCATACTGGCCAATAAAAATAAAATATTAAGATGGGCTAAAGAACACAGACACTGGACAGAGGAACTCTGCCTAGAAATCCAGCATCCCAGAGTTGCCTCTTCACTGTTGATGTTGAGACTGGTGTTTTCAAATGGATCCAGGCTCTGTCTGTTTCTGACTCAGTTATAAGCATCATATAATCTCACACATTTTACACGAACACTGACCCATAACATGCCTGAGCAGATGACCTGGAACTAGACAAGGCTTCTCAACGGAGTCCCCCACCTTCTTGATCAGCCCCACTGATAACTGATTTGTTACAGTTACAGAGATGATATGTGAATGTAATAGTAACTGCTGTGTGTTAGACCCAGAGAAAAGGCTATTACATGTTTGTATACCCAGTCTAGTGTATCAGATTCAGGTCAAAGTGTAACAATTATATCATCAGTCAAACACTGTCAGTCCAGAGCTAACTACAATGCTACTGTCTTACTGTTGAGACTACTGCTGCTGGTTCACTGTGATACTATCTGCACATTACTGCCATTTGTAGACTACACCTCCCTAGTTGTATTCTTGGCTGTCTTGTAGTTGCACTGTCAGCATTACGAGGGGCCCGGAGAGACACGTTTGTGTGTGTGTGTGTGTGTGTTTGTGTATCGAACTCCTTTATTTGTATAATAACGGGAGTGGTTCTTGCCAGTCAGGAATTACATTTTGGAAAAGAGCACCAGTTCTTTTTTTTCTCTCTCTGTTTATACTAGCTGCCCCTGCTGACATCATGTGGCCATTTTAGGACTGGCCTACAATCTCTTATTACAGAGATATAAACATACTTTCTGGTCAATTACATCAAAAAGTAACTTAATCAGAGGGGATCAACATAACAATCTACCTCTGTAAGTGCATGAGTGCATGAGTGCATGAGTGCATGAGTGCATGAGTGAGTGAGTGCGTGAGTGCGTGAGTGCGTGAGTGCGTGAGTGCGTGAGTGAGTGAGTGAGTGAGTGAGTGAGTGAGAGAGAGAGAGAGAGAGAGAGAGAGAGAGAGAGAGAGAGATTCATCTTTGTACGTTACACCCCTGCATTGCAGTGCTGCCTGCAGGATCTGGAGAGGATGCAGTGCCCATCCTCTTTGCCGTCACAGCGGAGGGAAGTGAAACGTGGTCCAAATAACATTGACGACTAGAAGCCCCCTGCATGCAACTCAGAAAAACCACACATTAACTCTACGGCCCGGGTTTACTTTCTCTCTCTTTGACTTCGCTTGGTTGTTATCATGTCCTAGCTTAGCAGTCCACACAGCTGAACTGAACCAATCATGTGGATCTGGGCCCAGGTTGAGAGAGTCTCTCTCACAGATAGATGCACTGGGGTTGATTTGGTTTTGAGGTGCAGCAGGGGAGGGGGCAGGGGGACAAGGGAAGGGAGGGGGTGCGGGAATCCCATACGGCAGAAGTGAGGAACAGGAACCCTCAGGGATCAATATTTCAGGAGCTCCAGACCACTGTTATGTTTTCTATGCACTATGACCTTGCAGAATGGCTTGTCACACGGCGAGCACACATCATACTAGAGCTGCTGAATCGATACAGTTAGAATGGTGACTGGTCGAATCCGGTTCGTTGCCACTGTCTGTATGTACTGTAGTACCATCTAACACTGTATTCAGAACTCCAACCTGATCTTACAGGCCTACTGCAATATTTGTTTGATGTTGATGGGTAACAGCATGCAAGTCTTAATTAGCTTAATTACTATCATGGGGTCAATGTATTTTTTTGAACATTCCAAGAAGAATCTGCTCCAAAGTATTGCATTCATCAATAGCTTATGTGCCTTCTTTAGCAACTGTGTTTGCAACTTTCCAAAGAACATACTAACTCACCCACTACCATGTACCGGATCATGCGTGCTGTAAAATCTTCATGAGTCAAGATCGAGCTGCCCTCTTCTTTATGAGCAAGGTTCTTTCTATTGGTCCAGGTTTGATTTATGGAACATACTGTCTAGATCTATGGGTCTGTTTGAACACAGTATCATCATCAATCCACCACACACTTTAGACAAGTGACAACTAAAAACCCCTCTGGTCAGCCATATCTCTTCACTTGGGCTGGTGTTGTTCTGTAGTCTGTGAGTTGCAGATGTTAACCAAGGTCATGTTAAATGGGTACAGGGGAAAAAAATATGTTTTTTCTAACGAATTGTGAAAACTAAGTCTTCAAATGGGGATTCAACACTGGCAGTGCTGGAACAATGTGATAAAACATGTTGTTGGATAAAGCTATCCCGAGTTGATGATATGTTGGGAGTATTCTAATTAGCTTCTGGAAAAATCACTTGCATTTAATTGTATTATTTCCCCCTGTTAACACAAAGACAATTATGTTTGACTTTTTATTAGAATAATTGATATTCAAAGTAGTTTCCATAAACTAGTCTTTTGGGAGTGTTTTTCTGGTTCAATAAAAATGCACTTAGAAAAATGGAGCTAAGACCCAGTTCTTAGATAATTCTTTGTAGTCCTCAGAAAACCCAGTTTGGTATAGATAGTTCAACCGGAATCATCTGATATTTTCTCTAGGAAAAACACTGACAAAATATAGGCCTAGTTAACTTCCTGTAATCTTTTCAATGAGCATAGAGCACTAACGTTACATTAAGACTTTGGGAAAGTTTGTCTCATATTTCAGTAAACTGAATTCCACAGTCACACGTTTCAATTCCATCAATTAGTGGATTAATGAGATAGATGACAGTAGCACATTTACATGTGCGTCACAACCTGCTATAGCCTACAGTACCAGTCAAACGTTTGGACACAACTACTCATTCCAGAGTTTTTCTTAATTTTTTACAATTTTATACATTGTAGAATAATAGTGATGACACCCATACTTTGAAATAACATATGGAATCATGTAGTATCCAAAAAAGTGTTAATCAAATCAAAGTGCAGTATATTTTAGATTTTAGATTCTTCAAAGTAGCAACCCTTTGCTTGATGACGGCTTTGCACACTCTTGGCATTCTCTCAACCAGCTTCACCTGGAATGCTTTTCCAACAGTCTTGAAGGAGTTCCCACATATGCTGAGCACTTGTTGGCTGCTTTTCCTTCACTCTGTGGTCCAACTCATCCCAAACCATCTCTATTGGGTTGAGGTCGGGTGATTGTGGACGCCAGGACATCTGATGCAGCACACAATCACCCTCCTTCTTGGTCAAATAGCCCTAACACAGGCTGGAGATGTGTTGGGTCATGGTCCTGTTGAAAACAAATTATAGTTCCACCAAACGCAAACCAGATGGGATGGCGTATCGCTGCAGAAGGTAGCCATGCTGTGGTAGCCATGCTGGTTAAGATTAACTTAAATTTGAAATAAATCACAGACAGTGTCACCACCAAAGCACCACCACACCATCACACCGGTTTAATGTCCATTGCTCGTGTTTCTTGGTCCAAGCAAGTCTCTTCTTCTTTTTGGTGTCCTTTAGTAGTGGTTTCTTTGCAACAATTTGACCACAAATGCTTGATTCACACAGTCTCCTCTAAACAGTTGAGATGTGTCTATTACTTGAACTCTGTGAAGCATTTATTTGGGCTGCACTCTGAGGTGCAGTTAACTCAAATGAACTTATCCTCTGCAGCAGAGGTAACTCTGGGTCTTCCTTTCCGGTATGGCAGGTAGCCTAGTGGTTAGAGTTTTGGGCCAGTAACTGAAAGGTTGCTGGATTGAATCCCAGAGCTGACAATGTAAAAATCTGGTGTTCTGCCCGTTTCCCAGGCTCTGAAGACGTGGATGTCAATTTAGGCAGCCTCCCGCACCTCTCTGATTCAGAGTGGTTGGGTTAAATGCGGAAGACACATTTCAGTTGTACAACTGACTAGGTACCTTTTCTGTGGCGGTCCTCATCATAGCTCTTCATGGTTTTTGCGACTGCACTTGAAGAAACATTCAAAGTTCTTGACGTTTTCCTAATTGACTCACCTTCATGTCTTAATGTAATGATGGACTGTCATTTTTCTTTGCTTATTTTAACTCTTCTTGCCATAATTTGGATGGTCTTTTACCAAATAGGGCTATCTTCTGTATACCACCCCTACCTTGTCACAACACAACTGATTGGCTCAAACGCATTAAGAAGGAAAGAAATTCCACAAATTAACTTTTAACGAGGCATACCTGTTAATTGAAATGCATTCCAGGTGACTACCTCATGAATCTGGTTGAGAGAATGGCAAGAGTCTGCAAAGCTGTCATCAATACAAAGGGTGGCTACTTATAAAATATATTTTGATTTGTATAACCATTTTTGGTTACTACATTATTCCGTATGTGTTATTTCATAGTTTTGATGTCTTCACTATTATTCTACAATGTAGAAAATAAGAAAAAGTAAGAAAAACCCTTGAATGAGCAGGTGTGTCCAAACTTTTTACTGGTACTATATATAGGCCAGATACAGCATGGGGCTGGATGTGGGCTATGTTATTGTCAGAAATAATAACCCTGGGAGGGAGAGGTCACTACCAAAGACAAGGTAATCAATTCCAGCCAACAACACGGTATCCCTTTCACCTGACATAACAGGACATTCCTGTCACATGATTTGTGTACAGTACAAGCATCGTTTGTTCGTCATTAATAATACTTAGTCAATGAAAACATGATCTGTACCTCTGGGCAACTTCCACCCAGAGACTGGCTGCTGTCTGATTTCTTGCCCGCCTCCCCAAAGTATGTGCTTGTTCACTCCATCTCACAGATGTAAAAGACATCAAATGGTGTTAAGGGAACTCCTGCTAACCCAATGTTACACAAATCAAATGCTTTAACATCCATGAGGGGAGAGTGAGTAAGTGGGTAGGGAGTGAGGGGGTATTAAGGAAGGTTTAGTGCAGTGGTATTCAAAGTCGTGGGAACTGCAGTGGGTCGCTGCAGTGGGTCGTACAATAATCTGCACACTTCAACCCCCCCCCCCCCCCCCCCCAAAAAAAATATATATAATAATACAGATTAAGGATACGAGACGATATACTAACATTTTTGATAAAGATAATTTGAAAAATTAAAATTAATTTAGTAAATGTATTTATTGGTTTCTTTTCATCATAAGAGATACAAATGTAATGAATTAAAGGTTATTTGTTCATGTAAAAATCTACATTTACCGATCATAAGGCGGTGTCTTCAGATTTGGGATGGCGTGGGATCGCGAAATCTACAACAGAAATTCTGTCGGAAACAATGGGGTCCCCTCTGAAAAAGTTTTAATACCACTGGTTTAGGGAATATTGACATAGCACAACATCAACTCTTACTTATTCCAGCCGAGGGCATAACCGGACCATGCACAGTGAGCTGTGAGTTCAGTACTGCCCCCCTCTGTGCAAAGGGAGTCATAACATCCTGTAACATGGCAGAGACAGAGCCCCTGCTGGGCCGGTCTGGCTGCTACCAGCTGTTCACTTCCACACAAACACATGGATGAGGTAATCCCTCTGGGGGTGTCTGGGAGAGTTCTGGAGATGGATGAGGCATTCCCTCTGGAGGTGGCTGTTAGAGTTCTGGAGATGGATGAGGCATTCCCTCTGGAGGTGGCTGTTAGAGTTCTGGAGATGGATGAGGCATTCCATCTGGAGGTGGCTGTTAGAGTTCTGGAGATGGAATAGGCATTCCCTCTGGAGGTGGCTGTTAGAGTTCTGGAGATGGATGAGGCATTCCCTCTGGAGGTGGCTGTTAGAGGTCTGGAGATGGATGAGGCATTCCATCTGGAGGTGGCTGTTAGAGTTCTGGAGATGGATGAGGCATTCCCTCTGGAGGTGGCTGTTAGAGTTCTGGAGATGGATGAGGCATTCCCTCTGGAGGTGGCTGTTAGAGTTCTGGAGATGGAATAGGCATTCCATCTGGAGGTGGCTGTTAGAGTTCTGGAGATGGATGAGGCATTCCCTCTGGAGGTGGCTGTTAGAGTTCTGGAGATGGATGAGGCATTCCATCTGGAGGTGGCTGTTAGAGTTCTGGAGATGGAATAGGCATTCCCTCTGGAGGTGGCTGTTAGAGTTCTGGAGATGGATGAGGCATTCCATCTGGAGGTGGCTGTTAGAGTTCTGGAGATGGATGAGGCATTCCATCTGGAGGTGGCTGTTAGAGTTCTGGAGATGGATGAGGCATTCCATCTGGAGGTGGCTGTTAGAGTTCTGGAGATGGATGAGGCATTCCCTCTGGAGGTGGCTGTTAGAGTTCTGGAGATGGATGAGGCATTCCATCTGGAGGTGGCTGTTAGAGTTCTGGAGATGGATGAGGCATTCCCTCTGGAGGTGGCTGTTAGAGTTCTGGAGATGGAATAGGCATTCCCTCTGGAGGTGGCTGTTAGAGTTCTGGAGATGGAATAGGCATTCCATCTGGAGGTGGCTGTTAGAGTTCTGGAGATGGAATAGGCATTCCCTCTGGAGGTGGCTGTTAGAGTTCTGGAGATGGAATAGGCATTCCCTCTGGGGGTGTCTGGGAGAGTTCTGGAGATGGAATAGGCATTCCATCTGGAGGTGGCTGTTAGAGTTCTGGAGATGGAATAGGCATTCCATCTGGAGGTGGCTGTTAGAGTTCTGGAGATGGATGAGGCATTCCATCTGGAGGTGGCTGTGAGAGTGCTGGAGATGGATGAGGCATTCCACCTGGAGGTGGCTGTGAGAGTGCTGGAGATGGATGAGGCATTCCATCTGGAGGTGGCTGTTAGAGTTCTGGAGATGGAATAGGCATTCCCTCTGGGGGTGTCTGGGAGAGTTCTGGAGATGGAATAGGCATTCCATCTGGAGGTGGCTGTTAGAGTTCTGGAGATGGAATAGGCATTCCATCTGGAGGTGGCTGTTAGAGTTCTGGAGATGGATGAGGCATTCCATCTGGAGGTGGCTGTGAGAGTGCTGGAGATGGATGAGGAATTCCATCTGGAAGTGGCTGGGAGAGTGCTGGAGATGGATGAGGCATTCCATCTGGAGGTGGCTGTGAGAGTGCTGGAGATGGATGAGGAATTCCATCTGGAAGTGGCTGGGAGAGTGCTGGAGATGGATGAGGCATTCCATCTGGATGTGGCTGTGAGAGTGCTGGAGATGGATGAGGACTTCCATCTGGAAGTGGCTGGGAGAGTGCTGGAGATGGATGAGGCATTCCATCTGGAAGTGGCTGGGAGAGTTCTGGAGATGGATGAGGCATTCCATCTGGAAGTGGCTGGGAGAGTGCTGGAGATGGATGAGGAATTCCATCTGGCGGTGGCTGGGAGAGTGCTGGAGATGGAGGAGGCATTCCATCTGGAGGTGGCTGGGAGAGTTCTGGAGATGGATGAGGCATTCCATCTGGAGGTGGCTGTTAGAGTTCTGGAGATGGATGAGGCATTCC
Organism: Oncorhynchus mykiss; assembly: GCF_057628025.1. NCBI lineage: Eukaryota > Metazoa > Chordata > Actinopteri > Salmoniformes > Salmonidae > Oncorhynchus > Oncorhynchus mykiss. Next base: position 66,141,089 of record NC_143038.1, read on the forward strand.
ATCTGGAGGTGGCTGGGAGAGTGCTGTAGATGGATGAGGCATTCCATCTGGAGGTGGCTGGGAGAGTGCTGGAGATGGATGAGGCATTCCATCTGGAGGTGGCTGTTAGAGTTCTGGAGATGGATGAGGCATTCCATCTGGAGGTGGCTGGGAGAGTGCTGGAGATGGATGAGGAATTCCATCTGGCGGTGGCTGGGAGAGTGCTGGAGATGGAGGAGGCATTCCATCTGGAGGTGGCTGGGAGAGTGCTGGAGATGGATGAGGCATTCCATCTGGAGGTGGCTGTTAGAGTTCTGGAGATGGATGAGGCATTCCATCTGGAGGTGTCTGTTAGAGTTCTGGAGATGGATGAGGAATTCCATCTGGCGGTGGCTGGGAGAGTGCTGGAGATGGAGGAGGCATTCCATCTGGAGGTGGCTGGGAGAGTGCTGGAGATGGATGAGGCATTCCATCTGGAGGTGGCTGTTAGAGTTCTGGAGATGGATGAGGCATTCCATCTGGAGGTGGCTGGGAGAGTGCTGGAGATGGATGAGGCATTCCATCTGGAGGTGGCTGGGAGAGGGCTGGAGATGGATGAGGCATTCCATCTGGAGGTGGCTGGGAGAGTGCTGGAGATGGATGAGGCATTCCATCTGGAGGTGGCTGGGAGAGGGCTGGAGATGGATGAGGCATTCCATCTGGAGGTGGCTGGGAGAGTGCTGGAGATGAGCAGAAATATTACTTTTCCACTAAAGTCCTTACTGGAATGCTGATGGAGGATTCGGCTCAAACTAGAGGGGTTGGGAGGACAGGAACATGGCAGCTAGTTAGAAGACAAACCGGTTAGTTTCATTCAAGGGAGAACATTATTATTTCTGGGGTTTTTTTATGTCACCAATTTGTTGTGCAAAAGAAAGGATACCATATGGTGGAAGGGTGATTTCTGCTAGAGTTAAACAGATGAATGGATAGGGTATGCAAAACTGCATTATCTTCCAACCCAAAACATACAGGTCACAACATGTTATTTAGCAGTAGATTGAGCACAATCTTGACTCTGTAGGGAATTATAACTCAACATACTTGGAAGGCTAACTCCATACTGTAGAGCAGACTAAGCCTATTCTGTAGAGCAGACTAACTCCATACTGTAGGCAGACTATCTCCAAACTATAGGGCAGACTATCTCTATACTGTAGAGGAGACTAACTCCATACTATAGAGCAGACTAATTCCATACTATAGAGCAGACTAACTCCATACTGTAGAGCAGACTAACACCACATACCGGGCAGACTAATTCCATACTATAGAGCAGACTAACTCCATACTGTAGAGCAGACTAACAACACATACCGGGCAGACTAACTCCATACTGTAGAGCAGACTAACTCCATACTATAGAGCAGACTAACTCCATACTGTAGAGAAGACTAACTCCATACTATAGAACAGACTAACTCCATACTATAGAGCAGACTAACTCCAAACTATAGGGCAGACTAACTCTATACTGTAGAGAAGACTAACTCCATACTATTGAGCAGACTAATTCCATACTGTAGAGCAGACTAAATCCAAACTATAGAGCAGACTAACTCCATACTGTAGAGAAGACTAACTCCATACTATAGAGCAGACTAACTCCATACTGTAGGCAGACTAACTCTATACTGTAGAGGAGACTAACTACATACTATAGAGCAGACTAATTCCATACTGTAGGCAGACTATCTCCAAACTATAGGGCAGACTAACTCTATACTGTAGAGGAGACTAACTACATACTATAGAGCAGACTAATTCCATACTATAGAGCAGACTAACTCCATACTGTAGAGCAGACTAACTCCATACTATAGAGCAGACTAACTCCATACTGTAGAGAAGACTAACTCCATACTATAGAGCAGACTAAATCCACACTGTAGAGAAGACTAACTCCATACTATAGAGCAAACTAACTCCATACTGTAGAGCAGACTAACTCCATACTGTAGAGCAGACTAACTCCATACTGTAGAACAGACTAACTCAATACTGTAGAGCAGACTAACTCCATACTGTAGGGCAGACTAACTCCATACTGTAGGGCAGACTAACTCCAAACTATAGGGCAGACTAACTCCTTACTGTAGGGCAGACTAAGCCCATACTGTAGAATAGACTAACTCTATACTGTAGAGCAGACTAACTCCATACTATAGAGCAGACTAACTCCATACTATAGAGCAGACGAACTACATACTATAGAGCAGACTAACTCCATACTATAGAGCAGACTAACTCCATACTGTAGAGCAGACTAACACCACATACCGGGCAGACTAATTCCATACTATAGAGCAGACTAACTCCATACTGTAGAGCAGACTAACAACACACACCGGGCAGACTAACTCCATACTGTAGAGCAGACTAACTCCATACTATAGAGCAGACTAACTCCATACTGTAGAGAAGACTAACTCCATACTATAGAACAGACTAACTCCATACTATAGAGCAAACTAACTCCATACTGTAGAGCAGACTAACTCCATACTGTAGAGCAGACTAACTCCATACTGTAGAACAGACTAACTCAATACTGTAGAGCAGACTAACTCCATACTGTAGGGCAGACTAACTCCATACTGTAGGGCAGACTAACTCCAAACTATAGGGCAGACTAACTCCTTACTGTAGGGCAGACTAAGCCCATACTGTAGAATAGACTAACTCTATACTGTAGAGCAGACTAACTCCATACTATAGAGCAGACTAACTCCATACTATAGAGCAGACAAACTACATACTATAGAGCAGACTAACTCCATACTATAGAGCAGACTAACTCCATACTGTAGAGCAGACTAACACCAAATACCGGGCAGACTAATTCCATACTATAGAGCAGACTAACTCCATACTGTAGAGCAGACTAACAACACATACCGGGCAGACTAACTCCATACTGTAGAGCAGACTAACTCCATACTATAGAGCAGACTAACTCCATACTGTAGAGAAGACTAACTCCATACTATAGAACAGACTAACTCCATACTATAGAGCAGACTAACTCCAAACTATAGGGCAGACTAACTCTATACTGTAGAGAAGACTAACTCCATACTATTGAGCAGACTAATTCCATACTGTAGAGCAGACTAAATCCAAACTATAGAGCAGACTAACTCCATACTGTAGAGAAGACTAACTCCATACTATAGAGCAGACTAACTCCATACTGTAGGCAGACTAACTCTATACTGTAGAGGAGACTAACTACATACTATAGAGCAGACTAATTCCATACTGTAGGCAGACTATCTCCAAACTATAGGGCAGACTAACTCTACACTGTAGAGGAGACTAACTACATACTATAGAGCAGACTAATTCCATACTATAGAGCAGACTAACTCCATACTGTAGAGCAGACTAACTCCATACTATAGAGCAGACTAACTCCATACTGTAGAGAAGACTAACTCCATACTATAGAGCAGACTAAATCCACACTGTAGAGAAGACTAACTCCATACTATAGAGCAAACTAACTCCATACTGTAGAGCAGACTAACTCCATACTGTAGAGCAGACTAACTCCATACTGTAGAACAGACTAACTCAATACTGTAGAGCAGACTAACTCCATACTGTAGGGCAGACTAACTCCATACTGTAGGGCAGACTAACTCCAAACTATAGGGCAGACTAACTCCTTACTGTAGGGCAGACTAAGCCCATACTGTAGAATAGACTAACTCTATACTGTAGAGCAGACTAACTCCATACTATAGAGCAGACTAACTCCATACTATAGAGCAGACGAACTACATACTATAGAGCAGACTAACTCCATACTATAGAGCAGACTAACTCCATACTGTAGAGCAGACTAACACCAAATACCGGGCAGACTAATTCCATACTATAGAGCAGACTAACTCCATACTGTAGAGCAGACTAACAACACATACCGGGCAGACTAACTCCATACTGTTGTGCAGACTAACTCCATACTATAGAGCAGACTAACTCCATACTGTAGAGAAGACTAACTCCATACTATAGAACAGACTAACTCCATACTATAGAGCAGACTAACTCCAAACTATAGGGCAGACTAACTCTATACTGTAGAGAAGACTAACTCCATACTATTGAGCAGACTAATTCCATACTGTAGAGCAGACTAAATCCAAACTATAGAGCAGACTAACTCCATACTGTAGAGAAGACTAACTCCATACTATAGAGCAGACTAACTCCATACTGTAGGCAGACTAACTCTATACTGTAGAGGAGACTAACTACATACTATAGAGCAGACTAATTCCATACTGTAGGCAGACTATCTCCAAACTATAGGGCAGACTAACTCTACACTGTAGAGGAGACTAACTACATACTATAGAGCAGACTAATTCCATACTATAGAGCAGACTAACTCCATACTGTAGAGCAGACTAACTCCATACTATAGAGCAGACTAACTCCATACTGTAGAGAAGACTAACTCCATACTATAGAGCAGACTAAATCCACACTGTAGAGAAGACTAACTCCATACTATAGAGCAAACTAACTCCATACTGTAGAGCAGACTAACTCCATACTGTAGAGCAGACTAACTCCATACTGTAGAACAGACTAACTCAATACTGTAGAGCAGACTAACTCCATACTGTAGGGCAGACTAACTCCATACTGTAGGGCAGACTAACTCCAAACTATAGGGCAGACTAACTCCTTACTGTAGGGCAGACTAAGCCCATACTGTAGAATAGACTAACTCTATACTGTAGAGCAGACTAACTCCATACTATAGAGCAGACTAACTCCATACTATAGAGCAGACGAACTACATACTATAGAGCAGACTAACTCCATACTATAGAGCAGACTAACTCCATACTGTAGAGCAGACTAACTCCATACTGTACAGCAGACTAACTCCATACTGTAGAGCAGACTAACTCCACATGCTGGGCAAAGTAATTCTACATACTGGAGGGCAGACTAACTCCACATACTGTAGACTAACTCTATGCTATAGGGCAGACTCTCTCCATACAATAGAGTAGACTAACTCCATACTGTACAGCAGACTAACTCCATACTGTAGAGCAGACTAACACCACATACTGGGCAGACTAACTCCATACTGTAGAGTAGACTAACTCCATACTGTAGACTAACTCTATGCTATAGGGCAGACTAACTCCATACTGTACAGCAGACTAACTCCATACTGTAGAGTAGACTAACTCCATACTGCAGACTAACTCTATGCTATAGGTCAGACTAACTCCATACTGTAGAGCAGACTAACACCACATACTGGGCAGACTAACTCCATACTGTAGAGTAGACTAACTCCAATCTGAGGCAATAACCTCAAGGTGCACTTGAACAACTTGAGAGTTCAGAGTTAAAATGACATGTTTACAAAATCCTTTTCTTTGCAGCTATATGAAACAAGATTTCATGCTGGATCAATAACATAGTAGCTCTATGATCTTGTTATTTTCTATTGTAATTTTGAAATGAATCGTGACATATAATGAAATAATCTTGGTATCCTAATCAGAACAGGTCAAATAGATCATTTGGTTTGTCCATTGTTACATCTATTGTGTGACTTGTAACAAGATAACTGTCATGATTCCACCAAGGCCTTATCCTTGTTACATCCTGTTGTCACCTTTCAAATCCTCCCATGTAAGATATGTGTTGTGAGGAGGACATGTTCACCAGGAGCCATATGTCAAGCATCTCAGAGTAGGGGTGCTGATCTAGGATCAGGTCTTCCCTGTCCGTGCAATCTGGGGTGGCAGGTAGCCACTGAATGTTTATACATGGTTGTTTGCTGAAGAGGAGATATTGGTATACGCAGTACAGTGAATGGTATGACGATTTCAACTTCAGTGTAAATAGTTTACCTCTCCATTTTCTCTCTTTCCCTCTATCCTCACACCTATACCCCATCCCTCTTCCCTCTCTCTCTCTCTCTTTCTCCTCTTCTCCTCTTGTTTCTTTCTCTCATTCCATGCCTATCTTTTCATCCCTCTTCCATCCCTCTTTCATACCAGTGAATCAGTGAGCCATTCCAACCCTTAGAAACAGAGAACAGGGGGGTTTAAATATTGATCATTTACGATGGCTATCAGATGCTAGACTGATGCACAACATACTGCATTCAGCAGTGTGAGCAGCATCGCAAATGAGGACAGAGAGAGACAATTGGAGAGTGTGTGTATGTTGAGGGAGAGACGGTGAGGGAGGAGGCAATTGAGAGAGTGTGTGTATGTTGAGGGAGAGACAGTGAAGGAGGAGAGAATTGAGAGAGGGAGGTGTGTGATTGAGGGTGGGAAAGGCGGGAGACGGTTTGTACTGGAGAGAGAGAGAGGGGACGCGAGAGAGAGCGAGAGCAAGAGAGAGAGAGCGAGAGAGAGAGAGAGAGAGAGAGAGAGAGAGAGAGAGAGAGAGAGAGAGAGAGAGAGAGAGAGAACGAACTGCCCTTCTCTGCTGCAGTGGAGAGAAGTGAGGGGAGAGACTGCAGTCTCTGCTTATGGGAGAAATCAGTAGATATTACCACGGCACGGAAACGTTAGCTCTACGAGCCTGATTATTGGATGGGTCACCCAGCCAGTGGGAACATCACATTAGACTGGTAATACTTTCTAGCTCACTCTCATTTCCTCCCTGGAAATGGTAATCAGCGGGTAATATAGACATGCAGGTCATTTAAGGACAACTTTAATAATGATTTTGTTTTTATTATTGTGTCAAATTATTGTCAAATGATTCTTCTGTTGTTTGAAGATTTGAACTATGAATGTGCAAATCATTAGACAATTTGAGGGGTTTGTATTGGGTTTGTATGGTGTGTTTCTGGGGCTTTCGGTTTGTGACTAGCTAAGTGGAGCTGTCCAATGTTGAACTGCATAAATGTAGACACTGGTATATAAGTGCTAAGAGTACCTGCAGCGTTGAGGTACAGTACGTACTACTATGAATAGGATGAATAGCTTTCTCTTCTTGTCTCTGTCTCCTTACAGTCGCTATACAAGTTATGCTATGATTGAATACAGCCTGTGGGAATTGCTGTTACGACTGATATTATAAGTCGTGATGTATGATGTCCATTTGTTTGACAGGAATCATTTTAATTTGTCATATAATTATCCTTATCTGTTAAGATTGGTGTATATCGATAAATGAGAGCGAGGACAGAGTAAGCAGTTATGTCTATACCAGCCACTTTCATTCTGTCTGTGACATCAAACAATTAGTCATTTGATTTGTCTGATCCCAAACACCATTGGCTAGCATGGCCTCAGGCAGGCTGTAAGGTATCAGACAGAAACAATTCAGCTGGATCTGATTTGCTCGGCAACAACTAGTTTCTCTGCTGTAGCATTTCATAAGGAGTCTGGAATTGAACACATGTCTTGTGGAGTGGGATAGCATATCGCCTTTAGCTGTTTAAACATTTTTTTGAACACTTAAAAAAATGCACCTGTTGGAGATGCAAAGCGTGCTGATTTGTGGCCTATAGGTCAATGAAGATGAGGTTTCATTACGAAGACACAGACCTGGATTCAATCCAAGCCACGTTATAGAGCAGCACACTATACAGCCGACAATGCAGCACTTCCGTAGGTTGCATTCACGGTAAACGCTGCCGTTTGTCGGCTCAATCATAAATTACCTGTCAGCTCTATAATGCGCCTTGCATTGAATAACAGCCTCAAACAAGTTATGAACTACGCTGACAGAATACTGTTTTACTGTTGCTGCTGACCCAGGTCTTGATCATTTCACTGTCTGTTGCGACTTTAGACAATGCATTTCCTACATACAGTATAGCATTGACTTAATGCTTGGTATCTTAGGTAGACAACTGTACAGTTTACACAAAGTTTCTGAAAACATAAATATGTCAACTGCATATAAACACCTCTTTACATCTACAACAAAAGACTGTTGGTTTGACAAGGTAACATTCTTTGATGGTAAAAGCTATACAAAATAGAGTGTATGTGGTGATCGGGCTGGGTGATCTAGAGCAAAATAGAGTGCACGTGGTGATCTGGCTGGCTGATCTAGAGAAAAATAGAGTGCACGTGGTGATCTGGCTGGCTGATCTAGAGAAAAATAGAGTGTGCGTGGTGATCTGGCTGATCTGGCGGGCTGATCTCGAGCAAAATAGAGTGCACGTGGTGATCTGGCTGATCTGGCGGGCTGATCTCGAGCAAAATAGAGTGCACGTGGTGATCTGGCTGATCTGGCGGGCTGATCTCGAGCAACATAGAGTGCACGTGGTGATCTGGCTGGCTGATTCTAAAGTCAGTAAAGATCCGTTGTAGACCTGCGTGTGTCGGTCTGTCTCCAGTGAGGACACATGTAATCGGGGTTTAGCTCTACGTTTGCCTGCCATGTATCCCAATTCTGCCCAATTGTCTTGCTTGCTCATTTAGATGGGCCTTAGAAACTGCTTGTCAACTAAACTGAGACAGATCGTTTTTGTCATCCAGCCCTTTTAGAGGGAATGAAAGACCTCTGGGAAGCTTTTTGCATTGGAGAGCCTCTCACATACAGACGCATAGACACACACACACACACACAGGCTCACACACACACACACACAGGCTCACACACACACACACAGGCTCACACACACACACACAGGCTCACGTCACACACACAGGCTCACACACACACACACACACACACACACACACACACACACACACACACACACACACACTCACACACACATTCATGACATAGACTGACCAGGTGATTCCAGGTGAAAGCTATGACCCCTTATTGATGTCACCTGTTAAATCCAACTTCAGTCACTGTAGATAAAGGGGAGGAAACAGGTTGAATAATGATTTTCAAGCCTTAAGAAAATTGAGACATGGATTGTGTACGTGCCATTCAGAAGGTGAATGGGCAAGACAAAAGATTGAAGTGCCTTTGAACAGGGATGGCAGTAGGTGCCAGGCGCACCGGTTTGAGTGTGTCAAGAACTGCAACCCTGCTGGGTTTTTCGCATTCAATAGTTTCCACTGTATCAAGAATGATCCACCACCCAAAGGACATTCAGTCAACTTGACAAGTGTGGGAAGCTTTGTAGTCAACATGAACACCTTGTAGAGTCCATGCCCCGACGAACTGAGGCTGTTCTGAGGGCAAACGGAAGTGGAACTCAATGTTAGGAATGTGTTCTTAATGTTCTGTGCACTCAGTGTATGTTACAATAAGCATATCTTCAATTACAATATATCCGATCCCTTTTCAATAGTTGACATAGAAATACTCCTTCACTGTTTGTGAAAGTATTGTATACCAACCTCAAGCAATAATGGTATTTTGTATCAGCTACTTTTCCAAAGAGTTTTTGTATCATCAGTAGATGATAGGGTTAGTCTATTACCAGACCAATAGGATTGTAGATGTCAGGAGAGATGATAGGGTTAGTCTATCACCAGACCAATAGGATGGTAGATTTCAGGAGAGATGATAGGGTTGACCTATTACCAGACTAATATGATTGTAAGATATCAAGAGAGATGATAGGGTTAGTCTATTATCAGACCAATAGGATTGTAGATGTCAGGAGAGATGATAGGTTTGATCTATTACCAGACTAACAGGATTTAGAGATGTTACGTTACTGTGACGTGCACATCTACTCTCATCGTCATTATTGATTTTGGTGAGTAATAGATTTATAACCAATTCTGTATGTGCAGAATAGGGAAGTAGGCCTTTGTAATTTTCCACCTTAGATATCCTGCCCTGGGAGAAGGATACAATAGGGACAGCAGGGAGGCAGAGCCGGACAATGGCCGTGTGGCAACAAGTAGCTCTTTATCCTATGGGTTGTTAAGTGGGTTGGCTCAAGGTTAGAGGTACACTTTTCGCACTGTCGTGACATTTCTCAGCCCTGCTTAGTCCTACACAATCAAATATGAGTATGACTCACAATGAGTATCACCGTGATCTGTAAATGTTAATCATATGCTGGTGTCACCCCTGAGACTCCAGTGTAGCTAGGAATTCTGGGAAATAAATGGTCAGACTTCAATGTAATTGGGTAACGTTTCCTACTCTCTCCTGTTGCCGCCCCTGAGAGCAACACAGAACTGGCACAGAATGATATGATGCTTGCTGAGGCCTGAGATGAGAATTTCTTTGGCCAGCTGTTTGTAGTCTATAGGATTATAGTGTTTCATGCATTCTTATTCGTTATGATTGTGGTTGGTGATTACGGATTGCAGTCAGATTGATAAACACTGTTATTACCGTAGCCTGCATCTGGGTAGCAGGGCAGTTAATTCAGGAAGTTAACTTAAATTACAGTTCAATAATAAAAATAAATACATGTATTTATTTTCAATTACTTCTCAATAAACTGAAAAGTAAAAGCTTTTTTTTTTTTTTAAGTTCAAACATTTCTGATTTGTACATTTCTAATCACTTCCTGAATTGACTGCCTTGAGTTGAGCCAAACCCTGCTGAGTAGATTAGAAAATATATAATTAATTTGCTTCCTGTTATACCTTTTTCTATTTGGAAGGTGATCTCATCTCTAACATTAATATAATTTATCTGAAATGAATCCTTAATTAGACATGAGAAGCCATTCACTGTTATAGATGATTAGACATGAGAAGCCATTCACTGTTATAGATGATCAGACATGAGAAGCCATTCACTGTTATAGATGATTAGACATGAGAAGCCATTCACTGTTATAGATGATTAGACACGAGAAGCCATTCACTGTTATAGATGATTAGACACGAGAAGCCATCCACTGTTATAGATGTGTAATTATGAGTCAGTACTTGATAATGGGAACTCCTGAGAACTCTTTGGGGAGCAATAGGCGCGGCCTATAACAGTTGGTCTAACATGCATCCGAAGGTCATAATTCCCATTCAGCCTCTCCATCTCACCTTCTCACAGGGTTAATTGTTTCAGTACAGTTCATTTCTAATCCTATTAGGATTCAAATCAAATCAAATTGTATTTATCACATGGTCCTTGCTGTGAAATGCTTACTTACAAGCCCTTAACCAACAATGCAGTTTTAAGAAAATAAGAGTTAAGAAAATATGTACTAAATACACTAAAGTTTAAAAAAGTAACACAATAAAATAACAATAATGAGACTATATGCGGGGGTCCAGGTTAGTCGAGGTAATTGAGGTACTATGTACATGTAGGTAGGGGTAAAGGTAGGGGTAAAGTATAGGTAGGGGTAAAGTGACTATGCATAGATAATAAACAGTGATTATTGTTTAGCAGCCTTATGGGTTGGGGGTAGAAGCTGATAAGGAGCCTTTTGGACCTAGACTCCAGTAGAATGAAGGATGTTTCGGTCACGATTGCCTCATTTCAATTTGGTGGAGATCCTTGTTTCAGAAGAGACATAGCATATTATAATTGATATATTATAATCACCTTAGTCTTTGCCATTCCTTCAGAGAGAGCAGATCCCACATCATACGGTAAATGGAAAATGGTCCTCTTTGGAACAAATTTTGGAAAGGGAGTCTTAGTATTTATTTGGCACGTTTTCCACCTCAAGTAGAAGATGTGTTAACTCCAACCATTCATTTTTATTTAATCCCTAACGGACCGTGATGTAATGCTGTAATGTTGAATATCGGCTTTCACAAGGGACTGAGGGCTCATTTGACAGAAGTTTACTCCATTGACATTGATGTAATATTAAGATACTGTGTCTCATTCCTCAAACAAATGAGATTAGCCATTTCATCCCTGAGTTAAATCCATTTAGGAGTTTAAAGTACATTAAGGATGCAAGCCTACCGGCTGGCATTTTTATCCTCAGGGTCTGTGATGTGGACTAATGTCAAGGAGGCCATTTCCCTACAAACCACTCCAGCCTTGTCACTGTGCTGCTGTGGCACATTGCTAAGGCATTGAGTTGGGTCACATGGTATAATTGTAGATCCTCCATTTTGTTACTTTGTGAGGAGAAAACCAATACTCAGCTACTAAATTGTTTCTATAAGAGTGGAGTGCCAGAGAGGACTAATCTAACTTCTGAAGTAAATCTCTAACAGATGCCTGTTTTTAATTCCCTAAACATTACCATGATAGTGATACATGAATGTCAACAGGTAATGAGTGATGAAATATATATATTTTTTTGATGTGTGTGTGTGTTTGTGTGTTATACCAAAGGTTACAAACTTCATTGCCTGTGCTGCTGGTGATGGCAACTGACCATCTCTTTGTGTGTCTGTGACTTACCCCAGGGACTGTGTGTGTGGCCTAGTCATTGAGGATGAAGTGGAACCTGTTCAAGAATAAGCCTGAGGCCATGGTGGGTCCAGAGCCCACGGGCACCGGCGCCACTATGACCGCAGCCCCAGCCGTCGCCATCGCCACCACCGTGGCTGAACCCCCAGGCAACGGCACAGTTTCCAAGAACGACATGTTCGAAGAGATCAAGAGCAAGTTCATGAACGAGATTGATAAGATCCCATGTGCGTCTTCCCTGGTTAACCAAAATACGTAATTTTTTTCCCAACCCTGACTCATAACTCATGTACTATGATTGGAACAATATTGGAACATAGAATCTTAAATCTGAATGATCTCATAGGAGTGATCTCATAAGAGTCCAACCCATATTGAGGTACATAGTAGTATTCTTTTCCTCATAATTTCCCTGTGTGTGTTGCAGTGCCCTCCTGGGCCATCATAGCTATCGCTGTGGTGGCCGCCCTCCTCATCCTCACCTGCTGCTTCTGCATCATCAAGAAGTGCTGCTGTAAGAAGAAGAAGAACAAGAAGGGCAAGAAGGGCAAAGATGGCCTCAACATGAAGAACATGAAAGGAGACGAGGTATGGTGCTTCGGGCTTCACATTTAAACTCAGTTCGCAGAGTACATGCAGCTCCGACAGACATAACATATATCACACTCAGGATACACATTTCATGTGAACACAAAACTCATAAAACTCATATGAATATGAACACAAAACTCACATGAATATCAGTAGGTTAAGTTATTTATTTTTAGATGATGAACGTAGACATACAGGACTAGGATAGCTGACAGATGGCGTCTATAATTATTAGCCTACTAAGCCACAGACTCCATTCCTCCATAACAACAAGGTTGCCTGTTTATTTACTGTGCAACAATGTATTTTGCTTGAGGAACTTGGGAAAGTGTTGGTCAATATGTAAAGATGCAAGATCTTAATTTGACCACAGTAAAATACACTACCTGACCAAGAGTATGTGGACACCTGCTAGTTGAAAATCTCATTCCAAAATGACGGGCATTAATATGGAGTTGGTCCCCCCCTTTGCTGCTATAACAACTTACACTCTTCTGGGAAGGCTTTCCACTAGATGTTGGGACTTGCTTCCATTCAGCCACAAGAGTATTATTGAGGCCTGGCTTGCAGTTGGAGTTCCAATTTATCCCAACGGTGTTCGTTGGGATTGAGATCAGGGCTCTGTGCAGGCCAGTCAAGTTCTTCCACACTGATATCGACAAACCACTTCTGTGTGGACCTCGCTTTGTACACGGGGGCATTGTCATGCTGAAACAGGAAAGGGCCTTCCCCAAACTATTGCCACAAAGTGATTGTTTGCTGTAGCGTTAAGATTTCACTTCACTGGAAATAAGGTGCCTAGCTTGAACCATGAACAACAGCCCCAAGCCATTATTCGTCCTCCACAAAACTTTGCAGTTGACACTATGCATTCAGGCAGGTAGCGTTCTCCTGGAATCTGCCAAACCCATATTCGGCCGTCGGACTGCCAGATGGTGAAGCGTGATTCATCAAATGAAATCAAATTCAAATAAGATTGTGTTTGTCACATGAGCCGAATACACCAGGTGCAAACCTTATCGTGAAATGCTCAGTTACAAGCCCTTAACCAACAATGCATTTTTAAGAAAATAGAGTTACTAAATAAACTAAAGGAAAACATAAAAAAAGTAAAAAAGTTAGACAATAAAATAATAAGAACGAGGCTATATACAGGGGGTACTGATACCGAGTCAATGGGTGGTGGTACAGGTTAGTCGAGGTAATTTGTACATGTAGGTAGGGGTAAAGTGACTATGCATAGATAATAAACAGCGAGTAGCAGCATTGTAAAAACTAAGTAGGGGGGGGGGGGGTCAATGCAAATAGTCCATTTGATTGACTGTTCAGCAGTCTTATGGCTTATCGGTAGAAGCTGTTAAGGAGCCTTTTGGACCAAGACTTGGCACTGGATTATAAACACCTGTAAGCAACGGGTGTGGCTGAAATAGCCAAATCCAATCATTTGAAGGGATGTCCACATACTTTTGTACGTATATATCGTAATTGCAGCAACAGAATTTGAAATTTTATTCCATAATGTTGCTTTATCAGTGGTTGGACTATTAGCTTGCCAAAAGTAGGGTACATCAAGAGTGCAATACTGTTAATATAACCATGTGTTAGTGTGGGTTTTCTGTGAATTTATGTCAATCACGAAGATACTCTGCATTTCCTGCGGTGCAGGACAATTCTCAGCAGCAAGAGAGTGATCAAATTAAGATCTGACATCTGTATATAGATTTGACCAACAACACATGCTCTTTATGCATCCCTTGGTGTATCAGTAACAACCTTTGATCTTTCATTGGCAGCACTTAGACCAGACTTAGGGAGACATGTCAATAACCTCCTATCCTCTCTGTGCTCTTGATGTGGTTGATGTTGTCGTTTTAAAATGTGTGCTGTACTTCATTGTGACATACGGTGAAAATTACACATTTGTTATGGGAAAAGGACCAGGGATGGTTTAGGTAATGGGAAAAAGACCAGGGATGGTTTAGGTAATGGGAAAAGGACCAGGGATGGTTTAGGTAATGGGAAAAGGACCAGGGATGGTTTAGGTAATGGGAAAAGGACCAGGGATGGTTTGGGTATTGGGAAAGGACCAGGGATGGTTTAGGTATGGGAAAAGGACCAGGGATGGTTTAGGTATTGGGAAAAGGACCAGGGATGGTTTAGGTATGGGAAAAGGACCAGGGATGGTTTAGGTAATGGGAAAAGGACCAGGGAGGGTTTGGGTAATGGGGAAAGGACCAGGGATGGTTTGGGTATGGGAAAAGGACCAGGGATGGTTTAGGTATTGGGAAAAGGACCAGGGATGGTTTAGGTAATGGGAAAAGGACCAGGGATGGTTTAGGTAATGGGAAAAGGACCAGGGATGGTTTAGGTATGGGAAAAGGACCAGGGATGGTTTAGGTAATGGGAAAAGGACCAGGGACAGTTTAGGTAATGGGAAAAGGGCCAGGGATGGTTTAGGTAATGGGAAAAGGACCAGGGATGGTTTGGGTAATGGGTAGAGGAGGTAATGAAGCTCTGTCTTTTGTGGCATTCCAATTAACAGATGAGTGCTAGGGTAAGCTGCCCTCCGTGCTTAAGGATAATAGACATGATACTCATGGATCAGAGGAGCCATATCTCAGACTAAGCAGAATAAACAGGGGAGGACTGTGAAAAGTGCTCCTGCTTAATTCCAGGCTGAATGTGTCCAATATCATTAACAGGGCCCCATTCAACAGTAACAGTTATTAAAACAATTAATTGTCTCCACATGGTGAAAGATGGTCCTGGATTTTTTTTTTTTTTACGAACAGACAATCACTGTGTCATTTTTCATCGTCCCAGTGTTGCCGGTGGTGTTGTTTGTTTTCTGGTGTGTCGTAAGTTCAAACCTCTTCCTCTCTCTGCTCTCCTCCTCTTCACTTTGTCTCTTATGTGTGCATCGTGTTTCTTGACTGTGATGGACCCCTGATCTACGGTAGGTGGAAGGATCGCGGTGATGCTCTCTGGCCCATGGGCAGATGATGATGATGATGATGATGATGATGGGGGGGGGGGGGGGTTCATGGAATGAAAATCGTAGCTTCTTTGCTTTTCTATCATGTTTTGTAATTATGTTTTGAGAATTTAAATGAGAACGCTATGGTCTACTCCATAAAACCCTGAGAGAAATCTAAATAAATATTGAAATAACGTATCGCCCATTATGTGACAGTGTGATGCCAAACTCACCCCAATATGAATCGTATTGGGCATAGTTTAAACGCAACCCACAAATAACACTATTAATATATGCATGTGAAAAAGGGCATGGTTGGTTGTTTGTGGGACATGATGACGACAATGATAACCGCATGACCAATCAATCAATATTTTTCATCTGCACCCCAATGACTTTGTCACTCAATGAAGAGTGAAAACGAGAATTAAAAAATGAAGAACAGGCTTGCAGATGAAATAGTCACGGAAACTTGAACATGTCAGAAACAGGGGTTAAAATAACTGTCTGTTATCTAACTGAAATACTGCTTCTACATTATGCAAATAGCTGGCTATGCCCTTTAATCCTGTAGCTACCATTTGGCTGGGAATGGTGACCTGACTTGAGAGGAACATTCCTTGGTGACACATTAATGGAATAAAAAGGAAGCAAGTAAGATTATACAGGCCTGCTTTTGAAGGATCAGTTAACTAGTTCCTTGGGAATATTGGGTAAGATGTAAAAGACAGAGTAAAACAATTGTGTCACCAAAGGACATTTTGAATTCAAGTCATTAGCTAGAAAACATAATTCCTGAGTTCCTGGTTGCATTAGGGACAGGATGGTATTCCACTATGCCACCAGGTGAGAAGCAGGTAAGCGGGAGCAAGGCAACGCAAGGCAACGCAACAAACCCTGGTGCTACGCAATGCAAGGCAAGGCAATGAAACAAACCCTGGTGCTACAGTACGCAGCGCACCGCAATGCAACACAACACAAGCCTCTGAACGTCCACTGTCTGTCTGTGGCATGCTGTCTGTGGTGAGTGGGGCACCCTCCATCTGCCTCTTACACATAACCCCTGACCCCGCAACTCTGATCCCTGTGTCCTGTGTTCTACCACTGCAGAAACAGGATGATGATGATGATGAAGGCGAGACAGGCCTCACGGAGGAGGAGAAAGAGGAGGAAGAGAAAGAAGAGGAGAAACTTGGCAAGCTGCAGTACTCGCTGGACTATGACTTCCAAGACAGTAAGGTCAGTGGCTGATATTTTCCCCTTTAAATCCTTGTAGGCACTGCTCAGCAAAACCTGTATTAGGCTGTTTTACCTTAATACAATATTTGCAGCATTGTCAGTCTATCAGTAAGAGTCCATCAACATCCAGGGATGGGAATATGATTTTTTTTACTATAAAAAAACCCTACCATTTTTAGAACACAAAACATTATGTGTGCACATTTATCAATATGCCAACAGTGTGCAACAATGTCTAATTTATCATAACCATTACAGATAACAAATCCTAATAACTCAATTGACCCATATATTCAGACAATAAAAATACTAGTGAAATTTTAAGATTAATTTATTGAAACCGTAATATCAACTAGTTATATTATATTGTGGGATTCACAATCTTCAAAAAGGCAGTAACCTCAGCAGTGGCCCTTGCTTGTGAAAGCCTTATGTTAGGAATCAAAAGGACTACTAAAAGTGAGTTGAGTTATTAAATATAAACTGAAATCAAATTGCTCCATTACTTATTCAGTCCACAAAAAAAAGTCATTTGAATAATTCATTGAAACCATAATGAGCTGTGTTACCTGCGTGGCTTTGGTGAGGTGACGGCGGTGCTTTGTGATGCGAGATTGCTGCTCCTACATATGCCTAGTATATGAAAAAAAGGTGATCTGTGGTTAAAGATTGAGTTTTGACGTCCGTTCGAGTACTCCGATACTGGATTACTCCTGCCCAGCCCTATCTTCTTCTAGAAATGAAAGGCATAGTTACAGTAGTCTAAATAACAGATGTATGGATATCCAGAGAGTAGACTGGTGGATCTGAAGAACCTGGTGGTGAGTCATCCATCTAGAAATCAGTGTGTTTTTACTGAGCTACAGCTCAGATTTGGCATTGTTGAGTACAAACTCCACATAGCATGCCTACAACCCCTCAAAGTACCTTGAAAAAAACAAGCATCTTTTATCAACAGCTCTGTAAAAACATCAGCAGAATTGTGCAGCGACAGTTTTGGGGAGGGACAGCTGACAACTGTTGAATTTAGGGTTGATGAATAAAAATATTCAAGAGAGCAGTGAATCCAGATCGGGGGTTCTGGGAATGAGAGGGTTTCTCTAGTATATTCACCATTGTTGTAAATTAATGGGTTGAGTCAGTGTTACAGTGAGTGTGCAATGCTATGCAGGATTTTGGCAGTGTGACATAAGTCCAAGACGAGTGGAAATGCAGAGTCATTCTGAAATAAGGAAGTCCCTCATGAGATACGGACCCAGGATCAGGGCTTGGAGTCACTGACGCAGGATCCGGGCTTGGAATCACTGACACAGGATCAGGGCTTGGAATCACTGATGTAGGATCAGGGCTTGAGATGAAAATGTACATTAAAGCAGGTCCTTTCTTTCTAACTGAATACATTTCTGTACCTTAAAAATAATGAATCTCTCCATCATTCAGAGCACAATGATACTTGGCACAAGTTCCTCTTTTTCAGATATGCAAAACTACTGTAACACGATATTCTGTGACTTTCTGATGACATGGCAGCAAATATATTTGACAGCTCTAGTGTGGATATCTTGTATCTAATCTTGGTCATGTAAAAGGGCTGTGATAATTATTGCTGCAGCTTTAGGTTGTCAGCCAACAGGCCACAAGCTTATGTAACAAGGCTGCAGCATTTGTCTGCAGCAGTGACAGGAAGCACACATGAATATATTAATGTATGTTGTTTTCTCACCTAATATGTTTGGTTTGCCTCAATGCTGTCTTTGACCCCTGAACACTCTAACCCCCTCCCCTCCCCTCACAGCTCACAGTGGGAATCCTCCAAGCTGCTGATCTTATCTCCATGGACAGCGGAGGTACCTCTGACCCGTACGTCAAGGTCTTTGTCCTCCCAGACAAGAAGAAGAAGTTTGACACCAAGGTTCAAAAGAAAAACCTGAACCCTGTCTTTAATGAGTCATTTGTTTTCAAGGTAAGTCATAACACAGTTTCTATACCAGGACTGCACTTGCACAGAAGTTAGTTGGAATATAAAAGGTATCAATCATTCTGCCAAAAATATTGTGTCAGGCTAGTACAGCGGAGTCTCAAACTAAATCTAACTTAACAGTTTTGGTGGTGTAAAAAAATCAGACCTAAGATGCTACATGGTATAAGACTTTGTGGTTGTTGCCTACATTTATTTTTCATTATGTGTTCTTGTTGTGTTCACGTCATGGTGTAGAGCAGTGCTGGCTTGCCCCGCCTGCCTGCCTGCCTGCTATATACCCTCTTGCCTGTGTACTAACTGCAGCTTCCTGTACTACTCAATAAGGTCCACAGAGACTGTATAAGCCTCTCAGTGTCAATGTGGAAGCACTGTCCCTAGAGTAGGGACCATCCATGAACAGTTTGGAGAATTTACAGTATATGAAATCAGATGCATGCCTTTAGAATGTCTTTTTTATTTATATTTGTCATGAGACCCTTCACCACAGGAAAATGGAATGTCTAGCTTCTAGCTCCTAGACCTGCTTTAGTGTATAATACACTTGTTGGCAATTTGAACCTGCTAAAGCCAGCACTCTGCTATTTTCCAACCCGTAAGCCAGGATTGGTAATTTACCTGTCTTATGTGAGCTCGCTTGTGCTGAGGTGAGAGGGGTGGCAATATCTGAGGTACGTTTCATTTGATTGAAAAACAAGCCCTATGGTAAGGCTACCCTGACCATAACAAAAGCTGAAACAGAAATGTCTTCCTTATCCTGGCCATGCATTTGCCAAATATCCTATCCATAAGATGTTTTTTAAAATGGTCTACCTGTGAGAATTTTGCTGTCATATTTTGCATTATTTGGAATTCCCATAGGCCTACCCTGCAATGTGTGCTTCATTCGGCTTGTATCCATCCCCATTTCCAAAGAGAAACTCTTGCCCAGTTACCAAAGACCCGCTCCTCCAAACATATTCAAAATATTCAGTCCTATAACACCGTAACATCAACAGTAGGCCTAGGCTATCTCTTGCTTATTGAGAACGTTCCTCACATATACAATACAATTTACGGGAGCCTAGTATTTGTTATTTGCATAAAGACATCCCACTGGGAAAAAACTGGTTGAATCAACGTTGTTGTCTTTTTATCAGCAAAACTGTTAACCTAAATCCAATGACATGGTGAATTTTTTTGTTGATTAACCATTGTGTAAGGTTTATTAAAATAGAGCCCCAGGTCTGCAAGGGCTGGAGTGAATCAATAGAACCCATATTAGATACTCTAATTATGCTTTAGTGCCATTGGAGCTGAACAAATCTCTCCTTAGATGTTTCCTGAGTAAAAACCAAGCTACACATTAGAATTCAGCCTAACCCATTTTCTGCCTTTCCTATTCTGTGTTGTAAAACTCTGTATGTTAGCTGACATTGTGCCGTATTACTGATGTGTCAGTAATCAATATCTTGCCAGCAGCCCATGGCACAAAATAAGATGTTTATTTCTTTAAAAAAAAACATCAATAGCACAGATACACAGTATTAACAATTCAAATAGTATACAGTGGGGATATGTGGTTACATTCAGATTTAATAATCCAGTTGTGTTGTTGTTGTGTTGTGGTGTTGTTGTTGTTGTTGTGTTCCTTCCTCAGTTACCATATGATGAACTCGGTGGGAAAACCCTGGTGATGTCAGTCTTTGACTACGACCGATTCTCCAAGCATGACATCATTGGAGAGGTGAGGATCCCCATGAACACCATTGACCTTGGACAGCCCATCGAAGAATGGAAGGACCTGGAGAGTGCAGACAAAGAGGAGGTATGATCTGAAAAGAAACAGAAACTATTTATGCTAGTCATAATTGATTGATTGATCTTTCTGTGATTTTATCTAACTAAGCTAATCGTTGGACGGAAGCGTTGCCCCATCAGAATTAACAACAGCCAAGCTCTGACAATTGTAATATACATTTTTGTCTATCTTTCCCTCTCTATGTCGTTGCTCTCTCTGTGCTTGCCCTCTCTCTGTCCTTAATATCCATGCAGCCTGAGAAGCTGGGAGACATCTGTATCTCTCTTCGTTACGTGCCCACCGCTGGCAAACTCACTGTCTGTATCCTGGAGGCAAAGAACCTCAAGAAGATGGACGTGGGTGGACTGTCTGGTACGTTAAGACTTCCACTGGACGTACAGTTTACTCTTGAGATTCTTAAAGGGTTCTTGAAAGGTTCTTTGCAGTGAGTGATGGTTCTATGTAGAACCATGTCTTCTCAAAGAACCATTCTCTATATAGAACCCTCCCCTTCCAAATTGTTCTTTACAATGTTGAAGCAGTCCTTCACTAGATGGTTCTGGGTAATTATGAATTCCTGTTCTTTATGTTACATTATTTCACTTACTGTGTGGTACCTATGATTTTGTTGTTTTATTCTACTTGTCTTGTGTCTGTGTTTATGTTCATGGGTTCTGTTGAGGTGGCTAGTCCGATACCGTCAGTGAGAAGGGTCTGCAAGTATATGCGAGTTTATATTTTTGGACTAACTTCATCATTTGACATGGTTGAGTCAGGTTGATACAACTCCCAGGTGAGAGTGATTAAAGCATGATCAACCCCATATTACAACACAGTAGCATAACAATGTTAAAAACTGAATATCTTCATCATCATACATATCATATACCAATTACTCGTAGATAACTGTTACAGAGGTTAAATGGTGCTATTCAGAACCATCTCATGAAATAATATATATTTGTAAAGTTCTAAATAGCACCTTCAAGAAAGGAGTCTATAAAGCTCCAGAAAGGAGTCTATACAGCTCCAGAAAGGGTCCCGCCCTGGTCACAAATCAAAGAACCCTGCTGTTTAAACAACTTGTGGGTGGACTGTCTGGTAGGGCAAACCACTGGACATAACAGTAGATCATTTCCAACTAATCAGGCATGTCAATCTGCCATTAATTAAAACAGCTCATTGATGCAGAATCTCTGATTTATTTGCAGACATTTGCAGACATTGTGCAGACATGTTGCATTAATGAGCTCACTGAATTATTTTTCTAATTAGCAAGCAACTCATATCACACCACATTTTTTTTCACTCTACCGCAGTGATGCATTTAAAACATTAAATGAGAGATTGAATATCTGTTGGTCTTTCTTTGCAGATCCCTATGTGAAGATCGCATTGCTGCAGGGAGGCAAGAAACTGAAGAAGAAGAAGACTACAGTGAAGAAGAACACACTGAATCCGTACTACAACGAGTCCTTCAGCTTTGAGATCCCAATGGACATGATGCAGGTGCAGAACACTACATATTTTTGGTGGTCTGCTCTTGTTTTTTTCTCTCTAGGCCTACAACCGCATTTCCATTTTCGCTATGCTTTACAGCAATTCAATGATGAAAGAAAATCAATACCATTCAGTGGAGTTTTTAAGGAAAATAACACTCAAAAACGATCTTTTGGTATTTGTTTCATTGGTCCACTGTTGATACTGTCCCAAAATTGTTTTGCTTGTCAGCAATCACGTTTTCAAGATATAGAACTTTCAAAATACCACTATGATGATTTTGCAACTAACATTTTGGAACTGTATCAACAGTCTACTAATGAAACAAACACCAAAAGACAGTTTTTGAGTGGTGTTTTCTTTTAAAACCTGGTAGTTTAATACCTACTGTATGAGGCTTGCATATTAATGGCTATGTGAGTGCACACATGTAGCATCTACTACACATATACATGTTTTTCTCTCTTTCCTCTTCAGAAAATTTTGGTGGTGGTGACAGTGTTTGATTATGACAAGATTGGCAAGAATGACGCCATTGGGAAGATATTTGTGGGCAGCAAGGCGACGGGCCCTGGTCTGAAGCATTGGTCTGACATGCTCTCTAACCCCAGGCGTCCCATTGCCCAGTGGCACCCACTACAACAGGAGGAGGATATAGATGCGGCACTGGCAGGTTTAAATGCAAAAAAGTAACTTAACTTGTCCGATTGATTACCAACTAACCAACTAACTCAGAAACCCTCCCTCCCAACTGCCCTACACTGCATGAAACTCATGACTTCCACATGATTCTGTCATGTCTATTTGAAACACTGAACAAAAAAAAAAGAAACATCTAAAATATCAGCTTATTCATAATTAAATCGAAGAACATAAACAACACTTTTCCCAACACCATAGCATTTCGCGTATTTAGTGTAAAGAGAGAAGAGGGAGATTGAGCGATAAATTGATTGATTGATTGATAAATTGATCTGTGTTTCATTTGAACATGCTTTTTAGGAACAGATGCTTAGATGCTGACAATGAAAGTTTGGAGAAAGACTCAATGAAATTGATGCTGGTTATAGCTTCTTCATTTAGTTTATAGAACATTGTGCATGCTTTACTTATGCTCTCACTGCTCTACATAAACCATGCCAAACTGATTCCCATTAGCATATATCTTGTTCTCAACCCATAAGTGTGCCATATCTTGCAGTAGATTTTAGTATTGGGACATTTCTCACATAAAACAGTTTTTAATCTACTAATGGGAAGGGTTTAGGTGAGATGGTAGGTATTAAGGTAATACAATGCAGCAATTAATTCCAGAAAGTCTTTCTGAAAGAACTTTACAATGCAATGTTTTTTTGTTCCAATTGTATTATTATTATTATTATTATTATTATTTTTATTTTTATTATATGTATTCCCATATATAAGAGAGATGGACATATTGTGGCAAAAAATGATATTTGGCTTTGCAGTTAAAAATGATTACTTATCAAACACGATTCATTTCGATGCCGTTATGGACAGGGTCCATACACCTTCCAGTGTTTTCAGTGTGAAACCCAGACTGGGATGAATTCATGGGTGCCTTTAGGCTCTCAACTCAGAGTGCACTGAGGGAAACTGTATCCCTGGCAAACGTCATAATGGCACAGTCCAAAAGGAAACTGCAATTGTGCTGCAGACCTACTTTGACCCACTTGGATGTAAAAGTGATTACTTATCCATGTCCAAAGTAAAGATGATTGAAGAGCTATCACTGTCATCCAAAACCATGACGACCATGCTTTGTTAGTGATGAGATATTTACTACTAATAGCATGTGTTGAAAACACATTTGACCTTTTACTATTTGAAGTCAAAGATACACAATGTTGAGGATGTATGTTCTAGAAAATAAAGAAAAATGATCAATCATATTCTACTACGACAGCATTGCACCCTGTACACTATTGTGAGCACATTTTTGGCATTAATGCTATCGAGATGAAAGAAACATATGTTATAAGATGGGACCATATGCTTGTTACAGCCACTGCCTGTGAATTGTAAAGCACTCTGCATCTCTGAAATGACTGATACAAACATACTGGAGGGGATGTTTTCTCAGTTTAAAAGTGTGTTTGCATGAAGGCCCAACGTCTATTTCTCTCTGCTGAGGATGACTGTAGTGGTGTGGGTATACATTCAATTATTGGATGTTCACATTGTAATGATGAAAAGTTCATCATCAAGCAACCGGAAATGCAGCATTTGCTTGAAACAAATGAGAGTAAAGTAAGCATGATTTATGCTTTGTGCTTATCTTCATGTCGTTAGCTTTGACTTTTGCACCATGCACTCATCCGCAACCTGCTTAGTATGTAACCCTTTTCTGTAAAACGCCAAAGTCCTGAAACATTGTGGTATTGTCCGCTGTTTATTCAAACCTGTTTTTCCCAAGGGCGTTGTTCGTTAGACATCCTGAAATGTTGATTGCCAGGAGGCCATGGTGTATAAGGTGATCAAACTGAAAGGAGGGGGAACGTTGGCATACTAATAAATCCATTGATATGTAGTTTTGCCCCCTCTCTCTCGTCCTACTGTAAACATTATACAGTGAGAAAATGTCATTATACAGCATGTATCTATGAAATGTTGTAAATAGCAGCATGTTTTAAAGAGGAACCATACTTAGTGTGTATGTGTGTTTGTGTCCAATGTCATTTTGATAATAAAATGGAGAGAAAAATATGCACTGACTACACATTGATGTATTTTCCCTTAAGGGTATAATAGGACTGAACATATGTCTGCATAGTATATGTTGATTTTACAGGCAATTTTCTTGCCTGAAATTCAACAGTGTTACTTAATTTGTATTTTATTTATATATGTCTACAGTGGACAACCTGAAATGTATGACTACATGCTGGGGCTACAAGTCAAAATGCAATATTACTTACATTTCCTGCTTTCACTTGTATGTGTGCATGATCTTCGATGGCCAGGATTTATTGTGTATTTATTGCAAAAGCAGAACATTTACTAGCTCCTTTGCTTTGTAATTCTAAGTACCGTAAGTGTGTTTCCTTCAAGTATCCTGCCGGAGGTGGTAGTCACCGCCTTATCAAAAATGATTTGAATCTGCTGTGTTGGTTTGACCAGTGTTCTAGTACTAAGTCAGACTACAGTACTACACAAATTTAAATCCAAGTACTAGACCGTGCTTAACGTTAGATTGTTTAGTCCCAGGTTCATGTTATCAGATATAGCTCATTGTATAGGAGTCAAAGCATGGACTTGTAGCCCCCTTTCAATTACTCTCTCCATATCTGTACTCTGAGTAGTCCGCTGCTTGCTGTCATTCCCTGGTGTCATTGCTTAACATAACAGTTAAACATGTATTTTTGTGTATGTTGATTAACATAAGAAGTAAAGCCATACAACTTGAGCTTAAGTTTCTATACTCTGAGCAAAGCCTTATTACTGCTCAATTAAAAACCTTATAGAGATATTTTAACAGAGGGGCTGATTCACACTTGATTCCTTTCCTGTGCAAGAACAGGTAAAAAATTATGATATTTGTTCATCTATCGTCACCAGAAGCAGCGCTGTTGGAGTTTCACCTCACACTGTAGAATGCACGTTTTGCTTATAGAAATATGTACTTAACATGATGATAGTGATCATGTTTACCAACATTATTGGTATGACTTAAAGTTGATATTGTAAGATGTACATGCCGCTGTATTTATGAAATCATATGGCTGCTTGGTTTTTAGTGATGATCATATACATACTTATGTTCAAAAGAGTTTAAAATGAACCTTCAGTAATTCATATCAATTGCACATTAGCATAAAGAGCCTGTAGCTCTTAGCATAAAGAGCCTGTAGCAGCAAAATTGTGGCAACATGTCACTTGATCCCATTAGCTCCTTTCCACTGTTCCAGTACACGGTACATACGCTGTGAATAGTCCAATTGCAAGAAGGCCTATGGATCTGATTTGTACAAACCATTCAGTATAAGCTCCATTCCAGTATGGCAGTTATTACTCTGAATATTAGTTTAATTGTGGTGATACATTAATGCTGTTACTTCCTGACTTGTTTTCACTATCCCTCCTATTGAGTGTACTTGGATTGATTAAGATAATTTTATAGATTGGTCCTGTGTTACTTGTGTTTATTGTATCTTGAGCAGCAACCATAATTCTGTCTGCCTTAAATGTTTCCAATTGTATTTACAATAGGACCAATAACGTCTGTATTCTTCTAACGTTTCCTCTGTGAACTGAAACTGAGTGGGTTTGTAAAATTACTGCAATGCAGGCAACTAAATCCCCGTCTTCCTGGGCCTTTGGAACTCTTTTGAGCACGGGGCGGACCCAAACAGTGCAGAGCTACATTCGCAATGCAATACCGCCGACCTTGCTGCTTAAAAAAAAAAAAAGGTTCCTCTTTATGCATTTTGATCCTCCATGGCCACCATACTGCAATAATTCCAAAGAACTGTACCCCTCTGCCTTACCTCTGTACTCCCTCCTCTCCTCCTTCTCAGTCCCTCCTCTCCTCCTCACTCCCTCCTCTCCTCCTCCTCACTCCCTCCTCTCCTCCTCTGCACTCCCTCCTCTCCTCCTCTGCACTCGCTCCTCTCCTCCTCACTCCCTCCTCTCCTCACCCTCTCCTCTCCTCCTCTGCACTCCCTACTCTCCTCCTCACCCTCTCCTCTCCTCCTCTGCACTCCCTACTCTCCTCCTCATTCCCTCCTCTCCTCCTCCGTACTCCCTCCTCTCCTCCTCCTCACTCCCTCCTCTCCTCCTCCTCACTCCCACTCCTCCTCACTCCCTCCCTCCTCTCCTCCTTCGTACTCACTCCTCTCCTCCTCCTCACTCCTTCTCCTCCTCCTCACTCCCTCCTCTCCTCCTTCGTACTCCCTCCTCTCCTCATCCTCACTCCATCCTCTCCTCCTCCTCCCTCCCTCCTCTTCCTCCTCACTCCCTCCTCTCCTCCTCCGCACTCCCTTCTCTTTTCAAATTCACTACTTCATGTAAACTATATGAATAACAATGTATATAATCTATAACCCTTACAAATCTGTACCAATCCTGATTCACATTACAGTAGGCCTCTGCAGTATGATGCATTACCACACGTGACCAGTTGATGACACTGAATACAAGAGATTGCGTTGGATTGCAGCATAGAAAATCTTTATAAATAACTTATACAAGGCGTAGGAGACTGTTCATGTGATGGAGTAAACAAAAAAAAACAACAAAAACATTTCAAATGTCACATAGTGATACAAAACGTGATAATATATAACCTGTTACATCAGTTTATAGATTAAACATTTGCAGACATTCATACGGTATTATTATGTGCTGTGATTATATAATTATGCATTATAACAATCCATAAATTAATACAAAAAATGTGCAAATATGCAAACTGCGTGTGAAGACTACTGGTGTTGGTGGGGGTGTTGGTGGGGGTGGTGGGGTTGGAGAAGTGGGTGTAAACATGGGAAATAAAGCTGTATCATCCCCTGCTCTCTTCCATTTCCTCCTCTTCTCACTTAGACAGTTTACTGATGACCCGGATTAAGGCTCCGTTCTCGTCCTTCAGTCTCTGGTTCTCATTCTTCAGCTCTGTCTGGACCTGTGGAGGACAGCAGACAACACGCAGACAGAGAGGGTTATGGTTGGAGTTGGGGTTAGAGTTGGGGTTATGGTTGGGGTTATGATTGGGGTTGGGGTTAAGGTTAGGGTTATGGTTATGATTGGGGTTAGGGTTGGAGTTATGGTTAGGGTTAAGGTTAGGGTTGGAGTTATGGTTATGGTTGGGGTTAGGGTTGGGGTTATGGTTGAGATTAGGGGTTATGGGTGGGGTTAGGGGTTATGGTTGGGGTTAGGGGTTAGTTGAGGTTGGGGTTATGGTTAGGGTTATGGTTGGGATTAGGGTTAGGGTTGGGGTTAGGGGTTAGTTGGGGTTGTGGTTATGGGATTAGGGTTGGGGTTAGGGTTGGGATTAGGGTTGGGGTTATGGTTGGGATTAGGGTTGGGGTTAGGGTGAAGCAAATCCAGTTCAAGTTTGATTCACAGAACAAATGACAACGACACTCATCACCAACCTCCCTCCGAGTCAACTGAACATGTAATGTTCTCCCACAAGATTGTCTATTTTCAGTTTAGTGTTCCATCTTTATTGAGACCTCTCATTCAGAGACAACAAAAGGTTGTTGTCTGTACCCTCCTGTATGGAACACAGCAGATGCTTGTGGCAGTAGTGATTGTGGAGGAATACCAATGGTGTACTCACTCCATGAATATAAATCAATGCACTCACACATTTCACAGCCAACGGAGCATAATGATTACATAATGGTGGCAAATGATGTCAGCTTAGAATACCACACCACACACCATTTATGCTTTGTCACTGCTGGCTTGAGACTCGGGCTGCATCGCAACTGGCACATTTGACCAGAAAGCAGTGCATTTTTAAGGGAACAGGGTGTCGTTTGAGACAGACACACTACAGTACCAAGGCACGTCCCAGAGGGATATTCCCTGTTCAGCAGCTTGCTCTGTCTATCTGCAGGGCAACTTTGTGATGGCTCGGCCTCCTGCGGAGACTATGTTTTGGAAATATGTTCTGTCTCTGCTGTGGCTAGGTATAGTCTATTGGAGGTTCTCAAGAAGTACAAGAACTGGCATCAAGCCACAAGAAAACGACCCCAAATTGGTCAGACCTTGAACATCTCTCAGTATCAATTCAGGAAATTCACCATTATTGCAACTGGACAGATACCTTCACTTCATCTTCCATGTCTGATATCTTCTTCTGCAGGACACGTGTTTCCTACAGAGAGGAGAGGAGACATGTCACAATGGTGGAGACATGTCACAGTGAGACTGAACATGATGAGGCTCCCAGAGAGGAGAGCAGACATGTCACAGTGAGACTGAACATGATGAGGCTCCCAGAGAGGAGAGGAGACATGTCCCAGTGAGACTGAACATGATGAGGCTCACAGAGAGGAGAGGAGAGGAGACATGTCACAGTGAGACTGAACATGATGAGGCTCCCAGAGAGGAGAGGAGACATGTCACAGTGAGACTGAACATGATGAGGCTCCCAGAGAGGAGAGGAGACATGTCCCAGTGAGACTGAACATGATGAGGCTCACAGAGAGGAGAGGAGAGGAGACATGTCACAGTGAGACTGAACATGATGAGGCTCCCAGAGAGGAGAGGAGTGAGACTGAACATGATGTGACTACCAGACTTACCATGACTGGACCTATGAGCTATTAAAATAACATATAATGAAGGCCAAGAGAGAAGTTAAAAGTGCATAAGCAAACATTCAGTGACATAAGGATCTCACCCGTTTTTCTGTCTCAAGCATGGACCTTTCATTGGACCTTTCAGTCATGGTTATCTTTCTCTGCAATGCAAAAGCCCACGGTTAAAATGGGGACAATGAGAAGAGCGCAATCCTTGAAGCCGGCAGACATTTCTCATATATACCTTTGAAAACAACCACCACCTCACAAGCATACTACCGTACTTCACAAATAATACCTCCCAAGCATTTACCTCTGGAATCAGCCAATGCATCTTCCTTGCATAACCTGTCACATTCTTCACACTCCTGCAACTTTCCTGATTGTATTGTGCAGTGGTCATTGCAGTAGGATATGGAAGAGTTATTCCACCATGAATTTGACAAGAACTGTACACTGGAAATCACAACGATAAGCAATAAAATTGCACAAACAGACACATACAGTGCATTCGGAAAGTATTCAGACCCCTTGACTTTTTACACATTTTTCACATTACAGCCTTAGTCTAAAATGTATTAAAATGTTTTTTCCCCCTTATCAATCTACACACAATACCCCATAGCGACAAACAGTACTTTGATGAAGCATTACAGCCTCGAGTCTTCTTGAGTCTGACGCTACAAGCTTGGCACACCTGTATTTGACAAGTTTCTTCCATTCTTCTCTGCAAATCCTCCCAAGCTATGTCAGGATGCACAGCAATTTTTAGGTCTCTCTAGAGCTGTTTGATCGGGTTCAAGTCTGGGCTCTGGCTGGGCTACTCGAGGACATTCAGAGACTCCTGCATTGTCTTGGTTGTGTGCTTAGGGTCGTTGTCCTTTTGGAAGGTGAATATTCGCCCCAGTCTGAGGTTCTGAGCGCTCTAGAGCAGGTTTTCATCAAGGCTCTCTCTGTACTTCGCTCTGTTCAGCTTTCCCTCGATCCTGACTAGTCTCCCAGTCCCTGCCGCTGAAAAACATCCCCACAGCATGATGCTGCCACCTCCATGCTTCATCGTAGGGATGGTGCCAGGTTTCCACCAGATGTTACACTTGGCATTCAGGCCAAAGAGTTCAATCTTGGTTTCATCAGACCAGAGAATCTTGTTTCTCATGGTCTAAGAGTCTTTAGGTGCCTTTTGGCAAACTCAAAGCGGGCTTTCATGTGCCTTTTACTGAGGATTGGCTTCCATCTGGCCACTCTACCATAAAGACTTGATTGATGGAGTGCTGCAGAGATGGTTGTCCTTCTGGAATGTTCTCCCATCTCCACAGAGGAACTCTGGAGGTCTGTCAGAGTGACCATCGGGTTCTTGGTCACCTCCATGACCAAGGCCCTTCTCCTCCGATTGCTCAGTTTGGCCTGACGGCCAGCTCTAGGAACAGTCTTGGTGGTTCCAAATTCTTCCATTTAAGAATGATGGAGGCCACTGTGTTCTTGTGGACCTTCAATGCTGCAGAAATGTTTTGTTACCCTTCCCCAGATCTGTGCCTCAACACACAACATCTTCTGCACATCTACCATTCCAGTGTTTAATTGCTATATTGTAATTACTTTGCCACCTGCTGCTTTGCACCCC
Organism: Oncorhynchus mykiss; assembly: GCF_057628025.1. NCBI lineage: Eukaryota > Metazoa > Chordata > Actinopteri > Salmoniformes > Salmonidae > Oncorhynchus > Oncorhynchus mykiss. The sequence continues at coordinate 66,172,328 of NC_143038.1, forward strand.
AGTATCTCCACTTGCACATTCATCTTCTGCACATCTACCATTTCAGTGTTTAATTGCTATATTGTAATTACTTTGCCACCATGGCCTATTTATTGCCTTAACTCCCTTATCTTACCTCATTTGCACTCACTGTATATAGACTTTTTGTTTTCTTTTGTTCTACTGTATTATTGACTATATTTTGTTTATTCCATGTGTAACTCTGTGTTGTTGTATGTGTTGAATTGCTATGCTTTATCTTGGCCAGGTCGCAGTTGCAAATGAGAACTTGTTCTCAACTAGCCTACCTGGTTAAATAAAGGTGAAAAAAAAATAACACAATCCTGTCTCTGAGCTCTAAGGACAATTCCTTCGACCTTATGGCATGGTTTTTGTTCTGACATGCACTGTCAACTCTGTGACCTTATATAGACAGGTGTTTTCCTTTCTAAATCATGTCCAATCAGTTGAATTTACCACAGGTGGACTCTAATCAAGTTGTTGAAACATCTCAAGAATGATCAATGGAAACCGGATACAGCTAAGTAAAATTTCGAGTCTCATGGCAAAGAGTCTGAATACTTATGTAAATAAGGTACTTCTGTTTTATAATTTGTATACATTTGCAAAATGTTCTAAAACCTGTTTTTGCTTTGGCATTGTGGGGTATTGTGTGTAGATTGATGAGGAAACGTGTATTTAATCCATTTTAGAATAAGGCTGTAACGTAACAAAATGTGGAAAAAGTCAAGTGATCTGAATACTTTCCAAATGCACTGTACTTCTTCATTGGACTCTTCATCTGATTTCTGCAGTTTCGTTTGATGTTTAGGATGATGGTTTGTTGGCTTGACTTGGACTGAAATAGGTTCCGGTACTAATTTTGAGTGCCGGTGCTGTTTACTGTAGATTTAGGTGCAGAAGTGCCACAATACTTTTGAGCTAATATTCTATAAGAGCAACAGTAGCTCAAGCAGTAGAACATTTGAGGTGCCGGTACACAGATCCAGTGAGCTCCTGCCCAAGTCAGCCACTGGTTGAGGAACAATTTTTAAAAAAAAATTGTTTACAATGACTGTTTGTTGGGGAACTATTTTGTGTGGTGGATGAATACCAGTTGGGGATAATCACCTGTGTCACTCTCTCCAGCTGAGTCTGCACCAATACCAGCTCCTGTTTGCTGCCCTGCAGCCTGGACTTGAGTCTCTCATTGGTAGACAAGGCCTCCTCGTACATCTGTGATGCACAGGATCCCACAGCAAACTCAGACCCAGAACATCATTACATGCCATATAATTTGAATTAGGCTATCAACCAGTTGTGTTTTTCATGTAGCCTGATCTCCAATTCAAATCAAAGTTTATTTGTCACATACCCAGGATACAGCGGGGTGTAAACAGTGAAATGAAATGCTAACTTGTGAACTACCTCTCAACAGTGCAATGAAATACCATGTAATACCATTTTGGGTTACACTGTACTTGAACCCACAGTCATAAGGGCTACAAAACAATGTCATTATCATGACATAACAGATTTATAACAGAACATTAGCAAACTACGGCAATTTTCCCAAGTTACAGGTTACCTTCTTATAGTCAGTGCACCCTGCCTCCTCCTCTGCTTTTTTCCGCGCTGCCATTCTGTTTTCCCTTCGAGCATCATAGGCCTCTCGGTCGTAAGCACCAGACGAGTCCAGTCTGAGGGTAAGATTGCACAGCTGAACCTGAATCTACTGCACTGTGTCAGAGCTTAATCACCAATGTACCTTTGACCCTAATTGTAATAACAATCAGTTGCAATCTAGACCTGAGTGACCAATGGCTGTTAGGATATGTTTCAATGCCTGATAGTGAAAATCTAAAGCACACCTGTGTCTTTTGATGAAGTTAATTGAGTTGAAAGCATCTTACCTGGACACTCTTTCATGCTGAAAACAAACAGAGAAGATATGTCACTTACAAAATGCATAGAACATTAGTCGTTTTGGATGATCTGCAACACTGAGGTGTAATGTCTTCTGACAGCAGAGCTGTGAAGATGAGCACTTTGTAAAAGGCCTTTGTGTCCTGTATGCATAAAGATTATGTGCTGCAATTACATTTTTACATTTCAGCTCACGTGGCCAGGAAAACCCCATGGCCCTAGTTATGAACTCTCATAGAAGGCTAACAGAAGACCTTCACACTGTCCTGCAGCCAAGCATGTGGATATCAGCAGAGAGCATCTTGGGATGAAACTCGATACTCACGCCAAGTTAGAGAAGGACAGTGGAAACAGTCACATGTGAAAACTGAGACGCAGAGATAAAGCTAAACACATCCAAAAAAGGTAATAACTATGGCAGCGGCTTAGCCTGGGAATCTTGACGGTTATTGCCTGCTGAAGGGTTGGAAACAGGGGATATGAATCTGTTTTTAAAGAGACACTCCCGCAAAAATGGCAATGTTGGCAATGGCATTAATTTGTTACTTCAGTCACTTGTGGATTTATTTCAGTAGAAGAGTTGAAAAGGTTATTCCTGATACAATACAATATACAATACTATAGGATAGAATAGGAGATGCGTTCCACTGCAGGCATAATCATTCCCGCTAGAAAATGTCCTCAGTGATTCTCTTCCAGTGTTTGGCCAGCCCCTGACCTCTGTGTTCTCAGGCTGCAGCGGACAGCCTGCTTCCGTTTTCAAGCCTGTGCCGCTTTCTATGTGTCCAGGGAACCATGACGAGCAAGCACTTTGTCAGGCAATTTCAAGAGTTCAGCCCTCAAAGACAAATATTTAGGCTTTTACGCCATGGTATGCAACAGTGAGCAAGAGTGAAGGCTTTAAAACATTGCTTCAATTGACGTCAATTGATTTGGTTAACAATGTAAGAATACATAAATATTTTCTTGTTTTTTGTGCACTCGCCTATTATTGCTTCAAGAATAAAAGAGACTTGAACTGAAGTCTGGAAAACAAACTTAAGGTCATACACACAGGCATAAGAACTCATTGCAGTGTTTAGACATAACACACCAAGTAAGGCTCTATGGAGACAGATATAAATTCACCTGAATTGTTCAAGGGGCTCTAGAAGGATCATGTATAAACACACAGGAATGGTTCCCATCAGACATCAACAAGCTCTCGGGATGTTCTCTCTCTGTCTGTGTCAACACTGTCAGCTCTCTCTTATTAAAGAGTCTGTCTTTGTGCTTGGAGCCATTGTAAGTTATCATTAACAAGGCTTACCTCCTGAAGCTCTGCTTGGATCTGGCACTGGGAGAAGCTGGGCTGTGATGGGGAGTGCCTGCTCTGAGTCTAACATGCCTCAGCGAAGCCTTCCACCATGACCAGACCCAGCCAGGAATAACCCCAATAAATCTAACCCTTCCACCATGACCAACCCAGCCAGGAATAACCCTTATTATATCTAACCCTTCCACCATGACCAACCCAGCCAGGAATAACCCTTATTATATCTAACCCTTCCACCATGACCAACCCAGCCAGGAATAACCCTTATTATATCTAACCCTTCCACCATGACCAACCCAGCCAGGAATAACCCTTATTATATCTAACCCTTCCACCATGACCAACCCAGCCAGGAATAACCCCTATAATATCTAACCCTTCCACCATGACCAACCCAGCCAGGAATAACCCCTATAATACCCAACCCTTCCACCATGACCAACCCAGCCAGGAATAACCCCTATAATACCCAACCCTTCCACCATGACCAACCCAGCCAGGAATAACCCCTATAATACCCAACCCTTCCACCATGACCAACCCAGCCAGGAATAACCCTTATAATATCTAACCCCTAGGCATTTCATGTAGATCAAAAATAGTTGGATGCTGTAAACAATATGGTTGTAGGTCCATCTGGTTCTCTAGTAGGCTTGTATTGATTAATCATTACACCAATAGAATCCTTTCAGATTCACACCAGTGCCCAGAATGTTGGAGCTAGTGGTTGTTTGTGGACCAGGTCAGTCTTTCTTTGTGCTCCCTTCCTACTCTGTTAGATCCGATGGGGGACTTCCTGTCTGCTGACTAGCTCTTCCAAAGAAGAAAATGTGATATATATATATATATATATATATCACATCACATTTTCAGAGGCATGCGTTCAAGTGGGTCCCCCTGATATCACTCTGCACAAGACTCAGCACGTTCCTGCACACAAGCCAGCCGGGAAAACAAAACAGGAAAATGTTTAAGAAGTTATAATAAGAAGTTGATCTCAACTGTTTACTCAAGCAGTGATACGATATATATATATATATATATATATATATATATATATATAACCATATTCTTTACATCATATATATATGAAAAAAGGCATGAACAGCTGATTCATATATATATGATGTAAACAATATGGTTGTTTATATATATATATATTTATTTGTATATATATCGTATCACTGCTTGAGTAAACAGTTGAGATCAACTTCTTATTACAACTTCTTAAACATTTTCCTGTTTTGTTTTCCCGGCTGGCTCGTGTGCATGTTGAGTCTTATCCAGGGTGATATCAGGGGGACCCACTTGAACGCAAGCCTCTGAAAGGGTTTGATCTAGTTGATCCTGTCTGATAAGTATCTTCAATGACAATCTGAGTTGTATATATGTCAGCTGTCTCTTTTGTTAAGTTACACAGGACTCCTCTCAGTCAAATTCCGAGGCAACTTTCTTCCTTGTGAAAAAATTGCATGGAGCTGATGATGTCATGGAAACTCAAAAGTTATCTGACACTTATATGACCAGTCGTGGGAGTGAAATGCTGAGGCTGTATTGGACGGATTCTGGACCTCACAAAGAGAGAGAGAGAGAGAGTCTGTGTATGAGTACACTTTGTATGTTTAATGTGTTTTACAATTATATTTGAATAGTTACATCCATGCAGCTGAGTCTGAAACTTCCTATTCCTTTAGTCAAATTTACTCCCACATAAGCCACTTGGCTCAAGAGGGCTAATCACCATCGCTCACTACAATCTTCATGAAACAATTACAAAGGTTTCCACTAAAAGCATGAACAGTATGCCATAACACCTATGGTATTAGACATCAACATAGTGCTTGGCTAGTCTGGAGAGCTCAAAACTAATGGTTAAAGTTATAAGTCAAGCATGGCATTTTATCTGATCCACAGCTTTTTTCAACACATGGCAATGTTTCCAAAAGGCAGCCTAGGCGTCTCCTTGTTATTGCCCATAGAAAAGAGAAGTAATCTGTTCTTACTTTGAGGCTTCTGGAGGTCGGCGAGGGTTTAGCGGGAGACAAATCAGTGGATGACTTTCTTGTGCGTGGCTGATCCTTTGCGTTGCGGGGGGAGAGGTGAGATGACATCGCTGCAGGATAATCTCCACTGCATGAGGTTCATGTGGAGTCCAGCGGTCCGGTCCAACCAAATTGATTCCAAAAGACTACTGCATGAACAATCCAGTGACACACAGTTAAAATCCCTGTGATGTGAATGAAGGTGGTGAAGGGACAGAGTCAGGATTGTGATCAAAATTATAGAGTTCTAATGAGACAGAAATAGCTGTGGTCAGGAGTGTGATCTCACTCCAGGTGATGTTGAGTGATCCTGAGATGAGATGAGTGGAAGGTGAGTAGCAAAAGGGATGGAGCTGTGGAGGAGGAAGAGGGTGGGCGCTGGGCGGTGCTGTAGACTGTATGGGGAGGGACACTGCCTGGGACTTGACAGCAGTGTCGCTAATGAGAGCACTCTCTGGACTGTGGTGATTCAACAAAAATGAAAACTTCAAAGTAAAGCACTCGGCTCTCATTCTGCCTGACAGCCTCTCGCTCTCTCTCTTTCTGCTTCACTGTCTCTCTTTCCCCCTCTTTCTTTAATCACCCTTTGGTCTGAGCTATGGACTAATATGGATTTGTTGGACATTGGAATTTGTTATGAAGATAATAAAAAAATGTAATTCGTCATTTTTAAATCTCATTTCACAGCTTCACAAACATGGCTGCCAGTATCCCCTTGTTAGTGTGTGCATGATGCAACAGCAGAGAGACAGAAGGGGTAGGAGGGGATCTGGAGAGAGGGAGATATGGAGGGGTAGGAGGGGATCTGCAGAGAGGGGGGTAGGGGAGGATCTGGAGAGAGGGAGAGAGAGGGTAGAAGGGCATCTGGAGAGAGGGGAGAAGGAGGGGATATGGAGAGAGGGAGCAGGGGGTAGGAGGGGATCTGGAGAGGGAGAGAGGGGGGTAGGAGGGATCTGGAGAGAGGGAGCGGGGGGAAGGAGGGATCTGGAGAAGGGGGAGAGGGGGTGTAGGAGGGATCTGGAGAAAGCGAGAGATGGGGTAGGAGGGATCTGGAGAAAGGGAGAGATGGGGGTAGGAGGGATCTGGAGAAAGGGAGAGAGGGGGTAGGAGGGAATCTGGAGAAGGGGGAGAGGGGCTGTAGAAGGGATCTGGAGAAAGGGAGAGAGGGGGTAGGAGGGATCTGGAGAGAGGGAGCGGGGGGTAGGAGGGATCTGGAGAAGGGGGAGAGGGGGTAGGAGGGATCTGGAGAAAGGGAGAGATGGGAGTAGGAGGGGATCCTTTCCGAGAGAGAGGGAGAGAGAGAGAAAGAGAGAGAGAGAGAGAGAGAGAGAGAGAGAGAGAGAGAGAGTAGGAAGGGATCTGGAGAGAGGGGGTTATGAGGGGATCTGGAGAGAGAAGGGGTAAGAGGGGATCTGGAGAGTGGGGTAGGAGGGGATCTGGAGAGAGGGGGAGAGAAGGGGTAGGAGGTGATCTAGAGAGCCGGAGTAGGAGGGGACCTGGAGAGTGGGGTAGGAGGGGATCTGGAGCGAGGGGGAGAAAGGGGGTAGGAGGGGATCTGGAGAGCCGGGGTAGGAGGGGACCTGGAGAGAGGGAGAGAGAAGGGGTAGGAGGGGATCTGGAGAAAGGGGGAAAGGAGGGGTAGGAGGGGATCTAGAGAGAGGGGTAGGAGGGGGTCTGGAGAGAGGGAAAGAGAAGGTGTAGGAGGGGATCTGGAAACGGGGGGTAGGATGGGTAGAAGAGGATCTGGAGAGAGGGGGTAGAAGGGGATCTGGAGAGAGGGGGTAGAAGGGGATCTGGAGAGAGGGAGTAGAAGGGGATCTGGAGAGAGGGAACGAGGGAGTGGGGGGGTAGGAGGGATCTGGAGAAATAGGGGTAGGAGGGGATCTGGAGAAAGGGAGAGAGGGGGTAGGAGGGATCTGGAGAAAGGGAGAGAGGGGGATAGGAGGGACCTTGAGAAAAGGAGAGAGGGGGTAGGAGGTAATCTGGAGAGAGGGGGATAGGAGGGGATCTGCAGAGAGGGAGAGGTGGGGAGAGAGGGGGATAGGAGGGGATCTGGAGAAAGGGAGAGAGGGGGGTAGGAGGGGATCTGGAGAGAGGGAGAGTGCAGGAGAGAGTGCAGGAGAGAGGATCTGGAGAGAGGGAGAGAGGGGAGTAATAGGGAGAGAGGGGGTAGGAACGGGCTCTGCAGAGAGGGAGAGAGGGGGTATGGGGGAACTGCAGAGAGAGAGAGAGGGGGAGAGAGGGGGATAGGAGGGAATCTGGAGACAGGGGGAGAGAGAAGGGTAGGAGGGGATCTGGAGAAAGGGAGAGGGGGGGTAGGAGGGGATCTGGAGAGAGGGAGAGAAGGGGGTAGGAGGGTATCTGGAGTTAAGGATAGAGGGGGGTAGGAGAAATCTGGGGAGAGGGGGAGAGAGGAGGGTAGGAAGGGATCTGGAGAGAGGGGGAGAGCGTGGGGGTAGAGGGAAATTATGACAACAACAGGAAGTCATTTTGGCTGGTGCTCATAATCTCTACTTCCTTTGATTAGTGCTCCCCTGATGGGTTAGTGGTCAGTGCCTGTCTAAGAATATCTTCTGGCTTCAGCATGCTATAAATACAATATACATACCTTATGGACAAATAATCACTATCTTCACTTTACAGAGAGTGAAGCATATGAGCACAATATGAAAGGTGACAATAGAAGAAATTACATTTCTGGCCTGAAATATTATAGCAAGCCATATAGCTATTTCTATCTAATCTCTTGTGGACATAATTACACATGATTTTTTTCCTTGGTTAACCAAGATTAATATCTACCCACTGTTTTTGCTCAGAGCAATTGAAAAGTGATATTTACAGTAATACCACTACACAAGATGAATCAAGAAAAACAGTGTTCATCAAAGTTTAATCACACACCAGGTTGGTAATCTATATTATCTGAACAGTATATGGAAATGAACATGTTGGCATCATCTCATGGTAATATTTTACTACCAGAACTGGGTGATAACATCAGAACTGTATGGGAAAGTATTGGTCACACTTTGTCACAACAGTGAGGATGAGATACTGGCACCACCTGGTGGCATTATACAAAGTTTCCAAAGAGCTCACAAAAAGCCTGGCGGTAGAAGAACAGCATGTCCAGCACCAGACAGGGGAAACTCCAACCACATGTACAACATGTCCAGCACCAGACAGGGGAAACTCCAACCACATGTACAACATGTCCAGCACCAGACAGGGGAAACTCCAACCACATGTACAACATGTCCAGCACCAGACAGGGGAAACTCCAACCACATGTACAACATGTCCAGCACCAGACAGGGGAAACTCCAACCACATGTACAGCATGTCCAGCACCAGACAGGGGAAACTCCAACCACATGTACAGCATGTCCAGCACCAGACAGGGGAAACTCCAACCACATGTACAACATGTCCAGCACCAGACAGGGGAAACTCCAACCACATGTACAACATGTCCAGCACCAGACAGGGGAAACTCCAACCACATGTACAGCATGTCCAGCACCAGACAGGGGAAACTCCAACCACATGTACAACATGTCCAGCACCAGACAGGGGAAACTCCAACCACATGTACAACATGTCCAGCACCAGACAGGGGAAACTCCAACCACATGTACAACATGTCCAGCACCAGACAGGGGAAACTCCAACCACATGTACAACATGTCCAGCACCAGACAGGGGAAACTCCAACCACATGTACAACATGTCCAGCACCAGACAGGGGAAACTCCAACCACATGTACAACATGTCCAGCACCAGACAGAGGAAACTCCAACCACATGTACAACATGTCCAGCACCAGACAGGGGAAACTCCAACCACATGTACAACATGTCCAGCACCAGACAGAGGAAACTCCAACCACATGTACAACATGTCCAGCACCAGACAGGGGAAACTCCAACCACATGTACAACATGTCCAGCACCAGACAGAGGAAACTCCAACCACATGTACAACATGTCCAGCACCAGACAGGGGAAACTCCAAACACATGTACAGCATGTCCAGCACTAGACATGGGAAACTCCAACCACATGTACAACATGTCCAGCACCAGACAGGGGAAACTCCAACCACATGTACAGCATGTCCAGCACAGGTCTATGCTGTTCTTACAGCCATAGGCTAAGCCAACACCATAAATAACATTTGGGGAGAGGTTGTGAGAAGGTGTTTTGTTACAGATCACATTACGGTCAAGGTTATATTCCATTCTCTTTTAGACAGAGGCAAGCTTTCAGTTGCTCAAATAAATGAACTTAAACCATGAGCTGAATAATTATATTTTAACAGCTTTCTTGTAAATCGAGGTTTAAATCATTGTTAGGCTATAATTAACTACAACAAATAAGAGGACAGAAGCAGAGGTAAATAAATAAAGTATACACTTTTTTTATTACAAAAGTGCATGAATGACATCTGTGATGCAATTTGCAGGTTTGAAAATGTCACATCTATAACATGACAGAAATAAAATGAGGCTCCATTAATAATCCCAGCTACTGAATGTAGGCTAGGTCAATAATATGGACAGTTAAGAAAATGTATTTACATAAATCAAAACCAAATAATCACACACATTTTGATTTACAACTTTTTAGTAAGGACATTTACAACTGAAACATTATCAAATAAGTTCATAACCAAGCTGGTAAGTGTTTGGACCTTCTGCGGCTTTGCCAACAAATTGGAAAGTAGCTTTTGTCACTCATCTTAAAAACGGATGTTATTGCTCTGAAATTCATATTTAAAAAGAGAACAGAAAACTTCAGACTGCTTACTTAGGTACAGACAACTGTTAACAGTTGGCACTGACAGAGTCTTTATTTTTATCTGAAGTATTCCTGGTGAACTCTAAAGACCCTGTATGAGGGTGTGGGTCTTGAGGAGTGGGTCCTCAATAGGCACTCATCTTTATCTTTAGAAATATATCTTTAATATTTCCATAAGACCTCGCCATTTTGGTCAAATGTAATTTAATTTCTGGCAATGCAGTAAAGTATGATTAATTAAAAAGGAAATGGCCCACACTCGCTCACCATTAAAGACATACTGTATCATTATGTTATTCAAGCGACTATTAAAAATGTCACATTTCGGGCCTTCATCAATGACTTTCATCCAAAAAATTATACAGAGGGAATGGACATGTACATATAGGCCCCTACGTCATAATTGTGTCAGGCTATTAATAGTTGCTTAAGTAAAATAGTGTTTTTAATGGTGAGTTAGCGTTGCGCCTTTATCTTTTCAATGATTATCACATTTTTGTCAATGCACCACGCCTCATGTTGGTTGAGTGGCCTCCTACTTCTTTCAATACAGTAATGTTTCAATTGTCAAAATGTCTGCTCTAGCCATACCAGAGTCAGCAACGTGTGCCTGAACCTTTTCTTCCTTCTACCATTGCTCCTCAGGAGACCAGTCCTCTGGGAAGTCATTGTCATCATCAATCTCCTCTTCCTTGTCCTTTGGCTCCTCCTCCTCCAGTTGCTCTTCTGTGACACCATCTTCCAATGACTCCACTACAACTAGCTGTTCTTCTGGCTCCTCTGTCACTTCCTTTTCCACTGACTCCTCCTCCTCCATTTCCTCCTCTTCAGCTTCCTGTTCCACTGCCTCCTCAGTAACGTCCTCCTCTTCAGCTTCCTGTTTCACTGCCTCCTCAGTAAAGTCCTCCTCTACCTCCTCCTCAGCAGGTTCTTCCTCTGTTACCTCATGCTCCCGTTCTGCCATTTCCGAGGCCTCTGCCGCCTCGGAGTCTACTTCCTCTTGGCTGAGTGGACCACCATTCACCAGCTAGAACACAGAGAACAATCCATACTGTACATTCAAGAGGGCACTCGAGCATGGGTCATCGTGTATGGTGTCTGAAAGAGTTACACACTTACAATGCTCCTCTCGAATATTAGTTTTATATTAGTTTAACATTTTCAACCCTTTGTCGATAAAAGGATTTGCTTTTCTCTGATCACGCAGGTTTGGTGTTTACAGATCAGAGCGATCTATTAAGTCAACCTGAAGTTATACAATACTTGACTAACTTACTGTATGTGTCAGAAAGCAGATATAATTACTTTTGTAAGAGCACTGTGTGTAAGTCTACACTATAAGCCTCAAAACCATGATATGTTATTTCATAAAAAAATGTAGAAGATGAGGAATACTTTCTTGTTCATTTTCCTTGCAGTCTACGGATATAGAAATGTAATAATTAGCTGTGGTGGAAGTGGGGCCTACCTGGCTGTGAACAGCCTCCAGCTGCTTCTTGAGATGGGGGTGCATGCTCTGGGAGCTGATGTGCTGCTCATCCAGGGTCCTGGTCACTAACTGCAGCTGCTGCTCCAGAGTCTGGGCCTTCTTGGCCTGCCATTCCTCCAGCAACTCCCTGAAACACAGACAGATAGAGACTCAATGAGCCATAGAATATTAGAACCAACATTTGAACTGGTACAGTGCCTTGCGAAAGTATTCGGCCCCCTTGAACTTTGCGACCTTTTGCCACATTTCAGGCTTCAAACATAAAGATATAAAACTGTATTTATTTGTGAAGAATCAACAACAAGTGGGACACAATCATGAAGTGGAACGACATTTATTGGATATTTCAAACTTTTTTAACAAATCAAAAACTGAAACATTGGGCGTGCAAAATTATTCAGCCCCTTTACTTTCAGTGCAGCAAACTCTCTCCAGAAGTTCAGTGAGGATCTCTGAATGATCCAATGTTGACCTAAATGACTAATGATGATAAATACAATCCACCTGTGTGTAATCAAGTCTCCGTATAAATGCACCTGCACTGTAAAAGTCTCAGAAGTCCGTTAAAAGCGCAGAGAGCATCATGAAGAACAAGGAACACACCAGGCAGGTCCGAGATACTGTTGTGAAGAAGTTTAAAGCCGGATTTGGATACAAAAAGATTTCCCAAGCTTTAAACATCCCAAGGAGCACTGTGCAAGCGATAATATTGAAATGGAAGGAGTATCAGACCACTGCAAATCTACCAAGACCCGGCCGTCCCTCTAAACTTTCAGCTTATACAAGGAGAAGACTGATCAGAGATGCAGCCAAGAGGCCCATGATCACTCTGGATGAACTGCAGAGATCTACAGCTGAGGTGGGAGACTCTGTCCATAGGACAACAATCAGTCGTATATTGCACAAATCTGGCCTTTATGGAAGAGTGGCAAGAAGAAAGCCATTTCTTAAAGATATCCATAAAAAGTGTCGTTTAAAGTTTGCCACAAGCCACCTGGGAGACACACCAAACATGTGGAAGAAGGTGCTCTGGTCAGATGAAACCAAAATTTAACTTTTTGGCAACAATGCAAAACGTTATGTTTGGCGTAAAAGCAACACAGCTGAACACACCATCCCCACTGTCAAACATGGTGGTGGCAGCATCATGGTTTGGGCCTGCTTTTCTTCAGCAGGGACAGGGAAGATTGTTAAAATTGATGGGAAGATGGATGGAGCCAAATACAGGACCATTCTGGAAGAAAACCTGATGGAGTCTGCAAAAGACCTGAGACTGGGACGGAGATTTGTCTTCCAACAAGACAATGATCCAAAACATAAAGCAAAATCTACAATGGAATGGTTCAAAAATAAACATATCCAGGTGTTAGAATGGCCAAGTCAAAGTCCAGACCTGAATCCAATCGAGAATCTGTGGAAAGAACTGAAAACTGCTGTTCACAAATGCTCTCCATCCAACCTCACTGAGCTCGAGCTGTTTTGCAAGAAGGAATGGGAAAACATCAAAGCATGATGTTTCCACCCCCATGCTTCACAGTAGGTATGTTTTTTTTTGGATGCAACTCAGCATTCTTTGTCCTCCAAACACAACGAGTTGAGTTTTTACCAAAAAGTTATATTTTGGTTTCATCTGACCATATGACATTCTCCCAATCTTCTTCTGGATCATCCAAATACTCTCTAGCAAACTTCAGACGAGCCTGGACATGTACTGGCTTACGCAGAGGGACACATCTGGCACTGCAGGATTTGAGTCCCTGGAGGCGTAGTGTGTTATTGATGGTAGGCTTTATTACTTTGGTCCCAGCTCTCTGCAGGTCATTCACTAGGTCCCCCCGTGTGGTTCTGGGATTTTTGCTCAACGTTCTTGTGATCATTTTGACCCCACGGGGTGAGATCTTGCGTGGAGCCCCAGATCGAGGGAGATCATCAGTGGTCTTGTATGTCTTCAATTTCCTAATAATTGCTCCCACAGTTGATTTCTTCAAACCAAGCTGCTTACCTATTGCAGATTCAGTCTTCCCAGCCTGGTGCAGGTCTACAATTTTGTTTCTGGTGTCCTTTGACAGCTCTTTGGTCTTGGCCATAGTGGAGTTTGGAGTATGACTGTTTGAGGTTGTGGACAGGTGTCTTTTATACTGATAACAAGTTCAAACAGGTGCCATTAATACAGGTAACGAGTGGAGGACAGAGGAGCCTCTTAAAGAAGAAGTTACAGGTCTTCCTTGTTTGTTGGTGACCAAATACCTATTTTCAACCATAATTTGCAAATAAATTCATTAAAAATCCTACAATGTGATTTTCTGGGTTTTTTTCTTTCTAATTTTGTCTGTCATAGTTGAAGTGTACCTATGATGAAAATTACAGGCCTCTCTCATCTTTTTAAGTGGGAGAACTTGCACAACTGGTGGCTGACTAAATACCTTTTGCCCCATTGTAGCTAGGGAGTGAGTTCATGCATGAAGTTAATCATAAGATTCACTAAAACCCAAGCTTACTTGATTTCACCCACTTCCTGGTGGTTGTTATGAAGCACTACCCTGTGAAGACTCAGAAACTCTCTCAGTTCCCTCTGCTCAGTGACCTGTCCCTCCAGCTGTGACGTCAAGCCGTCCACCGTAGACACCTGCTCGTCCAGACTGGTTTTGACGTTGTCCACTGTGCTGGTCATCCTCGCCAAGCTCACTGCTAGCGCAGAGTTGGAGCTTGAAACGGCCGCCACGCTCTCCTTGACCGACTCGAAGTCATCGCTCTTGTTTTTCATCATGGCCTGCAGGGCTGCGGAGGAGATGGCTACCTTCTGGAACTCAGCCAGTCTGGTGTTCATCTCGTTGTGGAGTGACCACAACTGTGATTTGAGGTCGATGCTCTTCAACTGCTCTGACATTGCCAGGGTAACCTCCGCCTTCTGCTGGGCCTGTTTCTGAGCTGCCTCCAAAGCCAGTATCCTCTCCTCGATCAGACCTCCTGATCTCATCTGGGCTTGGTTAAAAAACAGATATCGGTTAAAGCTTGTGTTCCAGAGAAACAAGGTATAATCTTTATAGCAGATTTTGAGAAATCATTCGGAAATGGCCCTCCACCAAACTGGAAGTCTTCCGACTAGCTTGGAAAGAAAGCACTGTGCAATATTCAAGAGCCCTCACTGCTGCATGATCATCCTATTTTTACAACCTAATTGAGGAGAATAAGAACAACCCCCCCCCCCAAAAAAGTATGCTGTCGCAAAGCTAAACAAAAAGCAGCATTCAACAAGAGAGGTTGGCTTTCACTTCTGCAGTGATGAATTCATTAAATTCCTCGACGAACAGATCATGATCATTAGAAAGAAAATTATGATTCCTCTTTGAATCTGCATATTTCTCCAAAGCTCAGTTGTCCTGTATCTCTTGACACATTCATGAAAACAGTCATGGCCCCTAAACCCTCAAGCTGCATACTGGACCATATTGCAACTAAACTACTGAAAGAGCTACTTCCTGTGCTTTGCCCTCTTATGTTGAACATAATAAATGGCTCCCTATCCACTGGATGTGTACCAAACTCACTAAAAGTGGCAGTAATAAAGACTCTCTTGAAACAGCCAAAACTTGACCTGGAAAATAAAAAAAACTATCGGTCTATAGTTTTGTGAATCTTATGATTAACTTCATACATGAACTCACTCACTAGCTATATGAATATCTCCCATTCCTCAAAAAAAAAGTTAAACTCACTGCCTTCCTGAAGACAAATAATGTATCAAATTTACATTTGATTGATTTTAATTGATGTACGCCGATGAGTCCTCGAATCCTCAATCTTCAACTTTGAAAGGCCTCATTGAGGACATGGATAATTTCTCCAGTTTCTCTGGACTAAAACCCAATTAGTGTACTATATTACAGATTGGCTGTCTATACAATACAAACTTTAAATTGCACGTGGTCTCCCAATTAAACGGGCGGATGGTGAAGTCGATATGCTTGGGGTACATATCCAAGAAAAGTTGAGCGATCTTACAACTGTTAACTTTGATTGAAAACAGATACAGTAGAATCTTGAAACCGTGAAGAGGGAAACACCTATTTAAGGGAAGATTACACTAATTCATTCTGTAGTGATTTCGCAGTTCACATATTTATCCATGGCTCTGACCCAAGAGAATCCTTTTTTAAATAATGTGAGAAAAAAACATTTTACTTTATTTGGAATGGCGAACCAGAGAAATTAGCATATTTATAAAACGAACATGAGTTTGGAGGGTTAAAACTGTAAAATATTAAGGCATTAAACCTCTCTCTTAAAGCCTACATTGTACTGAAATTGTACTTAAATCCAAATTGGTTTTCTAGCAAGCTACTATGAGAGGCCCATCCTATGATTAAGATTGGTCTCTTTGCTTTATTGCAGATTAAAACCTTACATTTTCGGTGGCTTGACAATGGATCCCTGTTTAAAGTATCAACCTTTTTAAATGGTCATACAGAGTTGGCTACAATTTCAACTTCAAAATCAGTTTCACTTAAACTTTCTGGCGCAGGCGTTCCGCTAGCGACCCACCTCGACAACATCCGGTGAAATTGCAGAGCGAGAAATTCAAATGATAGAAAGAGAAATATTTAACATTCATGAAAATACAAGTGTCAAACATCAAAATAAAGCTTAACTTCTTGTTAATCCAGTGTCAGATTTCAAAAAGGATTCAGAGCAAAAGCACACCATGCGATAATCTGAGGACAGTGCCTGCATACAAAAGCATGTAAAAAAAAATTCTAACAGGCAGGTGCGCCACGAAAGTCAGAAATAGCGATATAATAAATGCCTTACATTTGAAGATCTTCTGTTGACACTCCAAAAGGTCCCAACTACCCAAATGGTCACAAATGGTCCTTTTGTTTGATAAATTCCTTCTTTATATCCCCAAAAACTCAGTTTAGCTGGCACGCTTCATTCAATAATCCACCGGTTTCCCTCCTTCAAAATGAATCCCAAACGTTACCAATAAACTTCTCCAAACAAGTCAAACAACGTTTATAATCAAACCTCAGGTACCCTAATACGTACATAAACAATCAAATTTAAGACGGAGAATCGTTATTGTCTTTACCGGAGATAAACAACAAAGAACCCGCTCTTATCCACGAGTATGCAAACACTACAGCCAAAATGGGAGCCACTTAGAAAAACTACAAATTCTAGCTAATTTTTTCCAAAAACAAGCCTGAAACTCTTTCTAAAGCCTTTGACATCTAGTGGAAGCCGTAGGAACTGCAATCTGGGAGGATTTTGCCTCACAATAAACATGACAGCCATTGGAAACAGTAGTAAGCTGAATTATTATTATTTTTTGATGGTTTGTCCTTGGGGTTTCGCCTGTCATATCAGTGCTGTTATATTCACAGACATTATTTTAACAGTTCTAGAAACATTAGAGTGTGTCTTATCCAAATCTATCAATTATATGCATATTCTAGCTTCTGGGCCTGAGTAACAGGCAGTTTACTTTGGACACGCACATCTGGACGTCAAAATACTGCCCCCTAGCCCAAAGAATTAAAGTAAAAAGGTTTGACAGCAATACCGCATAAAATCAAGTCAGTTGGGAACAGGTTGTTAATGTCCCAATACCTTGGCATTGGTTCTATGAACTGACATGTAAAACAACAATTGACACATCAATCAGTTTTTTACAATTTAAGCTATTATATAAAACACTTGCTACAAAAAGAATGCTCAATATATGGGGCATTGAACAGTCGGCCTTGTGCAGATTCTGCCATGAGGAAACAGAATCAATAGATCATCTGTTCTGCTACTGTCCAGCAGTGGCTCACGTTTGGATTCAGGTCGAGGTATGATTGTTAATGTCAATATCGGTAGAAAAGTTACAAATAGGGAGGTTCAGTACCCCTTTAAAACCTCATAGTAAAATGGAAGGATGCATTGCAAAAATAAATAGCTAAATAGAATTATACTAGGAAATATGGGTTCATCTGTGGACAGCAGAGGGTTGGAGTCAGAATGAATGGTGGATTGGCCGCTGATGGTGAAAATCCAGCACTTGAAGAAAGAGGCAATGTATAATGACTTAACTACAGGTAAGGTAGATGTAAGCAAAATAGCTGGAAGTAGCAATAAAAGTATTGTTGTCCGTTCATTTACTAAAATAGACAAAATAAGAATATTTAAAAAGCCCCAAAAGCTTGTGTTACAGTTACATTATTATATCGGTGTAGTTACACTGCAATTCTGAGGAAAACAAGTTGTGGTATTGAGTAGTTGTAATGGCAATATTTAAGATGAATCAGATTCATTCAGTTTAGAGTGATTAACACAATGTTTAGCATATTTATGTTTTTTACCTTTCTGTAATACACATGATTTCCAGTGTTCTGTTTGGAAGAGTTTAGGGTTAATGGTCACTAGACTCAATGTTTTATGTTAGAGATGAAATATTTATCAAATATCTGTAGATAGTGATTGACGCCGGTCTGGAGGTGTAAGGACCGACAAATACTTGTGTGATTCTGTAGCAGCTTACAAAGCCCCTGCATTTTGTTTTGACTTCCTAACAAGCCTTTCTGGCTGGTGTTTCCAGAGCAGTTGTCTGCTGATTTAGGATGTAAAGGCCTTCTCAGAGACGGCTAGTTAGACATTTCTCTGCTTCTGTGCTGGAGTTGTCTCCCTGTTGCAACTTGTAAAAAAACAAATAGATTTTGATTGACCTTATCGGCACCTGCTCATCCCTGTTATTCACATAGAAATTCTGATTCCAGTAATACACAAGGAATAGGAAAATATTCTCCACATCAGTGCTGGACCAACAACAAACACCAAGAACTAAGAAAGAGAACCTGCAATACTGTATTGTGGTTCTGGTTACAGTGAAGAGGAATATACAGTGCCTTGCGAAAGTATTCGGCCCACTTGAACTTTGTGACCTTTTGCCACATTTCATATGCTGACTTTCCTCACCCACGTTTAATATCTGTTACCTACAAGGACATTCAGTCATACAGCTGTTTCTGGTTAGCCTGATAACTCATACTAAATCTTCCGCTGCTCTATCTTAAGTTGCCATCATTTAAGTTGTTTGTGCTGACGAGTGGCACGAGGGGTGTTGTACAAAACAACTCTAACCAATCACGGAGTCTCTAACCAATCACAGCATCCAAGCCAATGACGGATTTTCAAACTGCCGCTTTACACTTTACCCACGTGTTTTCTGGATCTGGCCCAGCCTATTGGCTTCTGGATCAATCAGACAGCCCCGAATGTGTTAGAATTCGGTAAAGGGTTGGGGATGTACTCAGATCCATTGCGGAGAAGAAACTAATGTCCATGGACGTGACGTAGCTTTTGGCCAGAGCAAGGAGTCTGGGTAGCCAGGCAAGCTGCTGGCATACAGGGCTGTGAAAATAGCTTGATAGTGTTAAAGGGTAGAGGGAGGTCCTGACTGATCTTTAAACAGCTGCTGCTGTTTGTTCCGTTGCTTAACAAATGTCATTTCCATTAATTTCAACATGTGTGGTTGGGAAACATGAGCATGAACTTGCAGACTGGTAGCATACTATATATAGATAGCTATCCTATCCTGTATGCATGTGTACAGTATAGGCCAGGGGTCCCCAATTACATTCAGCCATGGGTCAATTTTTCATTGAGCAGATGGTCAGAGGGCCGGAACAAAGTTATAATCAATTTGTACACCGCAAATTGATCACAATAATCCCAAACAGATATAGTATTTGACAAAAACAGAATTATTTCAACCCTTGTTTACATTGGGATATGACCACATATGCCTCTAAATTATGAGTGGAAATACTTGGGAATAGATTTCTGAAATTAAAATGACTTTGAGCTGATTTCATAGTGACTTAATATTATTTTATGTCCATAAACAAAAATTATGTGCTCAGAAAACTTGTAGTGCCAAATAGCCACCTACTGTGGAACCCTGATATAGAACCTACTGTAGAACTATATGCTGTAGCGATGGGCATTCCAAGTGTTTTCGGTGAGCCGACTCATTTGGCTCAGTTCCCGAAAAGATCTATAACCATGAATAATTGCACATCTCCAATGTGAAGCGGAAAGGGTAGGCTACCATTATGTCAGATCGTGAAATGAGCATTCCAATAAATGTTTACCTGGCTCAGATTGACGTGCTATCCCCACTAATTATTGTTTCTGAAGCGAGGATTCACCCTCTTTAGATAATTATTTTGTAACACATCTGCAGAAAAACGTTGTTCTGAGCTCATAAAGCAGTCGTAACAGTATGCAAAACAGGGAGCCATGATCTCTTTCACCGGTGCGATTCGGTTCCCGACATTCACCAAAAAGATCAATTCAAAAAGAGCTGTAGACATTCTATGCACATGGCACATGCTGGTATTCAATCATGATCAGAACATCAACATAAACTGATGATGACAAAATATAAATATATCAACATTTTCATATTTTATACAGAACAAAAATATAAACAACACGCAACAATTTCAAAGATTTTACTGAGTTAAGGAAATCAGTCACTTGAAATAAATTCGTTAGACACTAACCTATGGATTTCCCATGGCTGTGAATACAGATATGCATCTGTTGGTCACAGATAACATTAAAAAAAAAATAGGTCTCACAATGGGTCTCAGGATCTCTGTGCATTCAAACTGCCATCGATAAAATGCAATTGTGTTCATTGTCCGTAGCTTATGTCTGCCCATACCATAACTCCACCGGCACATGGGGCATTCTGTTCACAACCTTGACATCAGCAAACCACTCTCCCACACAATGCCATATCTGTGGTCTGCGGATGTGAGGCCGGTTGAACGTACTGCCAAATTCCAAAAAATGACGGAGGCGGCTTATGGTAGAGAAATGAACATTAAATGATCTGGCAAAAGCTCTGGTGGACATTCCTGCAGTTAGCATGCCAATTGCACGCTCCCTCAAAACTTGAGACATCTGTGGCATTGTATCTTGTGACAAAACTACCCATTTTAGATTGCCATTTTTTTGTACCAAGCACAAGGTGTACCTGTGTAATGATCAGGCTGTTTAATCAGCTTCTTGATATGCCACACGTGTCAGATGGGTGGATTACCTTGGCAATGGAGAAATGTTCACTAACAGGGAAAAATAAGCTTTTACTGCATATGGAACATTTCTGGGATCTTATATTTCAGCTCATGAAACATGGGACCACCAACACTTCACATGTTGCGTTTATAATTTTGATCAGTGTATATTCTGTGATGGGAGGAATTGATGCTAACAATATTTCCAATTCCTTTCTCCGTCAATGCTTTAATAACAACTCCAAAGCCCTTCTCATTCTCAGCCGGGCTCATTTGATTTACATTACTGCAAAGATCAACGACATAGCCTACTCATGGTCATATGACAATTTCAGAATCAGATCAGTCCATTACCTGTGCGTCTCTCAGCCCCATCTGCTGCTGAAATTTGGTGATTCTTATTTGCATGGCCCTAAACGTTTCTGATAGCTGATCAATGGATTGTTGCTGTTGCAGGCAAAACCAGCCCGCGGATGCCCCTCCAATCGCGACCATAAGGAACAACATGCATGGCAGCGCAACTTGATTTACTCTTCTTCGCGACTTGGACACTGGGTGGGATTCTATTAAGAAAGAGTTGTCCTCGCGCTCTGGCTTGAAGTTGGCGGCAGTCTTTGATTTGCGCTTAGTCATTTTGGATACCTTGTTACCTGGAGAGAAACTCACGTACACAGGAGACATGAGACAGGGAGAATGATGGCACTCGTCTTGCTCGAGATAAAGTGGTGCCTCGATTTATTAGGGTATGCTACTGTGCTCTCTCTACTCTGCAACACCCCGTTCATTCATTGGACATTTACTGAAGTCAGGCAAGTGTTCTAATGTTAGTATCAGAAGCGTGACACCCCCTCGTTCCTCGTTGTGGTCGGGAGTTGCTCTAGTAGCCTAGAGCTCAATGTGTTTTGTAATCGAATGTAACTTGCATACAATGTTTAAAGGCTACTGTCGCGTGTTATACGCCTCTTTATTGAAGTTTGATCTGATATTAAATGGACAATGTACGCCTTTTTAACCCTTTTTCTATGACACCTCAGAAAACTAATGTAGTAGGCCTATGGTCATATATATATATATATATTTTGACAGTTGAACATATTTAGGCCTTAGGAAAATGTATGTAAGAAATATATCAATAATTTTCTTGCACATGTGAACATACAGTAAATATATTTCGAAAAAATGTATATATAGCCATGATTTTTTAGCGGGCCCACTGCTGTCAATCACAATTTAAAATGTTCCCTGAGCCCTGCCCCTCTTCAACACAGGTAGAGAAATTATTCGGGTACAGCTGTGGGCCACATACTTTGTATTTTTCTGGCCCAGTATATGCCTGGGTCATGCTCAAAACTGGCCTACATACTGCATCACCATAAGATGACACAGGTCAGGCCCAGCAGTGAGCCACACACTGTAAAATGATTAATTCTCTTTTTCTTATTTTTGTATTTATTTCACCATTATTTAACCAGGTAGGGTAGTTTAGAACAAGTTCTCATTTGCAACTGCGACCTGGCCAAGATAAAGCATAGCAATTCGACACACACAACAACACAGAGTTACACATGGGATAAACAAAACATAGTCAATAATACAGTAGAACAAAATAAAACAAAAAGTCTATATACAGTGATTGCAATAAATAGGCCATGGTGGCGAAGTAATTACAATATAGCAATTAAACACTGGAATGGTAGATGTGCAGAAGATGTATGTGCAAGTAGAGATACTGGGGTGCAAAGGAGCAAGATAAATAAATAAATACAGTATGGGGATGAGGTAGGTAGATAGATGGGCTATGTACAGGTGCAGTGATATGTGAGCTGCTCTGACAGCTGGTGCTTAAAGCTAGTGAGGGAGATATGAGTCTCCAACTTCAGAGATTTTTGCAGTTCGTTCCAGTCATTCGCAGCAGGGAACTGGAAGGAAAGACGACCAAAGGAGGAATTGGCTTTGGTGGTGACCAGTGAGATATACCTGCTGGAGCGAGTGCTACGAGTGGGTGCTACTATGGTGACCAGTGAGCTGAGATAAGGAGGGGCTTTACCTAGCAGAGACTTGTAGATAACCTGTAGCCAGTGGGTTTGACGACACGTATGAAGCGAGGGCCAACCAACGAGAGCGAACAGGTCGCAATGGTGGGTAGTGTATTGGGCTTTGGTGACAAAACAGATGGCACTGTGATAGACTGCATCCAGTTTGTTGAGTAGAGTGTTGGAGGCTATTTTATAGATGACATCACCGAAGTCGAGGATCGGTAGGATGGTCAGTTTTACGAGGGTATGTTTGGCAGCATGAGTAAAGGATGCTTTGTTGCGATATAGGAAGCCAATTCTAGATTTAATTTTGGATTGGAGATGCTTACTTCTCTAGGGTAGGGGGCAGCATTCAGAATTTTGGATGAAAAGCATGCCCAAATTAAACGGCCTGCTACTCAGGCCCAGAAGATACAATATGCATATAACTGGTAGATTTGGATAGAAACCACTCTAAAGTTTCCAAAACTGTTAAAATAGTGTCTGTGAGTATAGCATAACTTATTTGGCAGGTGAAAACCTGAGAAAACTCCATTCAGGAAGTAGTTTTCTGTTTGTTTGTTTTGTAGTTTTCTACAGTATCCATTGATTTAGGACTCAAATTGCAGTTCCTATGCTTTCCACTAGATGTCAACAGTATTTAGAAATTGTTTCAGGCTTGTATTCTGATAAATGAGAGAGTAAGACCAGTCTGAATGAGTGGATCCTTGTCGAGTCACAGAGCTTTTTCATGCGTAATCCCGAGAGAGTGCCTTTCTTGTTTACATTTTATATCGACAACGTTATTGTCTGGTTGAAATATTGAAGATCATTTAGGCTAAAAACAAGGATTGAATATAAACATCGTTTGACATGTTTCTATGAACTTTACGGATAATATTTGGATTTTTTGTCTGCCTGTTTTGACTGCGTTTGAGCCTGTGGATTACTGAAGAAAATGCGTGAACAAAACTGAGTTTTTTGGATATAAAGAGTCTTTATCGAACAAAAGGAACATGTAAATGAATGTCTTCTGAGTGCAACCATATGAAGATCAGCAAAGGTAAGGGATTAATTGTATCTCTATTTCTGACTTGTGTAACTCTTCTGCTTGGCTGGTTACTGTTTGTAATGATTTGTCTGCTGGGTTATGTTCTCAAATAATCGTAAGGTATGCTTTCGCCGTAAAGCATTTTTTTAATCTGACACCGTGGTTGGATTCACAAGAAGTGCATCTTTAAACCTATGTAAAATATGTTTTTTTTGTTGTGAATTTTTATAATGAGTATTTCTGTATTTGAATTTGGCGCTCTGCAATCTCACTGGATGTTGGCCAGGTGGGACGCTAGCCCTAGAGAGGTTAATATGAGTCTGGAAGGAGAGTTTACAGTCTAACCAGACACCTAGGCATTTGTAGTTGTCCACATATTTTAAGTCAGAACCGTCCAGAGTAGTGACACTGTGCCATTTTCCGAGCCAAAGATAGGAGTCACAAAAAGCAGAAATATAGATACAATTAATCATTAACCTTTGATGATCTTCATCAGATGACACTCATAGGACATCATGTTACACAATACATGTCTGGTTTGTTCGATAATGTGCATATAAATATAAAATAAATCTCAGTTTACATTGGCGTCTTACATGCAGTAATGTTTTGATTCCAAAACATCCAGTGATTTTGCAGAAATACTAATAATAAACATTGATAAAAGATACTAGTGTTATTCACAGAATTAAAGATATACCTCTCCTTAATGCAACCGCTGTGTCACATTTCATAATCACTTTACGGAAAAAGCATAATCTGAGAACGGCGCTCAGAACCCAAAACAGCCAGAGGAATATCCGCCTTGTTGGAATCAACAAAGTTAGAAACAACATCATAAATATTCACTTACCTTTGATGATTTTCGTCAGAAGGCACTCCCAGGAATCCCAGTTCGACAATAAATGACTGATTTGTTCCATAAAGTTCCATAATTTATGTCCAAATAGCCACTTGTTGTTAGCGTGTTCAGCCCAGTAAACAATCTTCATGAGGCTCGAGCATTTCATCCAGACAAAAACTCAAAATGTTCCGTTACAGTCCCTTAGAAACATGTCAAATGATGTATGGAATCAATCATTAGGATGTTTTAACATAAAACATCAATAATGTTCCAATGTTCCAACAATGTTCCAACCAGAGAAAAGCACTGGAACGAGAGGTAACTCTGTCGGGAGCGCGCGTAGTGAGACCAAGGCTCTCTGCCAGACCACTGACTCAAACAGGTCTCATGAGCCCCTCCTTTACTGTAGAATCCTCATTCAAGTTTCAAAATACGGTTGACATCTAGTGGAAGCCCTAGGAAGTTCAACCTCATCCATATCTCAATGTGTACTTGGTAGGCCAAGCTTTGAAAAACTACAAACCTCAGATGTCCCACTTCCTGGTTGAATTTTTCTCAGGTTTTCGCCTGCCATATGAGTTCTGTTATACTCACAGACAACATTCAAACAATTTTAGAAACTTCAGAGTGTTTTCTATCCAATACTAATAATAATATGCATATATTAGCATCTGGGACAGAGTAGGAGGCAGTTCACTCTGGGCACGCTATTCATCCAAAAGTGAAAATGCTACCCCCTATCCCAAAAAGATTAACACAGTGTCCAAAGAGGGGCCAGAAGTATACAGAATGGTGTTGTCTGCGTAGAGGTGTACCATAGAATCACCAGCAGCAAGAGCAACGTCATTGATGTATACAGAGAAGAGAGTCGGCCCGAGGATTGAACCCTGTGGCACCCCCATAGAGACAGCCAGAGATCCGGACAGCAGGCCCTTCGATTTGACACACTGAACTCTATCAGAGAAGTAGTTCGTAAACCCAGGCGAGGCAATCATTTGAGAAACCAAGGCTGTCTAGTCTGCCAATAAGAATGTGGTGATTGACAGAGTCGAATTGCCTTGGCCAAGTCGATGAATACGGTAATGTCTCTTATCGATGGCGGTTATGATGTCGTTTAGGACCTTGAGTGTGGCTGAGGTGCTCCCATGACCAGCTCTGAAACCAGATTGCATAGCGGAGAAGGTACGGTGGGATTCGAAATGGTCGGTAATCTGTTTGTTAACTTGGCTTTTGAAGACCTTAGAAAGGGTAGGGTAGGATAGATATAGGTCTGTAGCAGTTTGGGTCTAGAGTGTCACCCCCTTTGAAGAGGGGTATGACCGCGGCAGCTTTCCTATTTTGGAAATCTCAGACGATACGAAAGAGAGGTTGAACAGGCTAGTAAGAGGAGTTGCAACAATTTCGGCAGATCATTTTAGAAAGAGAGGGTCCAGATTGTCTAGCCCGCCTGATTTGTAGGGGTCCAGATTTTGCAGCTCTTCCAGAACATCAGCTATCTGTATTTGAGTGAAGGAGAAATGGGGAGGCTTGGGCAAGTTGCTGTGGGGGGTGCAGAGCTGTTGACAGGGGTAGGGGTAGCCAGTTGGAAAGCATGGCCAGCCATAGAAAAATGCTTATTGAAATTCTCGATTATAGTAGATTTCCTAGCCTCCGTGCAGTGGGCAAATGGGAGGAGGTGATCTTATTCTCCATGGACTTTACAGTGTCCCAGAACGTTTTGGAGTTTGTGCTACAAGATGCAAATTTCTGTTTGAAAAAGCTAGCCTTTGCTTTCCTAACTGCCTGTGTATATTGGTTCCTAACTTTCCTGAAAAGTTGCATATCACGGGGGCTATTTGATGCTAATGCATTACACCACAGGATGTTTTTGTGATTGTCAAGGGAAGTCAAGTCTGGAGTGAACCAAGGGCTATATTTGTTGAACATGGCATGCTTATTTAAGATATTGAGGAAAGCAATTTTTAAGAATAACCAGGCATTCTCTACAGACGGAATGAGGTCAATATCCTTCCAGGATACCCGGGCCAGGTTGATTAGAAAGGCCTTCTTGCTGAAGTGTTTTAGGGAGCGTTTGACAGTAATGAGGGGTGGTCGTTTGTCCGCAGACCCATTACGGGCGCAGGCAATGAGGCAGTGATCGCAGTTGAAGACAGCAGAGGTGTATTTAGAGGGCAGGTTGGTTAGGATGAAATTTATGAGGGTGCCCGTTGTCATGACTGTCCTGATCAGGTCAGGTTACAGGAGACCACAACCCTACAGATTATCTCTCAATCCCAATAGAGGAGGAGAGATCTAGGGGTCTGAAGATGTGGGGGTTTTATGACCCCTCACGCCCATGGTAAATCTTAGGCCACAGACAAATTCCTTTGCCCTGTCACTATGGAGAACCAGCCTCAGAAAATTTAACATGAAATACAGGGACTTTGGAACAATGGTTTCCGTCAGCCACAATGGTGGTCATGACGATAGATGTAATATGAAAATGTACGTCATTTTTGTTTTGTTATTAAGGGTTAATAGATTACGTTATTACGAAAACAATGTAACGTTAAGAGTTTTCCTAGTATATGTTTGATGTTTATACATTGCACGTTGTATAGAAAATGTCCAAATCAAAGAGAATGTTTTGGAAAAGATGAAATGTGAAGTTAGTTGTCGAAAATTGGATATAAACTATCTAAAAGGGTATAAACCTGTGAGTGAAGAATTAACATATCAGACTAAGTGACCCAAGCTGCAGCCGAGGTCTAAAAAGTCAAAGAACCCAAAACGCAACAAGTGTGAAGACAAAGACATCTTTTTCTACCCAAGCTACGGATGAGTAGCTGTGTCTAAGCGGGTGAATTCAAGTCGGAATTCAAGTCGGACCACTCCCCATTGAATCATGGTATCTACACTGTTTCATTCCTACGCTGTGAGCTCTGAGCTACAGAGCTGTCTGTCCTCAGAAGAGCCCTTCCAGAGCAAGGGCGAGGGAACAGACCCCTACGCCAAAAGGACACTGACATCGTGAGGACAATTGAGTTGCGCTGGAGAAGTGCGTCATTGAGCAGCCTGAACGGTCCACGCGGGGAATCTACGGAGACCTTCCACATGTAATTACATCATTATATTCTGACCCATAAGAGCGGCAGTTTGGGGCAAGGCTAGGGTGATAATAAGCATAGCTGACAAATTCACCCAAATGTATATTTCTCTCGTGTACTTTCTCTTTTTCTCTCTCTTTTAAATCCCCATTTTGAGTAACAAACGCCATAGTGTGTTGATCCGTTATACAAAGTTCTAATCAATAGCCTAGAATGTGTTTTTGTGTATGTGTATCTTTTATCATCATTTTATCTTTCTAGTAAATAAATACTCAACTAACATTGGTGTGGTACGAACTCATTGGTGAGACCCGGGTCCGTGCAGATTCCTGGATTATGCGACGTTCAGAACGAGACTGTAGAGGTAACTGATTAATTAGCGGCTGTTGTAAAATCGATATTCTGATATTCTTTGAGTTAATTTGGGAAATAGAAACTCAATAAAACTAATTTTCCCAATGAGCCCCAGGTTAATGAGTTAATAATTGCTTGATTCAGTTAATCACGCAATTAGAAACCTTTAATCATTCGATGAGCAACAGTCGTCACATTAACTAATACAATGTCACGACACCGTGTTTACAGATTTAGGGTTGTACCTGGTAGGTTCCATGATAATTTGGATGAGATTGAGGGCATCTAGCTTAGAATGTAGGACGGCCGGAGTGTTAAGCATATCCCAGTTTAGGTCACCTAGCGGTACAATCTCTGAAGTTAAATGGGGGGCAATTAATTCACATATGGTGTCCAGGGCACAACTTGGAGCTGAGGGGGGTCTATAACAAGCGGCAACCTACCAGGTACATGAGGGACTAATTTCTGGAAAGGTGGATTTTTAAAAGTAGAACTTCGAACTGTTTGGGCACAGACCTGGATAGCATGACAGAACTATGCAGGCTATCTCCTGCAGTAGATTGCAACTCCACCACCTTTGGCAGTTCTATCTAGGCTGAAAATGTTGTAGTTGGGGTTGGAAACATCAGAATTTTAGTAAGTAGTAAGACATGTATAAAAGCAACAGATACCATTAAGAAGGGGCTAGAAGCGTCTTATAGGGTGCGCTACCGAGTGGCTGGGATAGGCAAGACCCATACTATTGTGGAGGACTTAATTATTCCTGCTGTCGCAGATATGGCTGGGACAGTGCTGGGAGAAAAGTCTGCAAAAATTATACAGACAATGCCTTCATCAAACAACACTGTTTCACGATGCATCAGTGACATGGCAGGAGATGCTTTGAAACAATTACTGCCTGGCATACAAGCCAGTGAATTCTATGCGTTACAGCTGGATGAGTCAACAGACATAGCTGACCTGGCACATCTCCTGGTATATGTCCATTACGTTCATGGGGGGTCAATTAAGAAAGACATCCTCTTCTGGAGCCCAGGACAATAAGAGAGGATATTTAAAAAATACTGGACAGCTTTGTGACATCAAATGGACTTTGGTGGTCAAGATGTGTTGGTATCTGTACTGATGGCGCAAAAGCCATGACAGGGAGACATAGTGGAGTGGTAACGCGCGTGCAAGCAGTTTCTACCGACGCCATTTGGGTACACTGCCTCATCCACCGAGAGGCTCTTGCTGCCAAGGGGACACTACAGTGAAAGTTGTTTACTTTGTTAAACCAAGGCCTCTCGAGTGGTGCAGGGGTCTAAGGCCACTAGAGATTCTGGGTTCGAGTCCAGGCTCTGTCACATGCGACCGGGAGACCTATGGGGCGGCGCTCAATTGGCCCAGCATTGTCCGGGTTAGGGGAGGGTTTTGCCGGCAGGGATGTCCTTGTCCCATCGTGCACTAACAACTCTTGTGGCGGGCCTGGCACAGTGCACGCTGACACGGTCGCCAGGTGCACGGTGTTTCCTCCGACACGTTGGTGCGGCTGACTTCCGGGTTAAGTGGGCATTGTGTCAAGAAGCAGTGCGACTTGGTTGGGTTGTGTTTCGGAGGAGGCACAGATCTCAACCTTCACCTCTCCTGAGTCCATACGGGAGTTGCAGCGATGAGACAAGACTGTAACTACCAATTGGATACCACAAAATTGTGGAGAAAACGGGGTAAATACAATTTTAAAAAACAGGAGCAAGGCTCCTGGACTCTCGTGTATGTTCTGCATTATGTAATGATATGGACAGCGAACATGTAACGCTTTCACAACATAGTGCACTGGTTATCAAAGGGAAAAGTATTGATATGTTTTTTTGAATTGAGAGATGTGCTCAAAGTTTTCTTTACTGACCATAATTTTCACTTGTCTGATCGCTTGCATGATGATGAGTTTCTCACATGACTATCTGTGTGATGTTTTTTCTCACCTGAATGATCTGAATCTAGGATTACATACAAGGACTCTCCGCAACTATATTCAATATGCGGGGCAAAATTGAGGGTATGATTAAGAATTTGGAGCGCTTCTCTGTCTGCATTAACAAGAACAACACACAGGTCTCTCCATCATTGTATTATTTTTTGTGTGCAAATTTACTCAAGCTTACGGACAATGTAAAACATAAGAAAGCGAAGCACCTGAGTGAGCTGGGTGCGCAATTACGCAGGTACTTTCCCGAAACGGACGACACAAACAACTGGATTCATTATCCCTTTCATGCCCTGCCTCCAGTCCACTTACTGATATCTGAACAAGAGAGTGTCATCGAAATTGCAACAAGCAGTTCTGTGAAAATTGTATTTAATCAGAAGCCACTGCCAGATTTCTGGATAGGGCTGTGCTCAAGAGTATCCTGCCTTGGCAAATCCAGTTGTTAAGACACTGATGCCCTTTGCAACCATGTACCTATGTGAGAGTGGATTCTCGGCCCTCACTAGCATCAAAACTAAATACGGGCACAGACTGTGTGTGGAAAGTGATTTAAGACTGAGACTCTCTCCAATACAACCCAACATTGCAGTTATGTGCATCATTTCAAGCACACCCTTCTCATGAACCTGTAAGATGGCTAAATAAAGAGCAAAATTATTGATTATTATATTATTATGTGTGCCCTTGTCACTTCCGACAAGCCGGGTTGTGACAAAAACACACACTCATTCTTATGTTTAATAAATGTATCGTATAGTCTGTGCTGCAGGCTTACAATGATGGTAAAAAAAACAAGCATTTGAGAGTGCGAGGGGGTACGCAGCTGGAGGTTGAATGTTTGAAGGGGTACGGGACTATAACCTTTTTTGGAACCACTGGCCTAGATAGTTATTTGTAGAGTATGTCAACTTTGGTGTCTATTTGACTTCATGGCAATTTTCAAAGATCAGCATAAGAACATTAAAAGGGGAGAAGACCACCAAGTCTGGCCATGTGGAGAAGTGCAAATAGATTTGAGTTAAGCTATAGTGAGGGGCAATTTACCGGTTTGTGGATAAAGTTTATCCTGTGTCAGTGAGTGTAGCTATTAAGTTATTTTGAGCGTCTTAGCAATACAATGTTTCCTATACAGCTGTCAACATTCTAAAAGGAAAGAGATACTTAATCAATTATGTAATCATTAACCAGATTTTCCCAGATACTAGACTTCGATGAGTGATAACTCAGTTCTAGTAGATCTAATAATCTATTGACATTCAGAATGTACTTTGTTTTGACATCCAGCCTGTATTGTAGTTTCATGACCAGAGACAAATCTTCAAAGGCACAGTATTTATTTATCCAGAGTGGTACATGCATTCACACATTCCTTCCCACTATATGATTGATATGTTGAGTGATAAAATCCCAAGTTATCAATTGTCCTTGTGAAAATTACAGTTTCTTAAATATTCTACAGCCGTAATATCATGAATAAAATCAAAGTGTATTTATATTGCACATTTCTTGCAACAAATGCATTTCAAAGTGTTCACAGTCATTGGATGGGGATTTGTCTGTAAAGTGGGGAACATATAACGAATTAGAGGGCATAAATGCATTGAAAATGGCTACAGGAATGGACGTGCAGGAGTCAGGGCTTTGGGCCACGGTGTCTAGGGTCCTGGGTGCCTCATTGGATGGTCTGGTGGGCACCACAGCATTGGTAGAGGTTTCTGTAGTGATGTATTGGACAGTAAAGTCAAAGGATTTCTATATCCAGGAGGAGGGAGGGTCTTGCCGCCCTCCAACATGAAGACCATGTTGGAGTCATGCCTGGCCATGCAGTCATGAGTGAACAGGGAGTACAGGAGGGGATGAGTACACACGTGTTAAGGATCAGCATGGCGGATGTGTTGTTACCTACCCTTACCACCTGGGGGCGGCCCGTCAGGAAGTCCAGGATCCAGTTGCAGAGGGAGGTGTTTAGTCCCAGTGTCCTTAGCTTAGTGATGGGTTTTGAGGGCACTATGGTGTTGAACGTTGAGCTGTAGTCAATGAATAGCATTCTCACATAGTTGTTCCTTTTGTCCAGGCATGCAAGTGCAGTGTGGAGTGCAATAGAGATTGCATCATCTGTGGATCTGTTAAGGCGGTATGCAAATTGGAGTAGGTCTAAGGCTTCTGGGATAATGGTGTTGATGTGAGTCATGACCAGCCTTTCAAAGCACTTCATGGCTACAGACATGAGTACTACGGGTCTGTAGTAATTTAGGCAGGTTACCTTAGTGTTCTTGGGCACAGGGACTATTGTGGTCTGCTTGAAACATGTTGGTATTACAGACTCAGACAGGGAGAGGTTGAAATTGTCAGTGAAGACACTTGCCTGTTGGTCAGCGCATGCTCGGAGTACACATCCTGGTAATACTTCTGGCCCTGCGGACTTGTGAATATTGACCTGATTAAAGGTCTTACTCACATCAGCTGCAGAGAGCGTGATCACACAGTTGTCTGGAACAGCTGATGCTCTCATGCATGTTTCAGTGTTACTTGCCTCGAAGCGAGCATAGAAGTCATTTAGCTTATCTGGTAGGCTCGTGTCTAGAGGTCGACCGATTATGATTTTTGAACGCCGATACCGATACCAATTATTGGAGGACCAAAAAAAGCCGATACGGATTAATCTATATATATTTGTAATAATGACAATTACAACATTACTGAATGAACACTTTTTTATTTTAACTTAATATGATACATCAATAAAATATATTTAGTCTCAAATAAATAATTAAACATGTTCAATTTGGTTTAACTAATGCAAAAAAGTGTTGGAGAAGAAAGTAAAAGTGCAATATTTGCCATGTAAAAAAGCTAACGTTTAAGTTCCTTGCTCAGAACATGAGAACATATGAAAGCTGGTGGTTCCTTTTAACATGAGTCTTCAATATTCCCAGGTAAGAAGTTTTAGGTTGTAGTAATTATAGGAAATATAGAACTATTTCTCTCTATACCATTTGTATTTCATATTTATTTGACTATTTGATGTTCTTATTGGCACTATAGTATTGCCAGCCTAATCTCGGGAGTTGATAGGCTTGCAGTTGTAAAAGTACTCTTCTTGCGTTGTGTACAATCAGTCATCGACACGGATCTCCAACATGTAGCACCAGTCATGTAGCTTTATTCTGATAAGAACGACACAAAATTGCACGTCATGCAATGCACGTCTCACCATCCAACTCCATGCACTCACGTACGCTGGTTTGGTGCTTGTTCACTGGGCTAGTTACCAAAATAATACAATTACAATATACAATATAATATCTTTAACAATGTACCTGATAAGAACGACACAAAATTGCACGTCATGCAATGCACGTCTCACCATCCAACTCTGCACTCACGCACTGTACAAAATATATGAACCCCCCCACCAGACACAGTAAGTTGCTACCTAATACTGCCGGGAATTCACTACAACAAAATGCACAACAAATATTCTCCAAAAACCGCTGCATCTTATGTGTGATGTTCTAATAACATTTACAAACAATTTGATATAAATTGTACATTTAAATCATCACTTGAGAGTATAAAAATCACTTTTGATGTACAGTGCTTTGCAACCAACAACTTACCGCTGGTTTGGTGCTTGTTCACTGGGACGATTCTAACTGAAACATCCCCCCTCGTAAGCAAGCTACGCAAACCAGCCAATAAGATGCCATGTTGAGTAGGTGAAGGCAAAACAAACTCAAACCAAAAACCCATTGGCTTAACAATAAAGTGGCAAGGGGAATCACCAATATAACCCTGTTACACAGTCATAAAAAGCTCAATGCTTGAAGCACAGCAATGAGCTGCTGGCAAATGCAGGAAAGTGCTTACGAGCCTGCTGCTGCCTACCACCGCTCAGTCAGACAGTTCTATCACATATCAAATCATAGACTTAATTATAATATAATAACACACAGAAATACGAGCCTTAGGTCATTAATACGGTCAAATCCGGAAACTATCATTTCGAAAACAAAACGTTTATTCTTTCAGTGAAATACGGAACCGTTCCGTATTTTATCTAATGGGTGGTATCCCTACGTCTAAATATTGCTGTTACATTGCACAACCTTCAATGTTATGTCATAATTATGTAAAATTACGGCAAATGAATTACGGTCTTTGTTAGAAAGAAATGGTCTTCACACAGTTCGCAATGAGCCAGGCAGCCCAAACTGCTACATATACCCTGACACTGCTTGCATAGAAAGCAAGAGAAGTGACACAATTTCCCTAGTTAAAATAAATTCATGTTAGCAGGCAATATTATCTAAATATGCAGGTTTAAAAATATATAGTTGTGTATTGATTTTAAGAAAGACATTGATGTTTATGGTTAGGTACACATTGGTGCAACGACAGTGCTTTTTTCACGAATGCGCTTGTTAAATCATCACCCATTTGGCGAAGTAGGTTGTGATTCAATGATAAATTCATAGGCACCGCATCGATTATATGCAACTCAGGACAAGCTAGTAATATCATCAACCATGTGTAGTTAACTAGTGATTATGTTAAGATGTATTGTTTTTTATAAGATAAGTTTAATGCTAGCTAGCAACTTACCTTGGCTCCTTGCTGCACTTGCTTAACAGGTAGTCAGCCTGCCACGCAGTCTCCTCGTGGATTGCAATGTAATTGGCCATAATCAGTGTCCAAAAATGCTGATTACCAATCGTTATGAAAATTTGAAATCGGCCCCAATTAATCGGCCATTCCGTCACTGGGCATCTCTCGGCTGTGCTTCCCTTTGTAGTCTGTAATAGTTTGCAAGCCCTGCCACATCAGCCGAGCGGCGGAACCAGTGCAGTGTGATTCGATCTTAGTCCTGTATTGACACTTTGCCTGTTTGATGGTTTGTCGGAGAGCATAGTGGAATTTCTTATAAGCTTCAGGGTTAGAGTCATGCTCTTTGAAAGCTGCAGTTTTACCCTTTAGCTCAATGTGGATGTTTCCTGTATTCCATGGCTTCTGGTTGGGGTATGTACCTATTGTCACTGTGGGTACGACGTCATTGATGAAGCCAGTGACTGATGTGGTGTACTCCTCAATGCCGTCGGAAGAATCTGGGGACATATTCCACTCTGTGCAAGGAAAACAGCCCTGTAGCTTAGACGTAGGCAATATAACTATTTCTTCAGGACTTTTGAAATGTACAGCGACTGAATTCAGAACATGGGCCATTCTTACAGTAATCCCCATGTACACCAAGTCAGAACCGTATGATAAATATATGGGGGTATATTAGCAGACAATGAAAGCTCTTACAATATTCTATGATGACATTTCTCTAAAACAGGCTATAGGCTACATGTGCACCAAGTCTGTGCACTAAATTGTGTACTAATTTATGAGGGGAAAAGGGACCAAATTATTAGGGTGAGGCACAAGGGCTACTAACAGCATACTACACAACATACACTTAGTATTACTTTCTTAGCTACAGAATACATATCTCCCTGGCATATTACATCATTTATGCAGCAGCATACAATACATATTTGGACTCACCTTGTTGTGCTGTGCTCACTTGAACAGTTAGGTGGTACTTTGTGGGCACATTTTGTCATCAAACTTTGTTAAAGATAAAATTCTCGTTAATCCAGCCACAGTGTCTGATTTCAAACAGGTTTTACAGCGAAAGCACCACAAACGATTATGGTAGGTCACCACCAAGTCACAGAAAAACACAGCAATTTTTTCCAGCCAAAGAGAGGAGTCACAAAAAGCAGAAATTTTGATAAAATTAATCATTAACCTTTGATGATCTTCATCAGATGACACTCATGGGACTTCGTGTTACACAATACATGTATGTTTTATTCAATAAATTGTATATTTATATCCAAAAATCTCATTTTACATTGGCGTGTTATGTTCAGTAGTTCCAAAGCCACATCAATTTACAGAAATACTCATAATAAACATTGATAAAAGATACAACTATTATACATGGAACTTTAGATAAACTTCCACTTATTGCAACCGCTGTCTCAGATTTTTTTTTTAAACGTTACGGAAAAAGCAAATCATGCAATAATCTGAGTACGGCGCTCAGAGACCAAACAAGCCAAAAAGATATCCTCCATATGGAGCAGTCAACAGAAGTCAGAAATAACATTATAAATATTCACTTACCTATGATGATCTTCATCAGAATGTACTCCCAGGAATCCCAGTTCCACAAAAAATGTTTGATTTGTTTCGATAATGTTCATCATATATGTTCAAATAGCTCCTTTTGTTAGGGCGTTTGGTAAACAAATCCAAACACGCTTGCAAGTCCAAAAAGTTACGGGTCGTAGAAACATGTCAAACTAAGTATAGAATCAATCTTTAGGATGTTTTTATAATAAATCTTCAATAATGTTCCAACCGGAGAATTCATTATTCTGTAGAAAAGCAACTTCCACATGACCGCGTGTCACGAGCTCGTGGCTCTCTGCCAGACTTCTGACTCATTCCCCTCTCATTTGGCCCCACTTCACAGTAGAAGCATCAAACACTGTTCTAAAGACTGTTGACATCTAGTGGACGTCTTATGCAACATGACCAATATCCCACTGTATCTTCGATAGGCTATGAGTTGAAAACCTACAAACATCAGATTTCCCACTTCCTGGTTGGATTTTTCTCATGATTGCGCCTGCCATATGAGTTCTGTTATACTCACAGACATCATTCAAACAGTTTTAGAAACTTCAGAGTATTTTCTATCCAAATGTACTAATTATATGCATATTCTAGCTTTTATGGCTGAGTAGCAGGCAGTTTACTCTGGGCACCTTATTCATCCAAGCTACTCAATACTGCCTCCCAGTCACTAAGAAGTTAACAAAGTCTGCCATTCTCTGGATTTATGGTGCTTTCAAGACAACTGGGAACTCGAAAAAAAACAAGGTCGAATCATGACCTACATGTACACATTACCACAATTACCTTGTCTTACATTGAATCTGTACCGGTACCCCCAGTATTTAGCCTCGCTATTGCTATTGTTATTTTACTGCTCCTGTTTAATTATTTGTAACTTTTATTTTCATTTATTTTTTTATTATCAATTTTTCACTTAAGAGGTTAAGAAGAAAAACGTGTTAAAACATTGTTGGTTAAGGGCTTGTAAGTAAGTATTTCACTGTAACTACACCTGTTGTATTTGGCGCAAGTGAAAAATAACATTTTATTTGACTTCAGTGATCTTCAGGTCGGAGCTCTAGAAAGAGGCCCGAGTTCCCGACTTGGATGACCGTTGACTTGGACCACACACCCACTCCATTGAATAGCAGGCAGGTGATTGCTTTGCAATGCTTACAGTTAGCCACTGATTCCATCCAAACCACTCATTGTTGAATTTGCGATTTCCAACTTTTTGTGTAATGTTTATGTCCAACAGCCGATACGTTTTTATCTGTAATTTCTCTTCATAATATAGATTGAAAGGGATTTGCCAGTTGATTGTCGACTTGATTCATGATGACTGTTATTGCCAGTAGATTGTCGACTTGATTCTCGATGACAGTTAGCTTGCTAGCTAATATTTTGAAAGTATGATGTTGACATGATCAGTCAAAACAAAGCTACGGGAGATATAAGGTGATTTTACATCATTTTACTGTATCTGTGGCCAATGACCTTGAGCCTTCTTGAATGGGCATTTCTAATGTAACTCAGGGGCAGCACCCAAGGGGCTTGAATTTTCGAGTTCCCCTGGTAGATTTTGAGGTGACGTATTGTCCCCATGAGTGACAGAACACTGAGCCAATCACGGCGCAACTAGAGAACACTACCAACCCCCAAGCTCTGTATTTTCCGCTGGCTGCCCCACCACCACAGAAAGCGCTGAGCTAGTCTGAAACCTGCATTTTGGAGCTGCCTTACTTCAGAAAGCAAAAAATACATTATGTTTGTATGGGGTTTCATTAACTCAATTATTATTTTTTTTACATTCTTTGCAAACTGATATGTGACATGAGACAGAGAGAGAGGAACAGAAACAAACAAACAGAATGCTCATCCAAAACATTTGATAAGTACAATAAACGTCACTTAAATTAAACATGACAGCTTGTCTGCAAATTTCTTATACCATACCAAACTTTTACTGAAGGGAGTTTAGAATACTGTGTGTAATGCAGTGGCAACCTGTTTTGCATGTTATTTTGGCAGCTGTCACGCTGATATAAAGGAGTGGGAGACAGGTGCAGGAATACATGTTTTTTTTATATATCCAAAACAAGCACATTTACAAAACACTGAGATGTACCCATACTAAAGAGCGAGGGTAAACCTCGTAGAACGACACAGGCCGAGACCCCGTCATGCACAAGACACGCAGCACAAAAGCTGAAACAACTCACACGACCAACAGACATGGGAACAATAACCGACAAGGACAAAGGGGAACAGAGGGCACAATTATAACATACTAATCAGGGGAAATGGGAACCAGGTGTGCGTAATCAGACAAGACAGACCAGGGTTGGTGGTAATGACCCAGTTCAGTGAAGCCTAGAAGGATGGTGATGTTGACCTCCGGAACTGGTGAACAGAATGAGCAGCAGTACCTGGGATCCATGACAGTAGCTTCCGGGTATGCTGGAATAAGGACCCGAGCTACAGCAATCGGCTGGATTTGTAGTACCTGTTCTGAATTGCGTGTTCATGTGAATGGGAGTATTGGAAGACACCATGTCAGTAGTGATGGGGTTGTGTATATGTATTATATATTGTGCTATATTGTATTATGATAAACCGATTGCAACGGTTCAATGAAGATAATTCATGATATGCTTAGCTGTGTGGAAAGTGTACTCTTGTTTATGATTGCTTAATTAATTAATGAGTTTGTGCTGATGGGAGGGGCTTCCCCAAGGGGGCACCGTTTTAATTGAGCTGTTGATGAGGCAACACTGTTTAGCTGTCCCCATAATGTATACTTTTGTGACAGCACTGTTTTCTTTCGGAATAATTATGTAAATACACACCCTTGCAAGATTGCAAGATTGCAAGATTCTGGTGCATAGGCACCAAATCTGTCTGGTAGTTAACCAACACTGGTGGATGAATGGTGGTGTATGTGCACGTGACAATAAAACTTTAACTTATAGACCTCTTTCTGTGTTTGCAAACATTGCCACACAATGCTCGCAAGTTGGTGGCAGAACACGGGGGAGTTGTCAGAACGCCGGCAAAAAAGGCCTCCATTTACATGTTTCTCATGAGTCCATTTCACACTTCTTTTGGATTATAATTGGATTTTAAGGCTCATACAGTAGGCATGTCCTGCTTAATATAATGTTTGTGTCATCATCGCAAATCAACTGCATTATACTTAAAAAAAACACAAACTTTGACCAGTAAAATATCTCTTTGGCTAGCTTTTGCTACAGCCTTTCTCAAGTTAGTATTATAGCTAACAACTGCTGAATCCAAAATAGTTATTTTGCAAAGATCACAACCAAATATAATCTTAGTGACTGTTCAAGTAATAATCAAAACATAATTGTAAGTGTATGAGAACCCAAAGTTGTATTTTGTTAAGAAGTAATAAAAACGTAACTCTAGGTTATGTTGAATGGGTGCAGATGGTGATGGCTTTCTTACTGCTGCCAAGAGTCGCTCACTATCTGTGCATGACATCAAGTGTGTTGTGAAAAAGGGCCTGAAAGGTGGCAGATAGCCTAGCGGTTAGGACCGGTGGGCCAGTAAGTGAGAGGTCGCTGGTTTGAATCCCCGAGCTGACTAGGTGAAAAATCTGTTGAGGTGCCCTTGAGCAATGCACTTGACCTTTATTTAACCTGTAAGTCACTCTGGGTAAGAGGATCTGCTAAATGACAAATGTAACTTACTTAAATATAATTTGATTCAAATATGAACAGATTGATACATCTGTATAACGAATTGAAAGACAATTACACATAATATCACTCTTAATTACCAATATTATATGGAATCAACATATTAATTCAATGAATAGGCTAAACTCATTTCCATATGCAAGATATGTAGCCTATGTAGATTTGTCTCTTCACTTTACATATACATATATATATATATATATATATATATATATATATATATATATATATATATATATATATATATATAAAGACGCTTTCGCAAAAGTTAGTGATATGTGTTTGTCTTGTCATGTTCATTTCATGCTTTGCAATGTTTTAACAACTAGAATAAATAGAAGGACACATTGCATGTGAGCACATAGAATTCTAAGAGTGTACCATTTTGACTAAAGAAAAAGGGCATCTGAGCCACCACACACACACACACACACAACACCTATTTGAAGACTATGATAGGTCAATACATAAGTTTGTGTTGCCAGCTGCTGCCAATCAATCATCTGGGTGAACTCTTCACTCTGGAAAACAAACCAATGGTACATAATTAATATTCTACTACACATAGTATCACACACTAGGACTTCCATGATGTAGAACTGACGTACATAGATCAAAGACCCCCTCAAAGGTCAAGATATGCTACTTCATTATATCCTTTAGCCAAAGGATGATATTCACTAAACAGAAAATGAATAAGTGTTGTCTATGAGCTAATTAATGCACAGTATAGTCACGAAGACCATCCACCTCAGACCTGGTGTTTAAAAATAATTACAGATTATTCCTGTCGCGAAAAAAAGCATTTTATTATGATGGGACTGTGAGATAGTACCTCTGACTGTGAGCTTGGTGGAGCACTCTGCCCTGCCCAAGGGACTGTCTGCGATGACACTGTAGTCACCACTGTCCTTGGGTCCGATCTTCAATATGAGCATTGTGCAGACCCCACACACGTTGGTGATAAGGTAGTTGGTGTTGGTGTTGAGGCTGACGTTGTTGTGGTACCATGTGACATGGGGTTTTGGATCCCCTCGTACAGCACAGCTCATGTAGCACTCGTAGCCTGGTGGAGCGGTGCGGATTTTCAATCGGAGTAAAAACGATGGTGGACACTGAAGGTCCAAGCCCTTTACGTCTGGCATGTCCAATATGAACTTATCTGAGTTACAGGAGAAAAGAGAGAAAGATTACCTCGCAACTAATACTGTTTTGTATACAGGCAAGATTTCAAACTTACAGTACTCTCTGTGATGTGGCCTATGCAAAAAAAATGACGGTTCAATGATCTTTCATTCAACAAATGCAAGGAGGCTAGTTGCTGTCGCCACAAACCTTTTCTCCTTGTGGTTCTCCATGTAGGGGACACAGCAGGTTCTGAGAGGCCCATGTCATTCTTAGCAAACACTCTGAAGTTATACTCTCTGCCGGGTAGAATGTTGATAACTGTGAACTTATGGTTGAAGAGGCTGTCAGCGACCATCCTCCAGGTGCGCTTGACAGAGTCACGTTTGTACACAATGTAGTGCAGCCTGTCATCCTTCTTCTCATCTGGGGAGGGAGTCCAGGTCACAGTCACTGTTCCAGGAACATTCTGTTCCAACTCCACCGGGCCAGGAGGCTTGGGATCATCTGGAACCAGGTCAGAAAGACATGGTCATCTGTTTGAAAGCTAAACTTACATCCAGTAACTGCATTAATACTGGCATTAAAAACTTTCCTTACGATTCTGTTTCTCATCTACCGATGCCATAATATTATAGTTGAAATTATAAAAAACATATAGGAAAACTGATTAACATTCACCTGTGACTCTGATCTCGACACTGAAGGTCTCCTGACCGACCATGTTCTTGACAATGATGGTAAAGATGCCCGTATCAGAGCGCTCTGACGTGGGGATCAGAAGCTGTGAACCTCTGTCAGAGTTGGTGATGGTGACACATTTGGACACAGGCACGCAGTCCTTCAGCCAATAGATATCTGGCAAAGGAGAGGCCTGTGGACCATGTGAAACCATGTAAACACAGAGAACTTGGTGACACAAGCAGGATACTGCAGTAGTCATTACAATGAAAGCTTTTATCTTTTTACAGTCTATTTTGTCGGCTGAAAGCTGCGTTTGCTTCCCTTTACCTCAAAGTTTATGTTGAACCGTACAGTATTCCCCTTTCTCACAACCATGAAGCTCTTCATTTTTCCTGTAAATTTTGGCCTCACTTGCAGGGTAAAGAAAATGCAAGTATCGGTCAGATTACACTTTTTATTGATTATCAAATTACATTTCAGGGATACAGTCGACTTATATACGATATTCATTATAGAACATCACAATATTGATTTCAATTAGATGCTATTCCTTACCAGGAGGAGGCATGGCGATGATGTAATTATCAAAGCCTTGGGGCTCGCCCTCGCCTCCATCGTTTGTGGCGATCACTCTCACCCAGTACATTCCCATTGCCTTCAGGCCAATCACATTGAAGGAGGTGGAGATGATGGGGTTGATGTTACAGCGAGTCCACTCTGGGCTCTCATTTGGTCTGATCTCCACAAAGTAGCCTTTGGCCTCATCCTCCACCCCTTCCACCTCCTTTGGTTTAGTCCAAGCCAGAGAAAATGTGGTGTAACTGGAATCTGTTAGCTTTAGGTCTATGACTTTACCAGGGGGTTCTGGAATTATAGCAATGTGATACAGTAGTTATTATTTTAGTTGACATTTGCAATATTACGTTGGAACCAG
This sequence comes from Oncorhynchus mykiss, assembly GCF_057628025.1. NCBI lineage: Eukaryota > Metazoa > Chordata > Actinopteri > Salmoniformes > Salmonidae > Oncorhynchus > Oncorhynchus mykiss. The sequence goes on from NC_143038.1 coordinate 66,214,908, forward strand.
CCTGATCACTGCGTTCACTATTCTATTTCAGGGTGAAGACAACGATCAGGCTGGTTCTGCCAGGCTATTGGTGTAATTGAAAGTTCTAATATTTCAAAAACATAAATGGTTTTGATGACCATGACTTACTCTTGGGATCTCTGGCAAAGACTATAACAGAGGGAGGACTGGGCTCGCCGACACCAGAGATGTTAATAGCTGACACTCGAAATTCATAAGCAGCTCCCTCAATAACATCTTTCAATGCAAACGTTGTGTCTGAGAGAAATTAAAAAAGTTCAGATTATCATTACAAAGTCTTACACATAAAAGTAAAGTGTGATGAATCTCAGTTGCAAGTTATATATTTTTATGAAAGGTTGTTGTTGTACACTTCCAGGTAAATTAACACATTTGTAGATATATTTCCTTGAGCCATTGCCTATGGGGAGGCCACACCTTTGATAGGCCCGTCTAGGTTTGCAGGGCTCCAAAGGTTGCTTCCCTTCTTGCGTCTCTCAAGGTTGTAACCCCAAATTTCAGTTCCTCCAGTGTTGGTAGGGGTAGACCAAACCAGGTTGATGCAGTCCTTGAAGGCACTGACCACTTTGGGTGCCGAAGGGGGTCCTGGGTAACCTGAGAGAAAAACTTGTTATTCTGCTTTCCATTACCAGGCATATAGTGCCAAATCAAATCACAGTGGAGAATACTTCCTAGGAATGACAGAAGCTGTATGTAAAGTCGGTATAGCAAAAATATGTGCTGTGTAGAATAAGAGAACGATCTATCTAGATGTAATGTCAGGCACAACACTTTCTTCATGTAAAAATACTGATTTGCTTAGTTTAGATAAAAAGAATAGGACTTCACAAAAAAACAAAAACAAAACGCACACTGAATGTATAAACATTAGGAACACCTGCTCTTTCCATGATATAGACTGACCAGGTGAATCCAGGTGAAAACAATGATACCTTATTAATGTCACCTGTTAAATCAACTTCAGTCAGTGTAGATGAAGGGGTGGAGTCAGGTTAAAGAAAGATTTCTAAGCCTTTTTAAGACACAATTGAGACATGGATTGTGTATGTATTAAGATGGCACCGACGGAGAAGGGCAATATCTCACGCTTTCCAATCCAACTTTGCTATTTAGTGACTTGTATCGTGTTTATCTTAAAACATTTTTTACAGAAAGTTCATACTATTATCATGTGAACGCCAAGCACTTCTGGACATGAGATCGACAGTTACTACCCTTGATTTTGACTTCAAATACGACGAGGTGGAGCCCTGGTGTAATTGAGGCAAAGAGTAAACCAAATGTTGCTCCCCTCCATTTTATTGGCAAATGTCCATTCACTCGAGAATAAGATTTGTTCGAGATTTTCCTAACATAGAGACTTGAAAACCTGCAACATTATATGTCTTACTGAAATGTGGAGGATGATGACGCTATGCACGTAGTACTTTTTTCATAAATAACAACTGGTATGCTTCTTCAAGTGTGAAGAAAATGTCAAGCTTTTGCTCAACTGATATAGAATACCTCATGGTAAGCTGCAGACCCTTTTATCTACCAAGAGAGTTCTCATCCGTAATTATCACGGCTGTCTAAATTCCTTCACAAGTCAACACAACTCTGACACTCAACAAACTGTATGGGACAATAGACAAACAAGAGAATGCTCACCCAGAGGCACAATATCTGGTGGGTAGAGACTTTAACGCGGGGAGATTTAAAACCGCCATACCTCTCTTCTACCAACAAGTCTCCTTTAAAAAAAACATAGAGCTGAAGCAGGAAGTACCAGTGATGCGCTCAATACGGAAGTGGTCGGACGAAGCAGACGCAAGGTTACAATACTGTTTTGCAAGTACAGACTGTGATATATTCTGGGATTCATCCGATAACATTAAGGCGTTTAACACAACAGTCCCCACAGTGACTATAAGAACATACCCCAATCAAAAACCACAGATTACAGGTAACATTCATGCTGGGCTAAAGGCTAGACCTACCGCTTACAATGAACGGGACAAGGACTAATACTAATACAAGAAATCCCTTTACGACCTCCGATGAGACATCAAACATGCAAAAGGACAATATAGGAGTAAGGTGGAATCCTATTCCACCGGCTACAATGCTTGTCGTATGTGGCAGGGCTTGCAGACCATAACGGATTACAAAGGGAAACCCAGCGAGCTGCCCAGCGATGCAGAACTCACAAATGAGCTAAATACCTTTTATGCTCGCTTCGAGGAATAGAACATTGTGCCTTGTGGGAAAGCCCTTTCCGAATAACTGTGTGATCTCGCTCTCCATGGTTGATGTGCGCAAAACGTTTTTAAGGTTAACAATCACAAGGCCGCCAGACGGAATACCAGGGCACGTTCTCAAAGCATGCGCAGACCAGCTGGCAGGTGTCTTCACAGACATTTTCAATCTCTCCTTGCCCACAATCTGTAATCCCAAAATATTTCAAGATAACCAACATTGTCCCTGTTCCCAAGAGCTCCAAGGTAACATGTCTAAATGACTATCACCCTGTAGCACTCACAACTGTAAATATGAAATGCTTTGAAGGGCTGGTCATGACACACATCACCACCATCATCCCAGACACCCTAGACCGACTCCAATCCGCATACCGCCCCGACAGATCCACAGATGATGCAATCTCAATTGCACTTCACACTGCCCTCTTTCACCTGGAGAAGACGGAAAATAACTATGTAAAAATGCTCTTCATTGACTACAGCACTCAACACCATTGTCCACTCCAAGCTCATCACCAAGCTAGGGACCCTGGGACTGAACCCCTCCCTCTACAACTGGATCGTGGACTTCCTGACGGATCGGCCCCAGGTAGTGAGGGTAGGCAACATCACCTCCGCCATGCTGATCCTCAACATGGAAGCCCCTCAGGGGTGTGTGCTTAGTCCTGTACTCCCAGTTCACCCACGATTGCAAGGCCGCGTACGACTCTAACACCATCATCAAGTTTGCTGACGACACGACAGTGTTAGGCATGATCACCAACAGCGATGAGTCAGCCTACAGGGAGGAGGTCAGAGATGTAGCAGTGTGGTACAACCTCTCCCTCACCATCAGTAAGACCAAGGAGCTAATTATGGACTATAGGAGAAAGAGGGTAAAGCACATCCCCATCTACATCAACGGGGCTGTTGTGGAGCGGGTCGAGAGCTTTAAGTACCTTGTTGTCCACATCACTAAGGACTTAACATGGTCCACACACACCTGGATGCCTAGTCACTTTACCCTTCCTTCATGTACATATCTACCTCAAATACCTCGTACCTCTGCACATTGATATGGTACTGGTACTCCCTGTATATAGCTTCATTTTAATGTATTTCGTTTTATTCCTCGTGTTAATTACTACTTTGTATTATTATTTTTTAAACTCTGCATCATTGGGAAAGGTTCGTAAGCAAATATTCCACTAAAGTCTACACCAGTTGTGTTCGGCACGTGATAAATACAATTTACATTTATTTATTTGCCAGGCACACCGATTAGAGTGTGTTAAGAACTGCACCACTGCTGTTTTTTTTTCATGCTCAACAGTTTCCCGTGTGTGACCAAATCTGTAACTAGATAGTTCAGTCCTCCAAATAGTTATTGAGGGTGAATATGAGGCATTCCAATCTATACATGTTTTGCAGCAATTAGACCTTGATTGCACAACTTTCTCTAATATTGATCACCTATATTTACATTTCCCAACAGACATAACGCGGATGGATGGATATAAATTCCTAGACAAAATGAAATGATAGCACATGCAGTATCCCAAAAGGGTGTTAGTTATCACAGGCCCACAGCATATGTAATAGGGTTCCTTTGTGCTTTTTGCGTCTCCAACAGAGATATGACATTTCTGGGTGCAATACATGCATTCTGGCAGGAGTGTAGTAAGTCCTATGATTATCTTAAATTGCAGTAGTTCATGTCTTAGGTTGTAGGAGCAGGTATGAGCATTTTCACATATCTGTGACCAATGGTTCTCCTAATTTTCTTCCTAAAGATCTGTTTCACATTTTTTCCTTTTAGGTTCTGAACCATTAGGTAGAGTTTCAATCAACCCTTGATATAACTTGGCAATCAACTTCTTTGGCTAAGCAGATTCTTTCAGTATTTTTTTCTATGCTAGATTCCTTAGGTTCATCCAGATTCTGTTGAAGCGATTCAATATAATTTTGGATTGTCTGTTTCTTCTTCAACGCCTTGGAACCGAAGTAGTGAATATATTGTAAAGCATAAGGTATTATATTCATGGCTTTGATACTCCTCCCTGCACAAGTATAGCCATCTGTCCATTGTTTAAGGGAAGGCAGTTGTGCAGTCCAGTAATACATATTCATATGAGGTAGTCCAAGACCACCAGCTTTATAGAGTAATTGTAAAACAGTCAATTTGACTCTTGAGATCTTTCCATTCCAAATAAAGTTGGAGAGCCGGCAGTTTATTTTATTTAAAAAGTTGGTTGGAATTGAAATGGGCAGGGTCTGGAATAAATACATCAACCTTGGTAATATATTCATTTAGATTATGTTGACCCTACTTAACATAGAGATGGGGACAGATCTCAATCTCTGAACATTAATAGATAGGTTTGAATTCAAGGGAGAGTAATTGATTTCATAGGCCTCCTCCAGATTGCATGGAATCAGTACACCAAGGTATTTCATGTATCTTTGTCCATTTCCACTTAAATTTACTTTCTAAGCTTGAGAAATTATGATTCACAATTCACTTTGAATCCTGATACAGCATTATGTATCCATCAATAGTAAAATAAATGACAGAGAATGTTCTGGTTCAGTTAAATAAAGTAAAATGTATTCTGCATACAATGAGATCGCTTGTTGATCTCCACCAATCTCTATGCCCCGGATTGAGCCATGAGTCGTAATTATGATTCTAGGGTTTATGTGGCTAAAGAAAATAGACACCAGGCATCCCTGTCTTGTCTTGATAACTGAATGATTGAGAGATCTGTTCTAAACTATATGGATTTTTAACAATACTTACACAATATGCCAGCCTGGATGTCCTCTGTCTCAAACGCATCACTGACTCCCTCCTCATTCTTGGCTCTGATGTGGTAACAGTATCTTTTCCCAGGCTTTACATTAGTATCCCTGTATTTAAGGGGGTCATTTGGGAGCTCCCCTACATTTGTCCATGTCTTGCTTCCCCCCACCTGCTGGCGCTCCAAAATGTAGTGTTTGACTGGACAGCCACCGTCATCCTTTGGGGGTTTCCATTTGAATTCAATGGCGGTTAGAGAAGCTTCCACAATTTCCACAGGTCTTTGTGGAGGTGTGGGTTTGTCTGTTGGGAGAAAACTATGAAAATGAAAATGTGGCCTAACAACAGAATGAGATGTTAGTGATATTCCACAAAAGTCTTCAAGTGAAAAGTATGTGATCATTGAGGCATTTTGTTAAATTTTTCTGCATCAGATTTGCCAGGAATCTAATTTCATATCCTGCTTCCTAACTCACCAAGAACAATCAGTCTGGATGTGGCTTCCAATGTACCATAGTCATTTTTTATATTGATTTTGACCTCTCCACAGTTCCTCCTTTGACAATCGGTAATACACAAGCCGGCTTTTATGTCAGTCTGTTCTATCTTGACATTGAGGCCTTCCAGGAGTTCCTCATCCTCCTTGATCCACTTGATCTTCATTGGGTCACCACCCGAAAAGGCCAATTTCCACTCAGCCGTTTCACATGCTCTCACAATGACCGGCTTAGAGAATTCTCTCAGAGAATCCATGTTGAATGTTGGCGGGTCTTAAATATGAAAGAAAAGAAAGTTCTCTAATCAAGGGAACAACAGCCTTACTGAAGCTTTTCATAACCCTGGATGTAACCCACATACTGTAACTGTCCATTCTTACTCTGCACAGTGAGTGATCCCTCAGATATACGACCATCAACCTCAAAGAGATAGACTCCTGAATCGTCGTTTTTACAGTTATCAATGACCAACTTGTGACAGGCTCCTTCTTTGATGATTTTCACCCTGTCATCAGGAGGTACCTGATTACAGAAAGAGAATATATTTAAATATAATAGGAGAAAACAGACTCTTGTTTCTCAATCAGCTATAACAGAATATTTGCTAATGGGTACTTTTTCACTTTGATGACGGTTTTGACAGGGTGATTAAAGGTTTTATTTATACCATTATGAGGTGGAGGATTTCCTAGTCCAACATCAATACACCTGATCCAATTAATTAACTAATCATCAAGCTATTGTTCTGAATCAAATATTATCGGGCTGAAGCAAGAGGTTGCTGAATACTTTGTGTTATTGAAGAATTCTGCACTCACCTGAAATCCGTCTTTATACCAGATCCCCTTACAGTTTGGACTGCTCAGTTTGCAGGACAGCTCTGCTGGTGTGCAGATTTGAACTTGGACATCAGCCACTCCCAAAATGAATTGAACAGCTGGTTCTATAAATAAGTAAAGACACCCAAAATGGTCATGCACAAAGACTGTGTGTATATAAAGTCACTATTGTCATTGTACAACATTATCATAATGACTATGGATGAACAAGTTATAGAATATATATTGACTGTGTTTTATGAATGACAGAACAACAACATTTTACTTAAAATGTTACATACCAAGTTAGAAGTTAGGTGATGAATTGTTATCCATGTCCATAACAGCAATCGTCACAGGGTTGGTGTGTGTGTGTGTGTGTGGGGGGGGGGGGGGGGGGGGGGTGTAAAGTAGAATGAACACAGATGTATAACAGGTGAATAAACATTTGTCTATGATAGCTTTACAATTTTATCAGACAAAAACATAACACCGTCATAAAACAGACATAACATCAGAGGTCATGACATCTTGTGTCACTGACTGTCAGATGACAAGGCAGTGTCATTTCCCTCCTAATGGAAACAGTTTGGTGTAATGAAATGTTGATATACTGTAACAGTCTGTCACTTACGCTGAACAGTGAGTGTGGCCTCTGATATACGACCATCGACCTCAAAGCGATAGACTGCTCCATCATCTTTTCGACAGCAATCAATGACAAGCTTGTGACAGGCTCCATCTGTGATGATTTTCACCCTGTCATCAGGAGTTACCTGGTCACAGAAGTAGGGATTGAAATAGCGGACTGAAAGAGATTATTGTTTGTCGTTCATCTGTCATACAATCTTTCCTAATGGTTACTTTCATTTCCATGACTGAAATACACTGAACAACAACAAACGCAACATGCATTTTCAGCTTCCAGGAATTGTGTACAGATCCTTGCGACATGGGTTTGTGCATTATCATGCTGAAACACGAGATGATGGTGGCAGATGAATGGCACGACAATGGGTCTCAAGATCTTGTCACGGTATATCTGTGCATTTAAATTGCCATTGATAAAATGCAATTGTATTCGTTTTCCGTAGCTTATGCCTGCCCATACAATAACCCCACTGACACTATGGGGCACTCTGTTCACAATGTTGACATCAGCAAAGCGCTACCCACACAACGCCATACACGCTGTCTGCCATCTGCCCGGTACAGTTGAACCGGGATTGATCCTTGAAGAGCACACTTCTCCAGCATGACAGTTGCCATCGAAGGTAAGCATTTGCGCACTGAAGTCAGGTACGACGCCGAACTGCAGTCAAGACCCCGCTTAGGATGACAAGCATGCAGATGAGCTTCCCTGAAACATTTTCTGACAGTTCTTCAATCGTGCAAACCTGCTGTCCGGGTGACTGGTCTCAGATGATCCCGCAGGTGAAGAAGCCGGAGGTGGAGGTCCTGGGCTGGCGTGGTTACACGTGGTCTGCGATTGTAGGTTGGACGTACTGCCAGATTATCTAAAATGACCTTTGAGGCAGCTTATGATGGAGAAATTAACATTCAATTCTCTGGCAACGGTTCTGGTGGACATTCCTGCAGTCAGGATGCCAATTGCACGCTCCATCAAAACTTGAGACATCTGTGGCATTGTGTTGTGTGACAAAACAACACATTTTAGAGTGGTCTTTTATTGTCCCCAGCACAAGGTGCATAATGATCATGATGTTTAATCAGCTTCTTGATATTTTAGACCTGTCAGGTGTATTGATTATCTTGGCAAAAGAGAAATGCTCACTAACAGGGGTGTAAACCAATTTGTGCACAACATTTGAGAGGAATACGTTTTTGTGTGTATGGAACATTTCTGGGATATTTTATTTTAGCTCATGAAACATGGGACCAACACTTTACAGCTTGCGTTTTATATTCTTGTTCTGTGTAGTTGTGTTGATCCTGTCATGATTTCACTTAAACTCATTGAATGTTGATCGCCCCACCATCTGACAATAACTATTGTCTATATACAGTACGCTTAAAGAGGACGTATAAAGAGGATGTCATGGAAATCAAGAAATCCCGGTTGAAAACGGCCTATCACCTATGTGGCATCGGTATTAGTCAAATACGTAAAATATAGTCCCGAAATTCACTAATAGCTTTAAAAATGATAATATAAAAAGAAAAGTCAGTATTTTCAAAATTATAAAGTCTGAGATTAGGAGTACCTGTGAAGTCTCTGCTTTCCTTGTTATATTTGAAGGTTGGGTTTTGATTTCATGTAATGCCCACTAAAATGGTGTTTGTTCACAAATTCTCTCTCGGAGCGCACACAAGTCACTCCAGCTGAAGGGTAACGACAGATCTCAAAATATCAGTCCAGCATCAAAGCTAATTGGATAAAGTTAGCTAGCTTGCTAGCTACTTCCACACACAACTGAGAGAACAGTTTTTTTGCCAATGTTTACTGAAACCTGTCATAACAACCGGGTGTAGGCTGGCTTTAAAATCATCAATTATTCTTCTCTCTTGGACTCTCAAACCAGAGTGTTAATACGGAGTAGATTGTCAGAGCGAATTTACAAACTCGGGTGGCAGCATAGCTTAGTGGTTAGAGCGTTGGACTTGTAACCAAAAGGTTGCAAGATCAGATCCCTGAGCTGACAAGATACAAATCTGTCATTCTGCCTCTGAACAAGGCCGTTAACCCACTGTTCCTAGGCTGTCATTGAAATTAAGAATTTGTTCTTAACTGACTTGCCTAGTAAAATAAATATATAAACATGCAAGAAACACCAATATCAAACTATGTCTCCAAGACACAAATCTAGACTTAGAAGCACTTGTTAATGAGGAGGAGGAAAACTGAGGCAAAATCAGCCACTACAGTCCATCTTTTGTGAGTTCTTCAATCCTGGTGTGGAGCAAAAGCCTGCACACCTTGTTGTTCTCCTGGACCAAGGATGAGTGGCACAGTGGTCTAAGGTACTGCATCACTACAGACCCTGGTGATTGGGCAGTGTACAATTGGCCCAGCGTTGGCTGGGGTAGGCCATCATTATAAATAAGAATTTGTTCTTAAGTGACTTGCCTTAACTGACTTGCCTAAAAAGTTAAATAAAACAATTATGAAGAAATCTATTTGTTTGATTGAAGATTAATGTACTGACCTGTTTTCCATGTTTATACCAGACCCCCTCAATGTTTAGACTGCTCACTTCACAGAGTAGCTCTGCTGTTGCGTCAAGCTTAACGTCGACATCAGACAGTCCAATGCTGAATTGAGCACCTAGATCTAAAAATAAGTAAAGACAACAGAAACCATCATAGTTTAGTATAATCTCAAAGTGGGTAATGCGTCACCACTTTCCTTATAATCTTAGCCGTAAATTGTCATACAGATGTAGGATCTTAATTTGAACCATCTTGCTATGGCAGAAACATATTCCTGCAGCAAGATTCTTGTTAAAAGACTATAGTTTTGGCAAGTCGGTTAGGACATGTACTTGGCGCATGACACAAGTAATATTTCCAACAATTGTTTACAGACAGTTAATTTCACATATTTGCCAGCAGCATACCACCCTGCATACCACTGCTGGCTTGCTTCTGAAGCTAAGCAGGGTTGGTCCTGGTCAGTTCCTGGATGGGAGACCAGATGCTGCTGTAAGTGTTGTTGGAGGGCCAGTAGGAGGCACTCTTTCCTCTGGTCTAAAAAAAAATTGGAGACACTGCTCTGTGTAGGTTGCTGTCTTTTGGATGGGATGTTAAACGGGTGTCCTGACCTCTCTGAGGTCATTATAGATCCCATGACACTTATCGTAGGGGTGTTAACCCTGGTGTCCTGGCTAAATTCCCAATCTGGCCCTCAAACCATCATGGTCACCTAATAATCCCCAGTTTACAATTGGCTCATTCACCCCCCTCCTCTCCCCTGAAACTATTCCCCAGGTCGTTGCTGCAAATGAGAACATGTTCTCAGTCAACTTATTTGGTAAAATAACGGATACAAAACAAAAAACATATAATTCACTGTATTACAAATTTCAGTGGGTCAGAGGTTTACATACACTAAGTTGACTGTGCCTTTAAACAGTTTGGAAAATTCCAGAAAATTATATCATGGCTTTAGAAGCTTCTGATAGGCTAATTGACACCATTGGGGTCAATTGGAGGTGTACCTGTGGATGTATTTCAAGGCCTACCTCCAAACTCAGTGCCTCTTTTTTTGACATCATGGGAAAATCAAAAGATATCAGCCAAGACCTCAGATAAAAATTGGAGACTTCCGCAAGTCTGGTTCATCCTTGGGAGCAATTTCCAAATGCCTAAAGGTACCAAGTTCATCTGTACAAACAATGGTACACAAGTATAAACACCATGGGACCACGCAGCCGTCATACCGCTCTGGAAGGAGACACGTTCTGTCACCTAGAGATGAAAGTACTTTGGTGTGAAAAGTGCAAATAAATCCCAGAACAACAGCAAAGGACCTTGTGAAGATGCTGGAGGAAACAGGTACAAAAGTATATCTATATCCACAGTAAAAACAAGTCCTATATCGAGATAAGCTGAAAGGCCTCTCAGCAAGGAAGAATCCACTGCCCCAAAACCGCCATAAAAAGTAAGACTACGGTTTGCAACCGCACTTGGGCACAAATATGGTACTTTTTGGAGAAATGTCCTCTGGTCTGAAAAAATATATATAACTGTTTTGTCATAATGACCATCGTTAAGTTTGGAGGAAAAAAGGGGAGGCTTGCAAGCCGAAGTACACCATCCCAACAGGGAAGCACGGGGGTGGCAGCTTCATGTTTTGGGGGTGCTTTGCCGAAGGAGGGAATGGTGCACTTCACAAAATAGATAGCATCATGAGGAGGGGAAATTATGTGGATATATTGAAGCAACATCTCAAGACATGAGTCAGGAAGTTAAAGCTGGGTCAAAAATCGGACTTCCAAATGGACAATGACCCCAAGTATACTTCCAAAGTTGTGGCAAAATGGCTTAAATCTCTTAGCGCACGGATCCCGCTAGCGAAATTCAAATTACAAAATTGTAATGTTAAACATTCATGAACATACAAGTGTCTTACATCATTTAAAAGCTTAACTTCTTGTTAATCCAACCTCATTGTCAGCTTTCAAAAAGGCTTTAAGGCAAAAGCATACCATGCAATTAACTGAGGACAGCGCCCTGCGTAAACCAGCATTAAAAACATTTTCCAAACCAGCAGAGGTGTCACAAAAAAGATAAATAGCGATCAAATAAATCACTTACATTTGAAGATCTTCCTCTGTTTGCAATCCCAATGGTCCCAGCTACACAACAAATGGGCATTTTGTTCGATAAAGTCCTTCTTTATATCCCAAAAAGGCAGTTTAGTTGGTGCGTTTGATTCAGTAATCCACCCGTTCCACTCGTTCAACATGCAGACAAAGGAATCCCAAATTCACGAGCGCCACAAGAATAGAGTACTAATGAGGGACACCTTAAAAGACTACAAATACTTGCTAATAAAAAAACAAGCCTGAAACACTTTATAAAGACTGTTGACATCTAGTGGAAGCCATAGGAACTGCAATCTGTGAGCTATTTATTTGTGTATTCCATGGACAAATATTGAAAGGGCCTGTGACCTCAAAAAAAAAAAGATTTCCAGATGGATTTTCCTCAGGTTTTCACCTGCCATATCAGTTCTGTTATACTCACAGACATTATTTATATCCAATGCTTCCAATTATATGCATATCCTAGCTTCTGGGCCTGAGTAAAAGGCTGTTTACTTTGTACACGTAATTTATCCGAACTTCCGAATACTGCCCCCCTAGCCCTAAGAGGGGACAACAAAGTCAAGGTATTGGAGTGGCCATCACAAAGCCCTGACCTCAATCCTATAGAAAATATTTGGGCAGAACTGAAAAAGCATGTGCGAACAAGGAGGTCTACAAACCTAACTCAGTTACACCAGCTCTGTCAGGAGGAATGGGCCAAAATTCACACAATTTATTGTAGGAAGCTTGTGGAAGGCTACCCGAAGCTCTTAACCCAAGTTAACCAATTTAATGACAATACTAACAAATACTAATTGAGAGTATGTAAACTTCTGACCCACTGGGAATGTGATGAAAGAAATAAAAGCTGAAATAAATCATTCTCTCTACTATTATTCTGACATTTCACATTCTTAAAATAAAGTTGTTTTCCTAATGACCTAAGACAGGGATTTTTTACTAGGATTGAATGTCAGGAATTGTTAAAAATTAGTTTAAATGTATTTGGCGAATGTGCATGTAAACTTCCGGCTTCAACTGTATGTGGATTATAATTAATGGACATTTTGTGTAGTGTTCAATAAATTTTTCGCTAGGGCAAATCAAGTCTGACATTTTTAAGTGGAAATTACAAACGTTATAAGCCTTTTTTAAACCTCAGAATACAACTATTATCAGCTACAAAAGCAAACAAATTAAGATCCTACAACTGTATGCTCAAGACATATGCAATAGCAATGAACCGAAAATAAACAACGTTACATGTGACTATTGACAAGATAATGATGGGGACTGTAGATTGTTTAGGAAGTTCACAAAATGGTGGTTTCAAATGTTATACCACATTGTCATTTGTCATAATGAATATAGACCAGCAAGTTATGTAATTACTGTGTCTTAGAAATTACAGAGAACAGCAGCAATGTAATGTTACATACCAAGTGAGGTGATGAATTGTTATCCATGTTCATAACAGCAATTGTCAGAGTTGGCAGGGGAGAAAGTATATTGGAATGAACGGAGATGTACAGTATATCAGGTTAATCAACATACTTCAACAATGATGTATCATTCAATTTCATCTACAGTATCTTAAAGTGCTCTAATCAAGGGAACATCAGCCTTAGAGATGCATTTCCGGATCCTGGATGTAACCCGCATGCTGTAACCGTCCATTCTTACCCTGCACAGTGAGCGTTGCCTTGGATTTACGACCATCCACCTCAAAGTGGTAGATTCCTGCATCATCTTTTTTACAGTTATCAATGACCAGCTTGTGACTAGCTCCTTCTTTGATGATTTTCACCCTGTCACCACGAGGTACCTGATTACAGAAATAGAGAACACATTAAATCCAACAGGAGAAAATATAATCTAGTTTGTCATGTAGCTGTCATTTAATCTTTCCAAATAGTTACTTTTCACTTGAATGACTTCAATAGTTTCGTTTTTCCCATCATGATTTATCTTCATGAAGCTATTGTTTAGTTGAATCACATATGTTAGTATTGGGCTGCAGCAAAAGCCTGCACACCTTGTGGGCTCCTGGACCAAGGTTGAAGTAAACACTGACTGTATTTTGGGGAATGAAGAACACTGCACTTACCTCTTTCCCGTCTTTATACCAGAACCCCTCAACAGTCGGACTGCTTAGTGTCAAGGACAGCTCTGCTGTTTCATCAAATTTAACTTCAATATCAGAGAGTCCGCATCCAACAAATTGAGCACCTGGATCTATAAATAAATAAAGACAGCAGAAATCGTAATAATATAGTCTCTAAGTGTGTAATGCACCAGAACCTTCCTTATCTTAGCCGTAAATTGTCATACAGATGTAGGATCTTATTTGAACCATTTTGATTTACAGCAGGAAAATATTCCTGCAGCAGCAGGATAGTTTAGTATAATGTCAAAGTTTGTAATGCACCACAAATCTCTGCTGTAAATCGCAAACATATTGTATATGCTCTTACTCAATGGAACTAGATACACAAAGTAAAAGGGATAGTTCACTCAAATTACAAAATTACATATTGGTTGACTTACTCTGTAAGCAGTCTATGGACAAGGTAAGACAGCAACCATGCTTTGGTTTTGTTTACATGGCCACTGTCTCCAAACTTTAAAACAATTTTGTCCAAAATCCAATGCAAGTCAATACAGTATATCCAATGTTTTGTATTCCATGTCCAAATCATCTCAAAGTAACTTTATTGAGCTAGACAATCAATTTTAAGGTGATTTGGAAATGACATGCAAAACATTCTAACATCAGAGATATTGACATGCTTTTGTTTTTGGATATACAGTTCCTTCGGAAAGTATTCAGACCCATTGACCTTTTCCTCATTCTGTTTTACGTTACAACCTTATTCTAAAATGGATGAAATATATACAAAAATCCTCAGCAATCTACACACAATACCTGACAATGATCAAGCAAAAACAGGTTTTTAGAATTGTTTTCAAATGTATAAAATAAAAACAGAAATACCTCATTTACATAAGTATTTAGATCCTTTGCTATGAGACTCCAAATTGAGCTCAGTTGCATCCTATTTCCGTTGATCATCCTTGAGATGTCTCTACAACTTGTTTGGAGTCCATCTGTGGTAAATTAAATTGACTGGACGTGATTTATAAAAGGCTGTCTATATAAGGTCCCATTGTTGACAGTGCATGTCAGAGCAAAAACCAAGCCTTGAGTTCGAAGGAATTGTCCTTAGAACTCCGAGACAAGATTGTGTCGAGGCACAGATCAAGGAAATGGAACCAAAAAATGATGCAGAATTGAAGGTCTCCAAGAATACAGTGGCCTCCATCATTCTTAAAAGGAAGAGGTTTGGAACCACCAAGACTCTTCCCAGAGCTGGCCGCCCGGCCAAACTGAGCAATTGGGGGAGAAGGGCCTCGGCAATGGAGGTGACCAATAACCCGATGGTCACTCTGACAGACCTCCAGAGTTCCTCTGTGGAGATGGGAAAACTTTCCAGAAGGACATTCATCTCTGTAGCACTCCACCAATGCCTTTATGGTAGAGCGGCAAGACAGAAGCCACTCCTCAGTAAAAGGTACATTACAGCCCACTTGGAGTTTGACAAAAGGCACCTTAATTAAGGACTCACACCATTAGAAACTTGATTTTCTGGTCTGATGGCCTGAATGTCAAGCGTCAAGTCTGGAGGTAACCTGTCATCCCTGCGGTGAAGCATGGTGGTCGCAGCACCATGTGGTGGGGATTTTTTTCAGGGACTGGGAGACTTTTCAGGATCGTGGGAAAGATGAACAGAGCAACGAACAGAGAGATTCTTGATGAAAACCTGCTCCAGAGCGCTTAGGACATCAGACTGGGGGAAGGTTCACCTTAAAACAGGACAACACCCCTAAGCACACAGTCAAGACAACGCAAGGACAAGTCTCTGAATGTCCTTGAGAAACCCAGCCAGAGCCCAGATTGAACGTGATCGAACATCTCTGGAGAGACCTGAAAGTAGCTGTGCAGCAACGGTCCCCATCCAACCTGACACAGCTTGAGAGAATGTGTAGAGAAGAATGGGTGAATCTCCCCAAATATAGGTGTGCCAAGCTCAGAGCGTCATACCCAAGAAGACTCGAGGCTGTAATCGCTGCCAAAGGTGTTTCAACAAAGTACTGAGTAATGAGTCTGAATAGTTAAGTAAACGTGATACTTCAGTGTTTTATTTTTTATAAATTTGCAAAAAAATGATACAAACCTGATTTTACTTTTTCATAGTAGGGTATTGTGTGTGTATATTGATGAGGAGAAGAAAACAACATTTTAATCCATTTATAATAAGACTGTAATGTAGCAAAATGTGGAAAAATCCAAAAGGTCTGAATACTTTCCAAACATGCACTGTATTTACTGTGATTTATAAATTACAGAATAACACGCATTTTTATGTTACATAGGCCTACCGTTAGATTACATTTTTATGTTACATAGACCTACCGTTAGATTACATTTTTATGTTACATAGACCTACCGTTAGATTACATTTTTATTGGTTGCTAAAAAAAGTATTAACACATGTATAACAGGTGAATAAATACATGTATATAATGATGTATCATTGTTTTATGTGGGACACATTCCATCTATCTTAAAGTGCTCTAATCAAGGGAACAATAGCCTTACAGAAGCATTTCCTGATCTTGGATGCAATCCACAGTAACCGTCCATCCTTACCTGAAACAGTGAACTTTGCCTCAGATTTATGACCATCCACCTCAAATGAATAGACTCCTGCATCGTCTTTTTTACAGCTTTCAATTACCAGCTTGTGACTGGCTCCATCTTGGATGATTTTCAGCCCATCCTCATCGGTTAGCTGATGACAGAAATAGAGAATGGATTCAATCCAGTAGGGGACTTAAAATAGCTTCTTGTTTTTCATTCAACTGTCATAGCTTATTTGCAAATGGGTATTATTTCCCGTTATTTAACTTTGACAATATATACACATCTTCAAGCTGTTTAGTTTAATCAAATGTGTTAGTATTGGTCTGGAGCAAAAGCCTGCACAACATGTGTGTCTCCTGGAACAAGGTTGAAGAACACTATTTGTGTGATTTAAGAATACTGCACTCACTAGTTTCCCGTCTTTAAGCCAGACTCCCTCACAGTTCTCATGGCTCATTTTGCAGGACAGTTCTGCTGTTTCCCCCAGGCTGCCAGTAATATCAGCCAGTCCATTAAGGAATTGAACACCTGGATAAAATCAAATCAATGTCACATGCGCCAAATACAACAGGTAGACCTTACAGTGAAATACTTACTTATGAGCCCATAACCGACAGTGCAGTTTAAAAAAATACAGATAAGAGTAAGAGATAATTAAAGAGCAGCAGTGAAATAACAATATATACAGTGCCTTGCGAAAGTATTCGGCCCCCTTGAACTTTGCGACCTTTTGCCACATTTCAGGCTTCAAACATAAAGATATAAAACTGTATTTTTTTGTGAAGAATCAACAACACGTGGGACACAATCATGAAGTGGAACGACATTTATTGGATATTTCAAACTTTTTTAACAAATCAAAAACTGAAAAATTGGGCGTGCAAAATTATTCAACCCCTTTACTTTCAGTGCAGCAAACTCTCTCCAGAAGTTCAGTGAGGATCTCTGAATGATCCAATGTTGACCTAAAAGACTAATGATGATAAATACAATCCACCTGTGTGTAATCAAGTCTCCGTATAAATGCACCTGCACTGTGATAGTCTCAGAGGTCCGTTAAAAGCGCAAAGAGCATCATGAAGAACAAGGAACACACCAGGCAGGTCTGAGATACTGTTGTGAAGAAGTTTAAAGCCGGATTTGGATACAAAAAGATTTCCCAAGCTTTAAACATCCCAAGGAGCACTGTGCAAGCGATAATATTGAAATGGAAGGAGTATCAGACCACTGCAAATCTACCAAGACCTGGCCGTCTGTCACGTTCTGACCTCTATTTCCTTTGTTTTTGTATTTATTTAGTATGGTCAGGGCGTGAGTTGGGTGGGCAGTCTATGTTTGTTTTTCTATGTTTTGGGGCAGTTCTATGTTTTCGGCCTAGTATGGTTCTCAATCAGAGGCAGGTGTCATTAGTTGTCTCTGATTGAGAATCATACTTAGGTAGCCTGGGTTTCACTGTGTGTTTGTGGGTGATTGTTCCTGTCTTTGTGTAGTATTCACCAGATAGGCTGTATTAGGTTTTGAGTTCTCACGTTTCTTGTTTTTTCGTTAGTTTGTTCATGTATAGTGTCGAGAATAAAATACAATGAACAACCACCACGCTGCGCTTTGGTCCGCTTCTCCTCCTCCTACAGACGAACGCCGTTACTGAATCACCCACCACAACAGGACCAAGCGGTGTGGTAATGGGCAAAGGAAAAAGCAGCAGCAGGAGCAGCGCGAGGAGGTATGGACATGGGAGGACGAATTAGACGGAAGAGGACCCTGGGCTCAGCCAGGAGAATATCGCCGTCCCAAAGAAGAACTGGAGGCGGCGAAAGCGGAGAGGCGCTGGTATGAGGAGGCAGCGCGGCGTCGTGGATGGAAGCCCGGGAGTCAGCCCCAAAAATTTCTTGGGGGGGGGCTAACAGGGAGTATGGCTACGCCAGGTAGGAGACCTGAGCCAACTTCCTGTGGTTACCGGGGGGCTAGAGAGACCGGGCAGGCACCGTGTTATGCTGTGGAGCGCACGGTGTCCCAGTGCGGGTGCACAGCCCGGTGCGGTACATTCCAGCTCCGCGTATCGGCCGGGCTAGAGTGGGCATCGAGCCAAGTGCCATGAAGCCGGCTCTACGCATCTGGTCTCCAGTGCGTCTCCTTGGGCCGGCTTACATGGCACCAGCCTTGCGCACGGTGTCCCCGGTTCGCCTGCATAGCCCAGTGCGGGCTATTCCACCTCGCCGCACTGGCAGGGCGACCGGGACCATTCAACCGGGTAAGGTTGGGCAGGCTCGGTGCTCAAGAGCTCCAGTGCGCCTGCACGGCCCGGTCTATCCGTCACCACCTCCACACCCCAGCCCTCCGGTGGCAGCTCCCCGTACCAGGCTGTCTCTCCGGCCCATCCGTCCAGAGCATTCCTCCTCTCCAGCGCTGACGGAGTCTCCCGAGAACGCCGTTACACCGTCCCTCTAAACTTTCAGCTCATACAAGGAGAAGACTGATCAGAGATGCAGCCAAGAGGCCCATGATCACTCTGGATGAACTGCAGAGATCTACAGCTGAGGTGGGAGACACTGTCCATAGGACAACAATCAGTCGTATATTGCACAAATCTGGCCTTTATGGAAGAGTGGCAAGAAGAAAGCAATTTCTTAAAGATATCCATAAAAAGTGTTGTTTAAAGTTTGCCACAAGCCACCTGGGAGACACACCAAACATGTGGAAGAAGGTGCTCTGGTCAGATGAAACCAAAATTGAACTTTTTGGCAACAATGCAAAACGTTATGTTTGGCGTAAAAGCAACACAGCTCATCACCCTGAACACACCATCCCCACTGTCAAACATGGTGGTGGCAGCATCATGGTTTGGAACTGCTTTTCTTCAGCAGGGACATGGAAGATGGTTAAAATTGATGGGAAGATGGATGGAGCCAAATACAGGACCATTCTGGAAGAAAACCTGATGGAGTCTGCAAAAGACCTGAGACTGGAACGGAGATTTGTCTTCCAACAAGACAATGATCCAAAACATAAAGCAAAATCTACAATGGAATGCAAAACTGATAGAGACATACCCCAAGCGACTTACAGCTGTAATCGCAGCAAAAGGTGGCGCTACAAAGTATTAACTTAAGGGGGCTGAATAATTTTGCACGCCCAATTTTTCAGTTTTTGATTTGTTAAAAAAGTTATAATATCCCATAAATGTCGTTCCACTTCATGATTGTGTCCCACTTGTTGTTGATTCTTCACAAAAAAGAAAGTTTTATATCTTTATGTTTGAAGCCTGAAATGTGGCAAAAGGTCGCAAAGTTCAAGGGGGCCGAATATTTTCGCAAGGCACTGTACAGGGGGGGTGCCGGTACAGAGTCAATGTGCGGGTGCACCAGTTAGTTGAAGTAGTATGTACATGTAGGTAGAGTTAATTAAAGTGACCATGCATAGATGACAACAGAGAGGAGCAGTGGTGTGGACAGGGGGGGGTGGGGGTAGAAGCTGTTTAGAAGCCTCCTGGACCTAGACTTGGCGCTCTGGTACCGCTTGCCATGTGGGAGCAGAGAGAACAGTCTATGACTAGGGTGGCTGGAGTCTTTGACAACTTTGGGCCTTCCTCTGACACCGCCTGGTGTAGAGGTCCTGGATGGCAGGAAACTTGGCCCCAGTGATGTACTGGGCCGTTCGCAGTACCCTCTGTAGTGCTTGCGGTCGGAGGCCGAGCACTTGCCATACCAGATAGTGCAGCTGTGGAAACTTTTGAAGATCTGAGGACGCATGTCTAATTTTTTTCTCCTGATTGGGAATAGGTTTTGTCGTGCCCGCTTCACGAATGTCATGGTGTGTTTGGACAATGTTAGTTTGTTGGTGATGTGGACACCAAGGAACTTGAAGCTCTCAACCTACTCCACTGCAACCCCGTCGATGAGAATAGGGGCGTGCTCGGTCCTCTTTTTCTTGTTGTCCACAATCATCTCCATTGTTTTGATCACGTTGAGGGAGAGGTTGTTGTCCTGGCACCACACGACCAGGTCTCTGACCTCGTCCCTTTAGGCTGTCTCGTTGTTGTCGGTGATCAGACCTACCACTGTTGTGTCATCGGCAAATGTAATGATGCTGTTGTAGTCGTACCTGGCCATGAAGTCATGAGTGAACAGGGAGTAGAGGAGGGGGCTGAGCACACACCCCTGAGTGGCCCCTGTGTTTTTTTGTTTGTTTTTTTATTTCACCTTTATTTAACCAGGTAGGCTAGTTGAGACAAGTTCCCTTTTGCAACTGGGACCTGGCCAAGATAAAGCGTAGCAATTCGACACATACAACAACACATGGAATAAACAAAACATACAGCCAATAATGCAGTAGAACAAAAGTGTCACGTTCTGACCTTTATTTCCTTTGTTTTGTATTTATTTAGTATGGTCAGGGCGTGAGTTGGGGTGGGCAGTCTATGTTTGTTTTTCTATGATTTGGGGATTTGTATGTTTCGGCCTAGTATGGTTCTCAATCAGAGGCAGGTGTCATTAGTTGTCTCTGATTGAGAATCATACTTAGGTAGCCTGGGTTTCACTGTTTGTTCGTGGGTGATTGTCTATGTTGATTGCTTGTGTCAGCACAGTTCTCATTAGCTTCACGGTGGTTATTTCGTTCATTGTTTTTGTATAGTGTGTTTCAGTGTTCAGTGTTTTCTTTATTAAAATTCATGATGAACACATTCCACGCCGCATTTTGGTCCTCCGATCCTTCTCGCCTCTCCTCTTGAGATGAAGAGGAGGAAGACCGTGACAGAATCACCCACCAACCAAGGACCAAGCGGCGTGGAAAAAGACAACGACAGCAGCAGCAGCAGCAGCAACAACAGCGGCCAGCATCACAGGACTCCTGGACATGGGAGGAGATATTGAACGGAGAGGGACCCTGGGCACAGGCTGGGGAATATTGCCGCCCCAAAGCAGAGCTGGAGGCAGCGAAAGCTGAGCGGCAGCGATATGAGGAGGCAGCACGGCAGCGCGACAGGTACAAGAGGCAGCCCCCCCAAAAAAATTGGAGGAGGCACACGAGGTGTGGGGCTAAGCCAGGTAGCAGACCTGAGCTCACTCCTCATGCTTATTATAAGCAGCGCGTTACTGTTCAGGTTAAGCGCACGGTGTCGCCAGTACGTGCCCATAGCCCGGTGCGCTATAGGGCAGCCCCCCAAAAGTGTCATGCGAGCCAGGGCGTATGGTGCGAGCCAGGGAGTATGGTGCCTGCTCAGCATGTCTGGTCGCCGGTACGCAGTTTTGGTCCAGGGTATCCTGCGCCGGCTCTGCGTACTGTGTCTCCGTGGCGCTGGGAGGGTGCAGTGCGTCCTATGCCTGCGCTCCGCTCGTGCCAGTGGAGCGTAAGGGAGAGGTGCGTCTGTTGCACTCTGGAGGGTCCGGGCTAGAGCAGTGATCCAGCCTGGGGGAGTGGTGCCAAGGCTGCGCACCAGAGCTCCAGTGCTCCCCCACAGCCCGGTCCTTCAGGTGCCTCCTCCTAACACCAAGCCTCCTGGAGGTCTCCCCAGCCGTGTCAGTCCTGTGGTAGCCCCACGCACCAGGCTGTCTCTCTGTCTCCTCCCTACAGGTGTTCCCGCCTGTCCGGCGCTGCCAGAGCTTCCGCCCCTCAGTCCAGCGCTGCCAGAGCTTTCCTCCTCTCCAGCGCTGCCGGAGTCTCCAGTCTGCCCAGCGCCGCCTGAGCTACCCGGTCGTTATTTCGTTTATTGTTTTTGTATAGTGTGTTTCAGTGTTCAGTGTTTTCTTTATTAAAATTCATGGTGAACACATACCCCGCCTCATCCGATCCTTCTCGCCTCTCCTCTTCAGATGAAGAGGAGGAAGACCATAACATAAAGAAAACAAAAAGTCTATATACAGTGAGTGCAAATGAGGTAAGTTAAGGAAATAAATAGGCCATGGTGGCGTAGTAATTACAATATAGCAATTAAACACTGGAATGGTAGATCGGCAGAAGATGAATGTGCAAGTAGAGATACTGGGGTGCAAAGGAGCAAAATAAATAAATAAATAAATACCAGAATGGGGATGAGGTAGGTAGATAGGTAGGTAGAGGTAGATGAGGTAGGTAGGTAGAAATAGACTATGTAGAACAAACATGCCTCTCCGACATGTATAAATAAGGAATCACATAGGCTCTATTCATGAAATTTCTATCTGTGTCACAATCGTCGTACGATTGTCGTATGATCGTCATAGTGAGGAGACCAAAGCACAGCGTGATGTGAATACATGTTCTATATTTAATGAAGAACACTAAAACAAACTTACAAAAACAACAAACGAACGTGACGCTATATATAAACAGTGCAGACACAGGCAACTAGACAGACAATAACCCAAAGAAGAAGGCTGCCTAAAAATGGTTCCCAATCAGAAACAACGTTGAACAGCTGTCTCTAATTGAGAACCAATCTAGGCATCCACAGCCATACATAAACACCTAGATGGTAAACAACCCCATAAACCTACAACATCCCTAGACAGTACGAAAAACACATACATCACCCATGTCACACCCTGACCTAACCAAAATATATAAAGAAAACAAATAATATTTAGGTCAGGGCGTGACAGTATCCCCCCACAAAGGTGCGGACTCTGGCCGCAAAACCTAAACAGAAGGGGAGGGTCCGGGAGGGCCTTTTTCACGGCGGAGGTTCGGGTGCCCACTTAGATGACGCTTCTGGAGCGGGGACCCTTGCAGCGGGCCCCGGACTGAAGATCATCATAGAGAGCGCCACTGGATGGAAAGGCGCCTCTGGACTGAGGAGCGGCTCTGGCGGCACCGAACAGGAGGGAGATTCTAGTATCGCCGGCATGACAGGCGGCTCTGGCGGCTCCTGGCTGGCTGACAGCTCTGGCGGCTCCTGGCTGGCTGGAGGGGGACTCTGGCGGATCCTGGCTGGCTGGAGGGGGACTCTGGTGGATCCTGGCTAGCTGGAGGGGGACTCTGGTGGATCCTGGCTAGCTGGAGGGGGACTCTGGCGGATCCTGGCTGGCTGGAGGGGGACTCTGGCGGATCCGGACTGGGTACTGTTGCCGGACGCTCTGGGCTGGGTACTGTAGCCGGATCTCTGGGCTGGGTACTGTAGCCGGACGCTCTGGACTGGGTACTGTCGCCGGACGCTCTGGACTGGGTACTGTCGCCGGACGCTCTGGACTGGGTACTGTCGCCGGACGCTCTGGACTGGGTACTGTCGCCGGACGCTCTGGACTGGGTACTGTCGCCGGACGCTCTGGACTGGGTACTGTCGCCGGACGCTCTGGACTGGGTACTGTAGCCGGACGCTCTGGACTGGGTACTGTAGCCGGACGCTCTGGACTGGGTACTGTAGCCGGACGCTCTGGACTGGGTACTGTAGCCGAACGCTCTGGACTGGGTACTGTAGCCGGACGCTCTGTACTGGCGAGGTGCACTGTAGGCCTGGTGCGTGGTACCGGTACTGGTGGTGCCGGGCTGAGAACACGCACCTCAGGATGAGTGCGAGAAGCAGGAACAGGA
Organism: Oncorhynchus mykiss; assembly: GCF_057628025.1. NCBI lineage: Eukaryota > Metazoa > Chordata > Actinopteri > Salmoniformes > Salmonidae > Oncorhynchus > Oncorhynchus mykiss. The sequence goes on from NC_143038.1 coordinate 66,238,744, forward strand.
CACACCGGGTTGTGAAGGTGTACTGGAGACCTGGTGTGTATAGCCGGCATCAAATCGTACGGAACTTTAACACAAGTTTCAGGCTGAGTACGAGGAACTGACACAGGTGTCGTCGGACAGCTAACACACTCCTCAGGGCGAATGCCATGCATCCTACGCCAAATCAACAGGTCTCTCTTCTTGCTCTGCCTTGGGGCGGCGATATTCCCCTGGTTATGCCCAGGGTCCCCCAGCGATCGCTGCTGCTGCCTTTTATCACGCTGCTTGGTTCTTTTATGGTGGGTTATTCTGTCACGATCGTTGCAGTGAGGAGACCAAAGCACAGCGTGATGTGAATACATGTTCTATATTTAATGAATAAAGAACACTAAAACAAACTTACAAAAACAACAAATGAGACGCTATATATAAACAGTGCAGACATAGACAATAACCCATGAAATACCCAAAGAAGATGGCTGCCTAAATATGGTTCCAAATCAGAGACAATGATGAACAGCTGCCTCTAATTGAGAACCAATCTAGGCAACCACAGACATACATACACACCTAGATGGTAAACAACCCCATAAACCTACAAAAACCCATGGACAGTACAAAAACACATACATCACCCATGTCACACCCTGACCTAACCAAAATATATAAAGAAAACAAAGAACACTCAGGTCAGGGCAATCTGCAAGGTTTAACAAAGTTTGGCAACTGAACGTGGCCCTTGATATGATGAGTGTGACAACCCACCAGTACTTATCAGCTAACTGGTATAGGTCTCTCTGTAGTGCTATCTAGGAAGTACTGCAAGTCCTGGTCTGTTGCTGACAAAGCCTGCTAATGAAGTCTACACAGCAAAAAAAAGGCTTTGCTTATAAATCAAAGGCTGAAGTCAATCTTCAATAAACAGTCCCACAACAAAGCTTTGATTAAAAATAATTAATCTAAGGTCAGCTTATTTGTCAAGTACAAATTAAGCTACCATATAAAAATGACAATACATTAAAGTCAGAGTTTAACATACAACAAGCTCCCTACTTTTTGCTGAGATTCCCTCGGGCAGTATTGCTTATCATTTAAACCACAGCTGCCATCAGACTGAAATGAAGGAAACCAGCACCTTTTAGGGTTAAACTTGATCAAAAGTTTCTGGAAACAGTTTAGTCTTCTACATTCGGATGTAGTTACATACATTTGTATGTACAAGTGTAAAAAGGTTAGCAAATTATCAAAAAAGCAACGGAAAGTTGCTGATGATAAACCCAGCAAAGACCATTGGACATACATTTTCCCACTAATAATTTGAGATAAAAGTAACTTTTTAATTTAATGTTACATATTCATACCAAATGTACTTCAATTTTTGCTCTAGTTTGTAGTCAGTGGTTAGCATTTTTTTCTTGATGATTCATCTACAATCTGTGATTATATATCATACATAATATCACAGCCATGTTATTCTAAATGACTTTGATTACTGGCCTTATCTAACATGCAATAGTCAACCTCTGTCTTCTCTTACCATGTCACGTCCAGAGAATCGGTCTGTCTGGTATTTCACCCCACTCCAGGCCTTGACTCTTTCTCCACGTTGATTATCATAACCAATGCACATATCATTCATCTAATCTCCTTATTTATCTTTGGCAGCAACTACAAAGTTGTACAAGCGTCATCAAGACAGTCAGCTTACAACGTTTACATTTGCAGCAACACAACAAGAGCAACAAAACACTGCTGTCTACACAATGTCCTTAAATGTAGGCAACATTGAGTTTCCTAATGTACTGGGATAGAAAAGTTGTTGAACAATTTACCTTTACCTCCATGTCCTTCTCCATCCCCCTCTCCGGCACCTGCTCCGGCTCCTGCTGCATCCGCAGCATCCTTCTCTGCTTGGGCCCGTCTGGCTGCATCCGCAGCGTCCTGCTCTGCTTGGGCCCGTCTGGCTGCATCCGCAGCGTCCTGCTCTGCTTGGGCCCGTCTGGCTGCATCCGCAGCATCCTTCTCTGCTTGGGCCCGTCTGGCTGCATCTGCAGCGTCCTTCTCTGCTTGGGCCCGTCTGGCTGCATCCGCAGGGTCCATCTCTGCTTGGGCCCGTCTGGCTGCATCCGCAGCATCCTTCTCTGCTTGGGCCCGTCTGGCTGCATCCGCAGCATCCTTCTCTGCTTGGGCCCGTCTGGCTGCATCCGCAGCATCCTTCTCTGCTTGGGCCCGTCTGGCTGCATCCGCAGCATCCTTCTCTGCTTGGGCCCGTCTGGCTGCATCCGCAGGGTCCATCTCTGCTTGGGCCCGTCTGGCTGCATCCGCAGCATCCTTCTCTGCTTGGGCCCGTCTTGCTGCATCCAGGTCATCCTTTTCCTTCTGCAGCTTAGCTGACTGCTCTGCGGCTATCTTAGCCAGGTTCTCTCCTCCACCACCAGCCGTGGTGGTTTTACGGGACGCTTTTCCCCCACGCATGTTTGGGTCATTATCGGCTGAGTGAACAGGGACATGGAAATAGGGGTTTAAGTTCAAGTATAAGGCTTCATGTTTATGTTAGTTTTTGCTTATAAAATATTGTATCACAGTTGTCCCACCTTCCACAATAAGCCAAGCGTTGCAGGAGGTAATGCCAGCCATGGCAGTGTAGACTCCTTTGTCGACTTGGGCACAATCTTTCACTTTTAAGCTGTGAATGAGGTGGTCTTCTGACACAGTAATGTCAAACTTGTCCCCTTGTTCGAGAGGGATGTTCTTTCCAGTCCACACAATCTTTTGGAAGGGGTGGGACAAGACACACTCAAACATGGCATCCTCTCTCTCCTTAGCCTTCACCTCCTGAATCTTGACAACAAACTTCACTGGTATAACTGTAGAGGGAAAGACAGTACGATATTGGTGGGAAACATTTCTCTCAAACATTCCTAAAGAATAATCAAATGATATACTGTGTTACAGTTGCTAAGTTGGTCATACAGAAAGGTAGGAGAAGACACTCTTACTCTTAAAGTCAGTTGAGAAACAATTGGCATCCTCAACGTCCACCTGGTACAACCCAGCGTCGTCTGGCATCAGGTCATTGATGCTAAAGATATACTTTTTGCCAATTTTGTTTAGGTTGTGCTTCCCGCTGCCGTCGTCAGAATAGGGAACCATTACCCCATCCTTTTGGGCAGAAAAGTCAAACACATTATGCACTTCATAACATATTTTGTGAATCATTTAGCTTATCACTGTCTTCCATGGTGGGAGGGAGGACGTACCTTGAATAGGAAAACCTGACTGTTGGGATTCTTCAGTTCCATGTCCAGTTCAAACTCTGCTGAGCCATCTGTTTTCACCTCAATATGTTTAAGATTTTCAAGTTTTTCAACAACCTATAAAATTGAAAGAGAGGATCAGGATAGTCTAAAGTAGGAGGGTAAATTATTACCCACAAGGTTTAGTAATCTGTAAATTGATTGCCTTGTTGCATCATCGCTGATACCTTTGCCTGTTCCTCCTCTCTCTCTTTCTTCTTTAAGTTCAGCTGCTTCAGCATCCAGCGGAAGTCACTGACTCCATACTCCATACAGACCTTCTCGTAGTCCTTCTTAGGTGAGCTCAGCAACACCTCCCAGAACTTTGGATCAATCTCTCCCTCCTTCTTCTTTAGTTGTGGTTTAGTTCGTACAACCCTTAAATGGGAATAGGAAGAGTTAAAACTCTGGAGAAACTAGTGGTTGGCCATCCTTATCTATTTGTCACAACACTATCCTTGATATGTCTGTCTGAAGTATAGTAAAAAAAAAATTCTGGAAATGAATTAATGGTTTCCAAAAATGTACATGTATACTCCCAAAACGGGACATGAAGTAATTGTTTTGGATATGTGTACATGGAACAGTCATTTACTTCCTCTTAAGCATTTTTCTGAAATCCTCTGGTGCCGCTCTTTTTGGACCTAGAAAGATTAGGAGTTAAAATAACTAGCCGGATAAATAGGTGATATTGAATCTTCATACGCTAAGGAATTGTGTAATATTAGGATATACAATACTTTTCACACCTGTTGTCGCTTTCTTCTTGAATCCAACTGAAAATAGAAAATAATATATTTTTGTATTTGCTAATAGAAAATGTGTTTTAGCAAGTGAACACAGTGCCATTTCAATTAATCATCCTAATGACATACATCAATTCATTTCTCACCCTCAATAACATTCAAGGTGGCAGTGCAAACTGCTCTTCCATATTCATTGGCGGCAAAACATTTGTAGGTGTCAGCTTGTTCTGCTCTTACATTGGGTATCTGATGAAATGACAACATCGCAGTGAGATTTAACCCTACACTCGGTCGACACCGCACCAGACATACTGTAGGTCTAGTGCTTTTAGAGAGAAATGTAATAGCAAGGCTTTCTAATGCATTGGCATCCTTGCACAATCACTTGTTTTTTCAGTGGAATAATTATTAGATAACGACAATTTAAAGGGTTGAAATTGTTGTGCGTGCCTTTAGCTTGCTGCTCCTACTTACCTCAAGAAAATATTCTTCCATAGTCTCATCATATCTGCTGATATACTTCACTGGATCATCCAGCGGGCCTTTGTTCCTGGCCCAGGTGATGTTTGGTTTAGGCACTCCACTTACCATACTTTTGAAAAAGGCTAATTTACCTGAAAGCATAGATATGTGTATTGCACTATGAACATTAAATGCTCTATTTAATTCTATACCTGAAAGTCACCAAATGTTAATGTACTCTGCAAGAAACAAAGTCTTCTTACAGGCCAGAAATCAAGTTTGTGCACGTCAGTTTATACAGTAACAAGAGACCCTACCCTCTTGGATCGTCAAAGCGATGGGCTTGCGGGTGAAGTCGGGGGTGGACATGCCCTCTGGTACTTCTTCCACAAACTGTGTTATCATAACTCCAGGGACTCTGGATCTTCTTTTAATAGCCACTGTTGAAGTCCGAAAACAAATACTCTTAGCTCGAAGTTGTTGTGAAGAAACAAGACCAAACAGCAACCAACATATAAGAAACATTTCCTGAATTAGAGAAATATTACAAAACATCATGAATGTTTTGTGTAGGTCAGTATTTTTTCACACCAGTTTTAAATAAAGTACACTCTTACACATCAATATTATACATGGGGCTGTATTACTTTGGTTGGCTGCGTTTGAAGGTGCATTTTAGTCATTCCTCCACAAGTGGTCAATATTTGATTTCCGAAGCAAAAATAAACGTGATATGGTTATTCTAAATAAATGTATTGCTTTACATGGAAACAAATATAATACATAACCCCAGTGAATAATATTGGAAAAATATTTTCTTTAAAAAAACATCAGTAAATCATTAGATCGTTAGTAGCTAATTCAAATAATATCCTTTATTTTAAATATTTTACTTGAAACTTGGTCCTGGAAAGGAACATTGTATCGTCACTTACTAATTAACATTTGGATGTTTTTAACGTTCATTTGTTTAATCGTTTGAAAAACCACAACATCAGAAAGTTCAGCCCTCCAGGACAGGGTTTTCAGTAACAATCAGGATAATCTTCAAATAACATACATCTTTGGCGGATTGGGGGATCGTGTATGGAGCATTAATTATGTGTGCACCAGTTTTGTTCTCCACCATCCTGAAGTGATTTTTTAACCAGAGTGATTCTTTTAAAATATGATCACTGTAAACATGGCATGCATTGAGTTGAAGTGCATTTCAGCAGTTTCCCAACGTCAACCTTCCTACCTTGACCCTGGGGCGCCCAGTCATCTTCTGCTAGTAAAAGCATATGCCGCACATGAATGGAGGCAGACAACAGAACAAAATGCTGACAAACTGGCACTGCTTGGTCTTCCCACTGGGCACAGATGTCAATTCAAAGTCTATTACTTTATGTCTATTCCACGTCTATTCCATTCTATTGGAATAACGTGGAAACAACGTTGATTCAACCAGTGTGTGCCCAGTTCGTTAACACTGACAGAGAAGGCAGACATATGCTAAAATATGTCTCAGTGGGCTACACAGTGCATACAAAATACAAGAAGAGCTACAAATTATGACAAACAAGGTAAAAATAGGGACATTGTAGAAGCAGGCATTTCTAAAAGACATTTGCTAAAAGACAGACACAGGACATGTGGTAGAGGGTGCTCGTTGGGTAAAACGTCTTCAAAACCCCCATTTTATAGTACTAAAATCTCCAAAACAATTTCCCAGTTCAAGCCTCTAAAAATATGTTATTTTACAGCACAAATGACTCTGCCTGCCCAGCACATTGCTACCATATTTTTTATTTCGAGTCAATGTTGGTCCCAATAGATAAAATATGGATTTGCCAGAGAGGAGAGATAGAGATGGTTGAAATCAAATTTCATAATACTTGATTGATTTCTTTAAGATTATCTTTAGTGTCAATTTAGAATTTATCATCTGTTCCATCAATGAATGCTTCTGGATGACATTGCAATTATAATTTTTTTGTGTAGTCAGTATATTTTCACACCAGTTTTAAGTGTAGACTCTTACACTTCAATTGTATACATGGTGCTGTATTACATTGGTTGGCTGCTTTTCAAGGTGCATTTTAGTCAACCGTCCACAAGAGGTCAACATTTCATTTCCACAGCAAAAAGAAAATAGAAACATTTATGTAATTCGAATTAAATGTATTGCTTATTTGCTTCGCATGGGAACAAATTGAATACTTAACCCCAGTGAATAATATTGGAAGAATATTTTGTTCAAACGAGTGGAGTAAATATTTGTATCATTAGTAATTCAAATCATATACTTTATTTCAAATATTTCAAATTAACCTTGGCCCTGGAAATGAATATTTTCTTGTCACTTAGTCTTAGGCCATACAAATTTAATTATCAGTTTAACGGCTGTCCCGTTTCACATTTCTTAAAAATAAAATATAAAGTTGAGATGTTGTACTGAAAAATTGCAAGATTATAGCAAAAATGACATTCTCAAGCTTCTAGTAAAGAGATACACAACTTCCTATCAGATTATGATTACGTTTGCCTCCGACCCGGCCGGCACATGCTTTCAATGATGGTATCCCACTTTGACACCAATGGTGAATGAGGGTATCCCACACTAGGACTCACACCCGAATCACTGTGACTGCCATTAAAAACCTTAGCCATGACAACAAGAAGCTAGAATCTTTGACAAAGTTGCCTGATGTTGAATTTTACAAGGTGGTGCACTTTTTATTTTTTATTTTATTTGCTCCCACACATCACTTAATATGAACATGAAATCAGCTAAACTGGTAATCAAGTTTGAATGGCCTTATTGATTAGTGTCATCATCAATTGAAAAACAGCAACATCAGAAAGTTCAGCCCACCCAGGACAGGGTTTACGGTAACAATCAGGATTATCAATTACATTGATAATCATAAAATCACATTAATCTTTACAGGAGGATGGGGTATCATCAATAATGGGAGCAGATTTTTTTCTGCCCCATCCTGAAGTGATTTTTTTTTATCAGAGTGATTCTTTAAAATATGATCACTGTAAACATGGCATGGATCTTTAGGTTGCAGTGTGTTTCCAAAAGTGAATCTTCCTACCTTGACCCTGGGGCGCCCAGTCATCTTCTGCTAGTTAAAGCATATGACGCACATGAATGGAGACATACAATAGAACTAAGATACTGACAAACTGGCACAGCTTTGGCTTAACAATGACAGAGAAGGCACACTGACAGACATATGCTAAAATATATCACAGTGGGATACGCAATGTGTATAAGATACAAGAAGAGCTACAACATATAACAAACAATGTAAAAATAGGGACAGGTAGCACTACTTCAATTAATTCTAATTGTAATTTAATTGTAGCATTAATTGAAGCAGGCATTTTTTTAAATGCTAAAAGACAGATACAGGACATGTGTTAGAGGGTGCTGGTTGGGTAAAAAAGTTATTAATTACTGAAAATCTCCTAAACAATTTCCCAGTTCAAGCCTAGAAAAATGTTTTATTTTACAGCACAATACTAATGACTGTTCCTGCAAACCACGTTGCATCTTGAGGTAACTTTCAGTGCTACCATATAAAATGTTTCTGCCTGGAGTCAGTGGTCCCAATAGATAAAAAATGGATTGCCAGAGGGGAGAGACAGAGATGATTGATTTAATTAGATTTCATTCGATCTCGTGTCATCCTAATCAGGGTTGCATTGTTAGGTGATAGTCTTACCATCTTTTCCTTCAAGTACCTTGTCCTGTGTGGCTCAGTTGGTAGAGCATGGCAATTGTTGTGGGATCGATTCCCACGGTGGCCAGCACAAAAATGTATGCACTCACTAAGTTGCTCTGGATGAGAGCATCTACTAAAATGAAACGTAATGAAGCAAGGATGACAGTGCTTCTCCAAATTATAATGTTTTTTCCTGCACCTTTATATTGCTTGTTTGAAGGGAAGTTCTTGGGACCATTGGACAAGATGAAAAAGTGCTCGGTTTGATGTCTACCAACATGTCCACACGTTTTTTTTGCAGGGAACCAGATGGTTCAGAAATACATAAGGATGTGTTTTGTTCTTCAAATAATGTCCAAAAGATTTGAGATTGACAGATGCAGAGATGGATGTGACCAAGATGCTTCAGAGGAACGAGCGGTGGAAGTCTGTTTCATATACTTGGCCAGAGTGTACAATATATTTATTTATCATTTTATTCTCATTAAATTATTTTCCCAGTGGTTGTGGCACTTTCATTAACCAATCATATAAAGCGCTTAGCCTGCAATAACCCACTCATATTAGATTGAAAGATTGAACCAAGTCAGTGGGAACTTGAAGATGGATAGAGGATGGTCTTATATAGAAATGTGTTTCTAGTTATGTGTTTTCAGTTATTTCTATCTGCAGTAGGTCCTTCATTTCCATGTTGCTGTACTCCTTTAAACTAAAAGTCATATTTGATATTGGGTGATTTGGATCAACCAAATGTAACCAATATTTTGGCCGAAAGGGTAGAGAAGGTCAAGTGTTATGTATGATACTTACCCTGCCCTGGTGGGGGCGCAGTTGCCCCTGGTATCTTCATACTGATATCTGGACTTGTTGAAGGCCAATTCAGAGAGTTAGAAAGCTGCTTATGTCTGAAAGAACATTGTACAAAGATATACTTTTGTAATTCAGAAAATGATTCATACATTTTTCATAACACCTTACTACTGTGGTATGTTTTGTAAACTGATTTATAAATTAATTTGAGATTTGATTAGTGCAGGAACATACTCAGGATATTAGGAAGACATTAGACAGTCCCTCATTGCTATTTGCTCTGAGGTCATTCAGTTTCACATATACATCCAGACCTGAATCCCTCTTGTAGTGTCCTGTCCTGGTTGTCATGAGGTATCACCATGCCTCGAGACAGCCTTGACAGTCATCCAAGAGATGCTGGCACTATAAATGGGGAATATGAAACTTCACATGACGACGGACGACTGAATGACTCAGTGTAACTACCGCGAGAGACTAATGGCTGTGGCAACAGTTTAATCACCCTAATACCAAATTTGGTAATGAGGCAATATTTGGGGCTCAAATATTTTGGGAATTGATCAAATAATGTCTATTACTACGTCTTTCATTTTAAGGTTGCGAAGTCCTTGTCCAGCAGTCTTACAAAATAGGATACACATTATCTGAAGGATGGACTGAAGGCCTAGGGAAATGTGTGGTTTTGCTCTCTCAGTTCACATTATATTTGACCTTCAAAAATGATCACTATGACCAATAAAGTTATATTAAGATGGAATTGATATGTATTGCGTCAGGAGTAATGCTAAACCAATGGTAAACACATTTATGGGATTCTCTATTTCAAGGGATCCTACTCAATCCATTTGTGTCCCTTGGGTAGCAAGCTCATAGGTCACATACCACATTAAACGATAGGCACACTGTCTATCAGAATGTAATAATGTCAATCATAGCAATAGAATCTTGAATAATGAAGAAATAATGTTTCAGTGAAGACAATAAAAAATGTGGTAATGCTTTCCATTATACACACTTAGAAAAAAGGGTTCCAAAAGGGTTCTTCGGCTATCCCCATAGGAGCACCATTTTTGATTCCAGTTAGAACCTTCTGTGGAAAGAGTTCTGCATGGCACTCAAAAGGGTCCAACCAGCAACCAAAAAGGGTTATTCAAAGAGTTCTCCTATGGGGACACCCAAATAACCTTTTTTAGGTTCTAGATAGCACCTTTATTTCTAAGAGTGTAGTGCTCTTCATTGACTTATTTCCATGTATTGTATTCCCATTGTTGTTCCGTAGAACTGGATTTTTTTCAAAATGATGAGTACTAACAGCACATAGGAACTCCAAATCATCCTAAGACATAATTCAAAAAATAATAATAATTTTAAGGGGTGGATCAGCTTAATATTGAGGAAAGAATGTTGCTTTCAATATAATTGTCTGCATCATTTCCAATCCCCCATATTTTTGGGGTAAATATATATATCCATACACACATGCATACATATACACATATATACATACACATACCTATATAGACATGCATACTGCTAGGACATCATTTTTAAATCTCCAAGGATATAAAAATCCACAGATTCTCTAGTTGCGGTATTATTGGTACGTCATATCCATGCAATATACAATCATGTCAACTGTGGTTACAATTATATCCAATGTTATGATATTAGACCTGTTGGCAATCTTTTCAGCCCAGGGAATGATTTAATCTTAAAGTTAAACAAAAAAAGAAAAGTAATCTAAAATCAGAAAAACTGATATTCCTGAAAAAAAGTCATTGTTTTCTATTGGTTGTAATATTGATTGGGGCTCCCGATTGGCGCAGCGGTCTAAGACTCCCTGATTGGGAGTCCCATAGGGTGGCGCACAATTTGCACAGCGTCGTCTGGGTTAGGGTTTACCCTGGGTAGGCCATCATTATAAATAATAATTTGTTCTTAACTGACTTGCCTAGTTAAATAAAGGTAAAATAAAAAATATTCTTCACACTTTCAGAGATTTACAAAAAAATCTTAATAAACATTAAACGTCTTGAAAGTTTAAAAGTTTTGTCTTCACTCACACCCAATTATTCAATTATTAAATTCTACATTTTAAATGAATTGATATTCAAATGGTGTAGACCATGCCAGAACAGTATTGCTGAAACATGAGGCTACACCAGTTAGCTAAGATTCTCATTCAATCATATCTGTCAACAACACCCGTAGAACATCTAGAGCTGGGCTCTCCAACACTGTTCCTGGAGAGGTTTTTCCTCCAGCCTCAGTAGTTTCTAACCTGATTCCATTTGTCAACCAGTTATTATTAGAATCAGGTGTGCTAGATTAGGAATAGGGATGGTAGCCCTTTAGGAACAGGTTTGGAGAGCTGTGATCTAGAGGGTCGCACACTGGGTACGTTGTCACTTCAACGTCAAGTTTTGATTTACATTTGGTTGAGTCAACAAAGAATGTTGTTGGATTTAAGTTCAAACTTGGGTGAATTTTTTTAATTTATTCCCTGATGTTGATGACTTTTTTCAAATCCAATCAGTTTTCCACGTTGATTCAACGTCATCACATACACTTATTTTGGTTGAAATGACATGGAAACAACATTGATTCTAGTTTGTGCCCAGTGGGTATTTACATTTATGCCATTTCAAATGCACCAGATCTAAGTTTACTTAGTCTTTCATGTAAAACTCTCAGTTGAAATCTTGTGTTAAGAGTTAAGCCACTGAATAAATATCAAGCCCCAGGATTAAGTGAATGGCACAAACTCTTCCCTGGTGAGTGTGTGGGAAGCCCTCCCAGGTTCATCCCTGATCAAATAGTCTGAGCGGCAGTCTAGAAATTACTTACCTCCCAGTGGTAAGTCCTCTAAGCACTGCTCCTCTCCTTTAGCTCTGTCTTGGCTGTCTCCGATATTTCGGCACTGCCTCCCCCTTTTGTTAGGTGATAAAATGGAACCCTTAGATACGCTCCATGTACTTACAGTAGACCCATCTGGAGTCACATGGCTAGTCATTTAGTAAATATAATTATATTGACGAGATGGGATCGGGTGGGGGGTTGTAACCCCTGCAGTTGTAACCACTACTGCTCCTTGAATTTGATCATGGATCAAATTGGCAATGTGAGAAGAACTTGGAGAATGCTGCAAGTGGGTGAACATCTTCAAATATCCCCCAATCACTGTTGGATCAAGTTGAAAGCTGTACAATGGTACTCGACATATACCAGGTATACAGGATGCGGACATCATTGCAATAGCTTAGACATTCCAACAGAACAATAACAGCATGCCAAATTCCATCTGGACATTCCATGTCAGTTCATGACAGGTAATACACATCACCTCACTGCTAAGTCTGTAAAGTACTTAGCTAAAAATACTTTAAAGTACTGTTTTGTAATAGCAGCAGGTAGCCTAGTGGTTAGAGTGTTGGACTAGTAACCGAAAGGTTGCTAGATTGAATCCCCGAGCTGACCAGGTAAAAATATGTTGTTCTGCCCCTGAAAAAGGCAGTCAACCCACTGTTCCAAGGCTGTCATTGAACATTTGTTCTTAACTGGCTTGCCTAGTTCAATAAAGGTAAAAACTTAGGTAGTTTTTGGGGGTATCTGTTCTTCACTTCTTATATTTTTGAAAACATTTACTTCACTACATTCCTAAAGAAAATAATGTATTTTTTACTCCATGTAGTTTCCCTGACACCCAAAAGCACTTGTTACATTTTGAATGCTTCACTCACTTATCAAGATAACATCCATGCTCATCCCTACTGTCTCTGATCTGGCAGACTCACTAAACACATTCGTTTGTAAGTGATGTCTGAATGTTGGAGTGTGCCACTGGCTATCCATAATTAAATAATAACAAGAAAATGGTGCCGTCTGGTTTGCTTTAAATAAGGAATTTTAAATAATGTGTACCTTTACTTTTGGTATTTAAGTATATTTTAGCAATTACATTTACTTTTGATACTTAAGAATATTTAAAAGCAAATACTTTTAGACTCTTACTCAAGTAGTATTTTATTGTGACTTTCACCTCTACTTGAGTCATTTTCTATTAAGGTATCTTTACTTTTAGTCAAGTATGAAAATGTTGTGCTTTTTCCACCACTGAGGATTTATAGCTCCACAATGGCTATGTAATGATCTGCTATAGGTGACGTGCTAATAATTTACCTAAAGGCTTTGGACTTTCTGTTTCACAAGGTCTCAAGAAACAGGATCGCTCAACTATGTAGTTTATTGGCTTGTAAATGTGAATGTGAGACTTTTTATTTGGAAGGGGAAAAGCATGTGATTCTAGTTAGTCTAAATATGAAGTAGCATATGGTTCTCCCACTTAGCAACAACAAAAATACCAATGTCTGAATCCAGTGAGTGGGTTTAGATCAAGTTCAATGTCTCATACTGATCCTGATCTTGACCTAATAAAAAGACAACCGTGTCTTGGCAAGGTGGCATGTGTTCATGGCTCTGAGGGGATTGGTTTCAAATTGACAGGTTTCACCAGGCTTGACATGCTCAGACAGCTTGAATAGCGTCAATGGCCAGACTGGCCTCATGAAAGGACATGCTGTGACCTAACAGCAGGAAAAAGAGGCATGGCAGGAGACTGTCAACCGGTGAGAGTCAACAGGGCGACAGTCAACCGCCACACACCCATAGACAATATAAAACACCTGTGACCTGGCAGTTGTCGTGTCTTTGGTTATGCCGGATTAAGTGATGTGACATGCTATTCTATAAAATAATTTCTCCGTAATTACTATTACCTGATTGAGCTAATCATGTAAATGTAATTAACTAGAGAGTCGGGCACCACAAAATAATATTTATAGAGCTGTTATCTTCCGAATAAACTCTTAAAGACCTAGTAATATTGTACATCAATAGCAGTCAATATCAATCGTCACCTCAATTCAGTCTCATCTGCACGAACCCTGGCTAACAAATTGAATCAGCAATACAAAATTGGGTTTAATTATTTATTTACTAAATACCTAACTAATCACACAGAATTACACATACACACAATTAATCATAACTTGATTACAAATTGCGTCATAAAGGAAAATGTCCCCAGCGGGCGGAACAAATATGACAGCTTGTTACACAAAGGAAAAAGGCTAGGTTTGTGTGAATGAGCGGGAAGACTGAGGGACACAGGGAGAAGCTGTGCTATCGTAAATATAGTACCTTATGCATTCTAAATTACCGCCCATTTGGAAAAGGAAAATGCAATAAATATTTACTCTGAGCTGCGCTTCAGTAGGTTGGTGGTAGATGGAAGACCGTGTTGCCAAACCGAGTCATCTGTCCTTTGAAGAATGTCTCTGGTGGTCAATTGGAAAAGTTGTAGTAACGTCATTGTGTGATAACGGGATACTCTGTCTGTTCCTTCCTAACCTGCGTTTGCAGCTGCGGTTGCTAACTCAACGGCAAGGAAATATCACTTCTGTAGTGAATAAGAGTTCAAAGTTCATACCATTCGCAACCAAAGCTCACGCTGATGTTGGCTTCGTTCTGTAGTTATTATCTGAACCATTCTGACATCTTATGAAAACCCACATCTGACATTTTAGAAGCTAAAATCACATTTCATTTCATATTCAAACATTTAAGTTGAACAACAATTCCATGTGAATCCGATAACTCTGATGTGTAGACTTTCCACTGTAGAGTTTATGTCATCTTATCATTGATGAGAATGTCTCAGATGACAACCGAACTGACATCATATTCATTAAGTACCCCCGCATATGTTCAATTGTTCAGAACACCAGAATATAGTTAATTTCCCCCCACCTTCTGATGTTAACCAAGGGTTTTGCAAATGTAACCTCAGTAGGGTAGAGATAGGAAAAAGGGGGGAAGAGGTATTTATGACCTACCCCCAGGCCAATGTCATGACAGTCCCCCCATGTTGGGTTCAATCTTGCGATCAACCTGCATGTTGCAAAACAACATAAAAATGACCGTGTGTTGTCCTGGTTGTGGACCATCGTTGTGGTCCCCATCTGGTGGTCAACCCGGGTAGGGTTTCTGCGAATGAAGTCCGCTCCATGGCTGGACAGCAGATGTCCAGTTGGTGGTCGCTGTTGCAGTCCCCCATCTGGTGGTCGACCCGGGTAGGTTGTCTGCAAATGAAGAAGTCTGCTCCATGGCTCGGCAGCGGGTGTCCAGATTGGGATCGCCATTGCAGTCCCCCCTCTGGTGGTCCAGACTGGAAGATCTGGGCAGTAACTTAGGCAGATGTTAAAAACGCACACACACTCATGAAATATATCATTACTTTTCCTCCCAATTGAGCGGCGTTGTGGCACTAACTGATGGTTGTATGTGGAAGTTGTTTATGGCTCTATCACTTTCTACGTGCCGAAGAAAATGAAGCAAAATGAATGAAAGCAAAAACAAAACAAAATATAGTTATTAATTGTCTAATTGGACTGTATTCTAGCTACGTCCATGGTCTTGGGAAAATGACCCTATCATCGCATTGTCTAATGTCATATCTAGGGCTTTCCTAATTTGCGGGGTGTTGCTTAGGGTACTATCCTAAGTTGATAACTATATGATACGTCTACAGCTGTAAAGCACTAGTTTTGGGCAGTCTACAGCGATGACCTATGGACTTCTGAGAAGAAAACTGGTGATTGCTGTAGATGTAGAGTTAAAGGATGTTGGATGTTCCGTTGTGCACATGCGTTTATGCTTACGCAAGCGCACATGTCAAGGGAAGGAACCCTGGCAGATTACAACTTGTTCAGAATGAGTCTGACGTAGTCAGGTAATTTTCAAGTCAATGCCTGGAGGTCAGTCAGAATTGGTGTCGAGGGAGTCTGTAGTGGTTTTCCTACCAGTCACTGTCTTCCACTATTGTAGTGGAGGTAGGTATGAAGAAGTATACTTCATAGCCATGTTATCTATGGAGGAGCTAACCTCATGACGGAAGTACTCTAAGTATTAGATCAGTTGTACGTGGTATGATCGTGGTTCAGGACTTCTAATAACTTTTCTCCTGAACGGAGGGTTCTATTTATTAGTGGCATGTGTGCTAACCATTGGAAGAGTGCAATGGAGATTCCCTTCCCCGTGCTGACCTTTGAGTGACTCATATGTTGCTATTATTAATAGCAATTTAACTCGGGAGGTTACTAATCCTCTTACTGAGTGTTGCTGGACTGACAGTTGTATTGGTACTGGTACTCAAGGGGTCCAGTTGTCCTACCGATTTATTCTGAAATATCCTTCAGGAATACATGATTAGAACATTTTACTAGTTGTCTTGTAGTGACTACTACACATGGCAAGGAATGATTATAGTTGCCATTTGTTTTGGAGGTGGATAAGTCGACTGGACTTCCTTTACGACCAGTGTGGTACACCTCAGTACTATCTTAGATGTGTTCTAAGATATTCCCCATCTAGGGCCCTGTCTGCTCCTCACTGTTCACAAAGGGGAGTTTAAAACTAGATTTGATTCATGATCTGGTGGCCTCGTACGATTTTGTCCGTAGTCTCAACCCCCCCACCGGCCCCGATATGGCTCATCATGTGTCTGGGCTACTATTCCCCCCCTTTGTGTCTCAGGATCCCCCCACCAGCATGTGATATTGGTATCTGAGGCGCAAACGAAAGGTTACGACCCTATGTATGAGTTGTCAGTGGCTGCTTTATTATGAGAGTGGCTGTACCCTTTCAACCAAATCTCCTGGTGTTTGTGCTTCAACACCCTCAGTGGCTGTAGAGGCATGTCAGTCACCACCGCGTCCGCATGTGGCAACCTCTTCAGTACCTGCGAACTGAGACGAGGATATCAGTCTGTGATATCGCAAAGTGTTTCACCAGTGGAAGTCATCGGGTCAGTTGGTGGACTGACGCCATTAGTGTCATTGTAAGGGTTGACAGTCCCCCACAAAGCAGAAGGTGTGTCATCAAAAGCAGAGTATACTCTGCGCATCAATGTTTTTCTTGCTGAGACTGCCGCTGTGTTTGCGGAAGTGTCCGAAGGGCAAGAGAAGTTCATCTCAACTACCGTATTGCACGACTGCAAGGAGGAGGGAAGTTGCTCATTCACAGAGACAGCTGGCTCGAAATCATAACAAGAATGGTCAATCAGATTGGCTGATGGAATGTGTCGAGATATCGTAATATCTCCTTGGATCGGATTCTGCACCAAGAGGTTTCTAAACGTCTTTTTCCCAAGGGGTGCATTTGACAGATACCCCTCGTGAATGACTGCGTTGCAGCTAGCGTTAGGGGAGGACAGTGTGGTCGGTGGAGAAGGCACTGTGGCCTGTGACCATACCTGGTGGTTTTCCAATCCATGAATGGGAGTAACCGATCCATCAAGTCTGCTCCAAGTAGCAGGGTTACAGTTTCGAGGCTGGTAACATACACAGGGTGGACGAGCGATACGTCCTGGAAGTTTAGTTTCAGCATGACTCTCAATGTGAGAGGCGAGGTAGTCTGAGTGACCCCTCGAAGTGTAGTGTCGCATCGTTACACTTTTAACCAACGTTTAGTTGGCTTCAAAGCCCTTTTTAGATTATCAAACAATGTTTGAGAGATGAGTGATATTGTCACACCCGAATCAATTAGCGCATGACAAGTTAAGCAGTCCTCCAGGACTGTTTCCAGGTATAGGCGTTTAGATTCGTGTTTAGTGGACATATTCCCCACAAAGTGGCGTGGTCATTCGCAGCGACGTGATGTGTCAATTCTGTTCAAGGAGGAAGCAGATTTACTTTTCAGATTTTGAGTGGGCTTGGCTTTAACGAAGCGTTTTACCTATTTCTTCACAACCTTTGTATCAGAGTCTATAGACAAAGCCCGTGGGCTTGTTTCCTGATCAAGCGGGCCCTGGATAGGGTCTCGAGTGAGAGCGGGAGAGATTTTAATTGGGTGTTAAATGGGTGTTAATTCCTGCGGACCTGGTTTCCGGTAACTCCTCGTCTAGTCCTTGTGACTTATCTTTTACCCTTTTCTCAAATGTTTTTCGCTTTAGTTCTTCACGTAGTGGAACTTCTGGAGAACATTGGTCTACGTTTTGATCATCCTTCAACCCTTTGTTATCCTTGTGCTCTGACACTTTGTGTGGGTTGGGTGCAGGATCGTAGTGAACAGGTCGATTGTAGCGGTAGTCATGTTGATGGCGACATGCTTTACAGTTATTTCGACCACGGAGGTTATTGGAATCATGGTTTCGTGGTAGAAACTGTTGTTGTGCGTCATCTCTTAACGATCCAATACCTGATAACGCACCCTCTAACTGGAGTGAGTGCTCCTGGTCAAACTTCAAAACCGAGTGGTCAGGGCTCTTAGCGTTGCGAGCTTTTGATGCCTCAAAAGCTGTGCTTGCAAGCTCTCTGAGTTTTAAGATAGGCAAGCCAACATGGGCGGCAGGGCCCAAGTAGGTAATGAAGGTGGGAGACATGTTCGACAGGAACATTTGTTTAAAAGGTAACAGGTCTTCCATGCCTGTTTCAGTGAGTAGGCCAAAGTAAGCTGAACAAAGCCTATGGTAGTAAGCTTGTGGGTGTTCATTCCGAGCTCTTGTTTGACCATGTTAGCCAGTGAGCTATTGTGTTTGCGAGTCGCAGAACTACTGAATTCTAATTTCAAAGCTGTGGCAAGTTTAGCGTAGTCATTTAGCACGTGTTGCTGTTGTAGGCGAATTAACCTTGTCACGTGTCTATTCGACTTTCGCTTCAACAGGCAAACCCTGTCAGAAGCCGTAGCGTTCGGGTAGCCATCCAACGCGTCCTCTATGTCAGCTAGGAACGTCTCAGTATCGTTTGGCTGACCTGGAACGGGGTCAAAGGTGGGGAAAATCTTGTCGAGTTTGTCAAGGTATTCCGCGTCAACCGGGCGGAGAGTGTTGGCTTCTTCCTGTGGGGAAAGTGGAGCCGAAAGGCCAAGAGGAGAAGCCAAGCTTTGGCTTTGTTGGCCAAAAGGCACCATATTACTCAGTGCCGAATGGCCAAGAGGAGAAGACTGGGGGACACTTAATGGAGGCAATGTCTGAAACCTATCGTCTTCACTCCATTTGAGTGCAGGTCCCCGGTTGCTTGGATGGGTAGTCACGCTGTGGAGCATGACCATTCTGGATTTCCTCCAGATGGTACCTAAGGATGGTATTCTGCTGCATTGCATAGTCCACGCGAGCGCTTAGAGTACTGATTCTGGACACGTTTGTGTCGCACTTGCTCCTTTCGGTCTCAAACTTATCTGTTATGGTTTGCAGATAGAGGTCTTGAGTATGGAGGGAGAGATTCAGTGAGAAGATTTCTTCCGTTTGCTTAGAAATCAAGATTTCCATCTTCATCACCCGAGTTCTCTCATCATTCATTTGGTCAGTGACTTCAATGAGTACTGCTGATTTGTCATCCAACTTAGTCATTGTGTTCATCAATTGATTTTCTTTGGTCTGCAGAATTTTGAATTGCACGCTCCTGTTTGTAGATAACTCAACAGATTTATCTAGTTTGGAGTGGACTACGTTGTATTTAGTTTTGGCTAAATCAAGTTGTTCCTGGAGGTAGAGATTTGGTTGAAGAGTTTGTGCTCGTTCATTGTCATAAGTATTTGCAATTACTTTTAATTGTTCAGATTTCAAACGCAGTTCCTCGACTAGCATAATGTTTTCATTTCCTGCTTTTGTCAATAGTTGCTCAGTCCTCTCCACCTGTCTCCTCATGTTAGCAATGTCTGGCACGTGCTTCAGCTGTGCACTGTGGTATTGGACTGATGCCACATTTTTATGGCGATACATCAGTGCAAAAGTGGGGAGAACCGTCACAAAGCCTGTGTTTGATGGTTGATTTTGGAGAGCGTTCGCAATTTCGGCTGTTTTTTAGCTAATGGCATAATTAGGGTTGGTATCGCTGCTGAGGTCAGAGATCAATCCTTTTATGGGTGGAGGTTCACTAATTAGAGGAGGAGTGGTGGCCACCTCCTTTGATAGCTTGCACATTATTAGAAAAATGTAGAAAAATAATGTTCCTATTTTTTTCAAAGTTTGGGTTTGGAATTCATTGGAAGCTGCAAAGACAAGTTTAATCTATTTATAGATGTTGATGAACCATCAGTACCGTACCAGTAATGTGGATGTTGGACGTGAATGAATTTGCAAAAGCAAATGTAATTAATTAATCAATGCCAATGATTAATCCAACCTGGGTAGGCTAACTAGGTATTAAACTTGAATTAACCTGAGAATTTGCTTCGTCTACGTTAATATGAGAAGTTTAAAAGTGTCTCATTTGATTGGAAGAACATTTAGGTATGTTCAAAAATGTAACTTATTAAATTGAATGAGACGATAATCCATACAATCTCCATTGATTGGATATCATAAATGTAAACAATAAATCAAATGTTGGAAACATTCAACACTGGAGCACTTCTCCCTAAGGCCGAAACCACGTGGGATTCCCGCTGGGGCGGGCTTCTGTCAGTACTGGATTACTGAATGGTTTTGCAAAAACCAAATATTACTGATTGATCAATTTAATGATAAATCAGACCTGTATAGGCTATTTGGGAATTAAACTTTAATTAACCTGAGAAGTTGCTTCATCTAGTTTAGTTTTGAAAATTTTTACAGTCTTATTTACAAAACTCATCAATTTGGATATTATTTAAAATATATATTTCAGAATGTAAATTGCCAGATTTACACTTCTTAGTTCAATTGGATAAGACATTGATATCCGTCTGGATATCATAAGTAATGACTTGAGTGTGACCTGAATAGTTCTTCATGAACGAATATCCTGGGCACATGTCAGTGGTTTCACACGCTGAAATCAAACGGAACTACCCGGGCCGGGACTTCCGTTCCGCAAGGCGGAGCAGTTTCAACGTGGCACAAGGAACAAAAATTGCTATTTTCCCTTGTTAGCTTTAGCATGCAACCCTCCTTTGTGCCTGAAAATGCAGCACGTAGGATTACCCACTGACAACGTCAGAGAACAACACGGAGGCGGGGAATATTCAGCACACACACACCCAATAATGCTTGTTTCTATCACTCCAAAAATGTGTACAATACTTGGTATATTATGTCATCTGTTTTTAAATTTTATACAGGCTGAATCCAAATGAAAGCCTCATTCTATTTTAGATTCCTATCAGGGGGCTCAAATTATGTTGACTTAACCCAGACGTGTGACCTAGTTCCATAAATGTTCAAATCGTTTCTGGATCATCGAACAATGGAAAATTCTTAGATTACA